>NC_044569.1:72228299-72533599 GCF_007565055.1 Rhinopithecus roxellana | reverse complement strand
CTTCCTTCCTTCCTTCCTTCCTTCCTTCCTTCCTTCCTTCCTTCCTTCCTTCCTTCTTTCTTTCCCTATGCATCCCAGTTTGCTAAGGGCAGCTGGGATTTCCACACAGAATTCCATTCCATTGGTACCCTCTTTCACTCCCAATGTGTCCTCTGAGATGTTGAGTTGCTAGGTTCAATTTTGTGATAACTTCTAACTGGTCTCTCATCTCAAAGTTTTCCCTGAGTGTATGCTATTGGAAAGGATTAATGTTTTTAAAGTACTTTTTTGGAATAAATTTACCTATGTGTTTAAAATCTTTACCAGTTCATCACTGCCTTTTAAATAAAGTAAATGCCCTTTGATCTTTGTTTAAGGCCTTCTGCAATTTGGTCCCAAGCTGTGTTTTCACTTTTATTCCTGGCTTCTCTCTGAAAGCAAAGTATGGGACGCTGAAGGACGAGGCAAGCCTGGGTCAGCATTTCACCAGGGTTGAAACAATGTGGGCATACAGACGTTTTAAAGACGGCCAGAGTTAGGAATGAGACCCCTTTCTGGGATAGGCCCAACTTTGGTTCTTTTAATAATGATAAGACAGAAATGTCAGGACTGCTACCCAGTTTTTATTGTCTCTTTATTCTTAGCCCAAAGCGATGTGAAGGTACTATCTGCCAAGGCAGAACCCTTCACTCTCTGAGCAATCCAGCACCCTGGACCAACACGGGCCCTTGGTTGAAGGAATGCCCACAGATAACTTGCTGACAACCCAATTTCATGGGTATCATCAGGCAAATATTTTCAAGGACAGAGATGTTCTGGCCTCCTGAGGTTGATACAGGGGTTGAGATGACATCTAATCACAATTTTCTTTCCTCAATTAAGACTGGCTTTTTTTATTCTCTAATGGAAACATTCCTTAAAAAAGCAAGTATAGCTCAAGCCTGTAATCCCAGCACTTTGGGAGGCCGAGACGGGCGGATCATGAGGTCAGGAGATCGAGACCATCCTGGCTAATACGGTGAAACCCCGTCTCTACTAAAAAATACAAAAAACTAGCCGGGCGACGAGGCGGGCGCCTGTAGTCCCAGCTACTGGGGAGGCTGAGACAGGAGAATGGCGTGAACCCGGGAGGCGGAGCTTGCAGTGAGCTGAGAGCCGGCCACTGCACTCCAGCCTGGACGGCAGAGCAAGACTCCGTCTCAAAAAAAAAAAAAAAAAAAAAAAAGCAAGTATAATTTCTACACAAGTCTCGGCTTTCTTCCAAGAATTTTGGGTACCTTCCCTTGCATAATTTTTTCATGTCCTGAATGGAGCTTTTGTGCATAGAAAGAACTACTTAGAGTACTTGAGTTTTTAATTAATAGTTTATAAAAATTTTTTAAATGTTAAATCTATTTTATTAAGTTTTAAATTTTAACTTACAAATCTTGTTTTCTGTGTTAAACTCTATTAAAATAATAATAAATAGCTTCACTTTTTTGGGGTTAGTTACTTAATTAACTCAAGTTAAAAAGACTGAAAGTCCTTAAACAACCAGCTCTATTTACAAATTTAATTCCTCAAACATTTAAAGATGCACCAATAAATTTAACAGATTTTATTTTCTGTTATAGAACTTTGAATGCCCAACAGGGCAAACTGTTGACTCTAACAAGGAGAAACTTTCCAAGAACTTACAAAACTCTTGTAAATCTATATTCATTACGTTTGCAAGCATAGTAAAACAAATGATAAACATAAATAAATGCGTTGAAACCTTCAAACATTATGTACATGTTTTAAAAATTGGCCAGACGTGGTGGCTTATGCTGTAATCCCAGCACTTTGGGAGGCTGAGGCGGGTAGACCACCTGAGGTCAGGAGTTTGAGACCAGCCTGGCCAACATAGGGAAGCCCCATCTCTACTAAAATTACAAAAATTAGCCTGGCATGGTGGTTCACGCCTGGAGTCCCAGTTACTCAGTTCAGGCTGAAGCATGAGAATCTCTTGAACCTGAGAGGCAGAGGTTGCAGTGAGCTGAGATTATGCCACTGAACTCCAGTCTGGGTAACACAGTGAGACTTGGTCTCAAAAAAAAAAAAAAAGAAGAAAAGAAAAGAAAAGAAAACAGAGAAAAGAAAAAAATCTTATTCCTTTTAAAATAATTCTAAAATTAATTACACATTTAAATTGGAATCATAAAGCTTATTAATCAGACAAAAATCACAAATATGCCAAATTCTTTTAAAATTACAAATATTTTAATACCAGATACAGGTGGATTGTTCCAATGATATAAAAACGTTTTCCTGAATTCAACACAAAATTGTAAATATGATGGGTTTCGGTTTGATTTCTTTTTTTTTTTTCCTTTGAGACATGGTCTCACTCTGTCACCCAGGCTGCAGTGCAGTGGCATGATCTCAGCTCACTGCAACCTCCGCCTCCTGGGCTCAAGCGATCCTCTTGCCTCAGCCTCCAGAGTAGCTGGGATTACAGGCATGCACTATCATGGCTTTTTTTTTTTTTTTTTTTTGGAGAGATGGGATTTCACCATTTTGCCCAGGCTGGTCTAGAACTCCTGGGCTCAAGTGATCCACCTGCCTTTCATTTCTATGTCAAGAGAAGAAATCAAACCCTGAAGTATGGCACTTTGGCATACTAAGCACTTTGAACTAAAGAAAATTAAAAGGCTTTAGAAGCAACCTCAGAACCAAAGACTTGAACTTCTGTTTCTCTCCACAAGCACAGGGTGGATGGAACTCTCTATCTCTCTGAGTCTCATTATCTCAAGATCCTCCAGAAGGAATGTAATTGCATTCCATCCTCTCCCTGAAATTTCACTAACTAGAAAAGATTAAACTCATATCATTGGAAGGAAGACTGAGGAATGTCGCCATATCTAGACAGACTTTGTCACAAGCTACGGCCTGTCCTCCAGTCCCATTCAGTTTCCAAAGAGAATTATTTACAAACTATAGTCTGCTCATTGGGGCCCATTCAATTCTCCTAAAAATCATTTACTACACCTCAAAATTGTCTACATTCGCCCATCGCCTTGTCCCCCATTAAGAGGCTACTATGTAAGCACCAGTCATCTGGCCTTTCTTTGAGTCTCATGAACTTTCATGCACACTTGCATGGAAATAATAAATTTACTAAATAATAAAATTTATTAACTAAAATTTATTAAATAATAAAATCATTAAATAGTAATTAATCAAATTATTTATTTGATAAATAAAATTTATCAAATAATAAATTTATTAAATAATTTGTCCAATTAAATAAATGGACAAATTAAAGTCCATTTGTATGCAGCTAGGCACAGTGGCACATGCCTGTAATCCCAGCACTTTGGGAGACTTAGGCGGGCGGATTGCTTGAGCTCATGAGACCAGTCTGGGCAATCAATTAGCGTCATTGTTTGGGGTGAATACCAGAGGTTCCTTGTCTCACACCAAGGAAATCGAGTATGCAGACACACAAGAAGTGGGTTTACGAGCAGAGGTTTAGTAGGCAAAAGAAAGAGAAAGGAGAATAGCTCTCTGTCCTGGGAGAGAGAGGGGTGCCTGAGTGGGACTTCCGGTTTTATAGTGAAGTGTATGTGGTTTTACAGACTGGCTTGGGGAGGCAGTCTCTGATTTACATAAGGCCCAAAGATTGGTTGGACTAGGTGTGACATTTACATAGTGTGCAAAGAAGCTGGCCACCCCACCCTAATCTTTTATTATGCAAGTGAGTTTTTTTTACCTGGTCGGTGCCGTGTTGTCTGCTCCTTACTGTACACGTGGTTGATAAAGAAAAGGGAAGGATTTCATTCATTTGATCCTCAATCGCTGATACTCTTTCTTCCAGTTGATCGAGTCGGTTACTGAAGCTTGTGCATTTGTCACGTATTTCTCGTGTCATGGTTTTCATCTCTGTCATTTCGTTTCTGACCTTCTCTGCGTTAATTAGTCTAGCTGTCAATTCTTCCACTCTTTTTTCAAGATTTTTAGTTTCTTTGCGCTGGGTACGTAATTCCTCCTTTAGCTCTGAGAAGTTTGAGGGACTGAAGTCTTCTCTCATCTCGTCAAAGTCATTCTCTGACCAGCTTTGATCCGTTGCTGGCGATGGGCTGCGCTCCTTTGCAGGGGGAGATGCGCTCTTATTTTTTGAATTTCCAGCTTTTCTGCCCTGCTTTTTCCCCATCTTTGTGGTTTTATCTGTCTCTGGTCTTTGATGATGGTGACGTACTGATGGGGTTTTGGTATATTTGGGATTAGAGACTTAAATGTTAGACCTAATACCATAAAAACCCTAGAAGAAAATCTAGGTAGTACCATTCAGGACATAGGCATGGGCAAGGACTTCATGTCTGAAACACCAAAAGCAACGGCAGCAAAAGCCAGAATTGACAAATGGGATCTAATTAAACTAAAGAGCTTCTGCACAGCAAAAGAAACTACCACCAGAGTGAACAGGCAACCTACAGAATGGGAGAAAATTTTTGCAATCTACTCATCTGACAAAGGGCTAATATCCAGAATCTACAAAGAACTCAAACAAATATACAAGAAAAAAACAACCCCATCAAAAAGTGGGCAAAGGATATGAACAGACATTTCTCAAAAGAAGACATTCATACAGCCAACAGACACATGAAAAAATGCTCATCATCACTGGCCATCAGAGAAATGCAAATCAAAACCACAATGAGATACCATCTCACACCAGTTAGAATGGCAATCATTAAGAAGTCAGGAAACAACAGGTGTTGGAGAGGATGTGGAGAAATAGGAACACTTTTACACTGTTGGTGGGATTGTAAACTAGTTCAACCATTATGGAAAACAGTATGGCAATTCCTCAAGGATCTAGAACTAGATGTACCATATGACCCAGCCATCCCACTACTGGGTATATACCCAAAGGATTATAAATTAGTCTACTACAAAGACACATGCACACGTATGTTTATTGCGGCACTATTCACAATAGCAAAGACTTGGAATCAACCCAAATGTCCATCTGTGACAGACTGGATTAAGAAAATGTGGCACATATACACCATGGAATACTATGCAGCCATAAAAAAGGATGAGTTTGCGTCCTTTGTAGGGACATGGATGCAGCTGGAAACCATCATTCTTAGCAAACTATCACAAGAAGAGAAAACCAAACACCACATGTTCTCACTCATAGGTGGGAACTGAACAATGAGATCACTTGGACTCGGGAAGGGGAACATCACACACTGGGGCCTATCATGGGGAGGGGGGAGGAGGGAGGGATTGCATTGGGGAGTTATACATGATATAAATGATGAATTGATGGGTGCTGACGAGTTGATGGGTGCAGCACACCAACATGGCATAAGTATACATATGTAACAAGCCTGCACGTTATGCACATGTACCCTAGAACTTAAAGTATAATAAAAAAAAAAAAAAGAAAAGAAAAGGGAAGGTGGAGCCACCATGTTGAACATGCCTAGTCCCCATGTAGCCCCTTTCCTGTTGGCACAGCTGCTGGCTTTTGCCTCTGCAAGCTTCCAGCTTGCTTATCTATGTCTGCAGCTCCGTTTTACAGGCTGCTCTTCATTAGAAGTGATTTCGGGGCTGCTTTTTCTGAAAAAGGAAACCTTATTGAGGACTTCCTTACCCTCACTACTTGCCTAAATAATTCCTTTTTAACTCCTATATCAGCAACATGGCAAAACTCCGTCTCTACAAAAAGTACGAAAATTAGCCAGGCCTGGTAGTATGTGCCTGTAGTCCCAGCTATTTAGGAGGCTGAGGTGGGAGGATCGCTTGAGCCCGGGAGGCGGAGGTTGCAGTGAGCCAGCATCACACCACTGTACTCCAGCCTTAGCAGTAGAGCTAATCAATCAATAATCAATGTTAAAAAATAAAATTGTTTGCTTTTTCTGTTGACCTATTGTCAGTTCACAGCAAACCTTCAGAGGGTGAAGGGGAAGTTTTTTATTCACTCCTTTAGATTTGGCACAGTTGGCAGGATATCCAAAACTGCTCTGTTCCTCTGGAAACGCAGTTGTGAGAACCTAGAACCCGATAAGCTGACAAACGGGTAAGAAATTCTTACTAGTCAACCCTTTGGATCTGATTCCAGCTTATGGAATGAGGTTGAGTGGATAGTAAAAATCACTGCCTGATCCTTTTTACTTTGCAAATTTAGAACAGTAGGAGAAAATCGTTTGTACAGACTAGTCCTTGGGTATAGCAATTCTGGTATACATTTTTTTGGTATGAATACTCATATTGGATGATCTCTTTTCTCCCAGAAATGGTCTTTGTTTTCCTTTGTCTCTGTCTTGTGTGTTGTTTGTTGTAAAAAGGACAGTATTTTTTGGGTAGAACATGAGCCTAAAGCCCTTATAAGCCCAAAGTTTGAGCCATCCTTATAAACTGATGAGTGCATGGTGCTTACCAGCTTGGCATAGAAACTTTGCTGTGGGTCCCTGAAACAAAAAACAAGGTTCCTTGCTTGTCTTGTTTTGTATCTTGAGAGCCTGGCTTTGTGAACAAGTCAGAACCTCTCTTTCTTGTTCTTTGCCAGTTGGAAAGTATAATTGTCAGGTTGTGCCAGGTGGCCAGTCTGAAAAGACTGGGAACCCAGGACACAAAATTCTATTAAGCAGCATTCTCTTTGTCTAAATGTGCAGTTTGTCTCAATAAATTCCTACCTAATATCTCCAGAATTGAGAAACTATTCATGAATAGTCATAATATTATGGTAATATATTTATTTGAATAAGTTTAATAAGAATCTGTTCTTTTTGTAACAGGACACAATTGGAAACACTGGTTATATTACCAAAGCTTTCACTGAAATCTCTTCCCTTCAGACAGTTTTAAGGAACTGGGGTTGCTTTATGAAGCCAATAAAAAGTCTCTGGATAAACTAGTCTGGTATCTTGAATAAATGGTTTACATGGCTGCTTTGGAGGTAAGTTAAGACTGTGACTTTTTTTTGAGACGGAGTCTCGCTTTGTCACCCAGGCTGGAGTGTGGTGGTGTGATCTTGGCTCACGGCAAATTCCTGCCTCCCACGTTCAAGTAATTCTCTTGCCTCAGACTCCTGAGTAGCTGAGATTACAGGCGCAGGCCACTATGTCAGTCTAATTTTTTTTTTTTTTTTTTTTTGAGACGGAGTCTTGCTCTGTCACCCAGGCTGGAGTGCAGTGGCGCGATCTCGGCTCACTGCAAGCTCCGCCTGCCAGGGTTCACGCCATTTTCCTGCCTCAGCCTCCCTAGTAGCTGGGACTACAGGCGCCCGCCACCTTGCCCGGCTAGTTTTTTTGTATTTTTTAGTAGAGACGAGGTTTCACCGTGTCTGCCAGGATGGTCTCGATCTCCTGACCTCGTGATCCGCCCGTCTCGGCCTCCCAAAGTGCTGGGATTACAGGCTTGAGCCACCGCGCCAGGCCAAGACTGTTATATTTTGATATGTCCAGGAACTTCACAGTATTTTGGGGGATCTCAAAGAGAGAGGTATTCACCCATGTCTACAGACATTAGTGGCAAAATTTCAGGGTGAGTCCTTGGCTCGTCTCCTTAGCCTTGAGAAGCCTTTAAAAGTCTGATTTGGCTGGGTGCAGTGGCTCACACCTGTAATCCCAGCACTTTGGGAGGCCAAGGTGGGCGGATCACCTGAGGTCAGGAGTTCGAGACCAGCCTGACCAACATGGAGAAACCCCTTCTCTACTAAAAATACAAAATTAGCCAGGTGTGGTGGTGCATGCCTGTAATCCCAGCTACTCAGGAGGCTGAGGCAGGAGAATCCACCTGGGAGGTGGAGGTTGTGGTGAGCCAAGATCATGCCATTGCACTCCAGCCTGGGCAACAAGAGCGAAACTCTGTCTCAGAAAAAAAAAAAAAAATTCTAATTTGAGATTGAGAGTCTGTATTAAAAAATTCCAGCAAGCAGACTTAATCCTATATGATTGCTTTCTTGCTATTCTTACTGAGTATTAAACTTGTAAGTTTAATAAAATTAAACTTTAATAAAATTAAACTTATTTTACAAATAAATTGGACTTACTACATATACACCGTGGAATGCTATGTAGCCATAAAAAGAATGACATATACGCTGTGGAATACTATGCAGCCATAAAAAGAATGAAATTGTGTTCTTCGCAGCAACATGGGTAGAGCTGGGGCCATTATCCTAAGCAAAGTAATGCAGGAACAGAAAACCAAATGCCATGTGTTTTCACTTTTAAGTGGGGGCTAAACAACAAGACTATATGGACACCAAGAGGGGAACAACAGACACGGGGGCCTGAGAGTGGAGGGTGGGAGGAGCGAGAGAATCGGAAAAAATACCTATTGAGTACTATGCTTATTACCTGGGGATAATAACGGGAAATAATCTACACCAAACCCCTGTGACATGCAGTTTACCTATTTAACAAACTTGCACATGTACCACTGAACCTAAAATAAAAGTCATAAAACAAAATAACCCACCAGTAAATTGGACTTACTATGATTCTCTTTGGCAGCTTTAGGGGTACAAGAAAGAAAAATTACGTTTAAGAAGAAAAACATAGTGCACCTACTTTTATATTGTAGTTCATTGTTTTTGAGGTTTTTCTTTACCTGCAATGTAGACGGAATCCTGAATTCTCTCCTGGCTGCAAGTCTCCAAATAAACATTTCCACTTTACTCCTACTTTTCTGAGTTGGAATCACTGAAATTAAAACTACCTTTTTCCTGAAGCCATATTAGCTGAAACTCGTTGACTTAATAGAGTCATCTGAGAAATCACTATGACAGCTTATGTATAGATGCTGTCACTATGACAGCAACACAAAAACTGCAAAATCTGTCAGATTGTCACTGCCAGCTTCCACTCCTACTGAAGATGCTTGAAACCTAAATGTAAGAATCTTCTCAACTGGCTGCCCTGTGAACTCTAGAAAAACTAGCTTACAAAATGCTCCAGATATTAACTTCTGTTTTCCTTCTGTTTCCTTGGGAAGGCATCTTATTAAAGCCCTGTTTGCATGCACCATATAGAGGCTTAATTTTGATGGGAGCCCTATAAATGTCACCTATTGACATGACAAAGAACTTTTTAATTGGACTGACCTATCTTAAGAATAGGAGATTGGTTTAATGAGATCATTTGCTACTCAACTACAAACTGAATTTTTCTTTCCATAGCCACCAACTCAGCTTTTAATGTTTGAAACTTCTAAGAAAATTTTAGACAGGGCAATGTTGAGGCTCAGAAAACAATACTCCAAAGCATGGCACTTTGACACGTGGAACAGTTTGAATGAAAAGAAATTTAAAAGCCTTAGAAGCAACCTCAGAACCAAGAACTTTCTAACCTTCTCCTCTTTCTCCTGCAGCACGGAGTGGAACTCTCTGTCTCTCTGAAGTTTCCTTATCTGAAACTTCTCCAGGAGATACACAATAGTCTTCACTCCCCTTCCTGAAATTCCACTGCCCAGAAAGGATTAAACTCATATCACAGGAAGGAAGAAAGGAATGTCATTCCACCTAGGCAGACTTTGTCACAAGCTATGCCCTGTTCTTCAGTCCCATTCAGTTTCCAAAGAGAATCATTTACGAACTATTGTCTGCTCTTTGGGGCCTACTTAATTTTCCTAAAAACCAGATTCCAAAATTGTCTACATTCTGTCATTTCTCTATCCCCTATGAAGAGGGTGCTCTTTAGCCTTTAGCCACCTGGCCCTACTTTGAGTCTCATATTTTGTACAACTTCCATGTACACTTGCACATTAACAAATTTGTGTGATTTTCCTCCTGTTGATCTGTCTATTGTCAGTTCATTTCAGCAAATCTTCAGAGGGTGGAAAAGAAGCAGTTCCTTCACCAATACACCATGCTTTGACCCAGTACTGTCATCTCATGTGAGTCTTCATCTCTGTCCGGATTGCAATTAACTTTATTCAGTTAATTTCTTTACTGCTTAGTTTAAATCAGCATCCTTTATCCGGACCTTGAAAACATCTAGAGCAACAGTGTTCAATGGAAATATAATACCAGCCACAAACCTGAGCCATACGTTAAATTTTTCTGATTACAAACATTAACAATATAAAAAATAGGTGGAATTAATTTTAATATGTTTTAACTCAAAATCCAAAATACTGTCATTTCAATATAGAACAAATATAAACTTTTGTTCTACATCATTTTTACTTTACTATCCAAGCCAAGATAAATAAAATTAGGATCAAAATAGGGGCTGGCAAAAGCTTCTTAAGCTGATAAGCAAGTTCAGCAAAGTCTCAGGATACAAAATCAATGTGCAAAAATCACTAGCATTCCTATACACCAACAACAGGCAAGCAGAGAGCCAAATCATGAATGAACTCCCATTCACAATTGCTACAAAAAGAATAAAATACCTAGGAATACAGCTAACAAGGGATGTGAAGTACCTCTTCAAGGAGAACTACAAACCATTGCTCAAAGAAATCACAGAGGACACAAACAAATGGAGAAACATTCCATGTTCATGGATAGGAATAATCAATATCATGAAAATAATCATAATGCCCGAAGTAATTTATAGATCCAATGCCATTTACACTAAAATACCATTGACATCCTTCATAGAATTAGAAATTATTTAAAAATTCATATGGAACCAAAAAAGAGCCCAAATAGTCAAGACAATCCTAAGCAAAAAGAAGAAAGCTGGAGACATCACACTACCCAACTTCAAACTATACTATAAGGCTGCAGTAACCAAAATAGCATGAGATACAAGAACAGACACATAGGCCAATGGAACAAAATAGAGAATTCAGAAATAAGACCACACACCTACAACCATCTGATTTTTGACAAACTTGACAAAAACAATCAATGAGGAAAGAATTCTCTATTTAATAAATGGTGCTGGGATAACTGGCTAGCTATATGCAGAAATCGGAAACTTGACCCCTTGCTTAAACCAAATACAAAAATTAACTCAAGGTGGATTAAAGACTTAAATATGAAACCCAAAACTATAAAAACTCTAGAAGAAAATCTAGGCAATACCATTCAGGACACAGGCGTGGGCAAAGATTTAATGACAAAAATGCCAAAAGCAATTGCAACAAAAGCAAAAATTGGCAAGTGGGATAGTTGCTGTGCAGAAGCAACTATCATCAGAGTGAATAGACAGCCCACAGAATGGGAGAACATTTTTGCAATCTATCCATCTGACAAAGGTATAGCATCCAGAATCTATGAATAACTTAAATAAATTTATGAGGAAAAAACAACCCCACTAAAAAGTGGGCAAAGGACATGAACAGACACTTCTCAAAAGAAGATATACATGCAGCCAACAAACATATGAAAAATTCAACATCACTAATCATTAGAGAAACGCAAATCAAAATCACAATGAGATACCATCTGTCACCAGTCAGAACGGCTATTATTAAAAAGTCAAAAAACAGCAGATGCCGGCAAGCTTGTAGAGAAAAAGGAATTTTTTTTTTTTTTTTTTTTTTTTTGGTGGGAGTGTAACTTAGTTCAACCATTGTGGAAGACAGTGTGGTGATTCCTCAAAGACCTAGAGGCAGAAATACCATTTGACCCAGCATTCCCATTACTGGGTATACACCCAAAGGAATGTAAATTGTTCTATTATAAGATACCTACATACGTATGTTCATTGCAGCACTATTCACAATAGCAAAGACATGGACTCAACCGAAATGCCCATCAGTGAAAGACTGGATAAAGAAAATGTGGTACATATACACCATGAAATACTATGCAACCTTAAAAAGGAATGAGATCATGTCCTTTGCAGGGACATGGATGGAGCTGGAAATCATTATCCTCAGTAAACTAATGTGGGAACAGAAAACCAAACACCGCATGTTCTCACTTATAAGTGGGAGCTGAATAATGAGAACACATGGACACATGGAGGGGAACAACACACTAGGGTTTGTTGGGGGACGGGGCGTTGTGGTAAGGAGAGGTAGAGCATCAGAAGGAATAACTAATGGATGCTGGGCTTAATACCTAGGTGATGGGATAATCTGTGCGGCAAAACATCATGGCACACGTTTACCTACCTATGTAACAAACCTGCAAATCCTGCACATGTACCCCTGAACTTAAAATAAAAGTTGAAAAAAACCTTTCTAAGACTGTAGAAACCACTCAGATAACAGTTACTTAAAGGCTAATGCATTCTTGGGCTACCGAATATTGAGAAAGTAGGTGTTTCTTATAATTTATTATCACTGAATGTGATAATTAAAGAATAGTCAATGTTCTTGCTCCTGGGTCAAGTAAATATATTTCTAAGAAAGTAGCATAAGGAAATATAGACAAAGCCTGCATCAGTTGAATTTTACTATATAAAAAACCACTTCAAAACCAAGTGGTTGAAACAGTAACATTTATTTGGCTTATGATTCTGTGGTCACTGGGTATTTCTCCTTGTCAAGGCTAGCTCTGACAATTTCAGCTAGGTTTATCCAAATCTCTGTGTTCAGTGGTGTGTTGGCTGGTGACTGAATATGATCTAGGATAGCTTCACTCACAAGTCCGGTGATTGGCAGGTCTGCAGAAGGTTTGGGAGCAACTAAGGTATGTGTCTCATGAACAGCAAGCAAGTCCATACTTGTTCATATGGTGACAGTTCCCAGGAGCAGCGAGAGAGTAAATCCCAATGTAAAAGCACTTGTATGTCTCAAGTTTCGCTAATATCTCATTTGTGAGGCAAGCCACATGGCTGAACTTAGAATCAGAATGGGAGGCATTGGTAGTTACATGGCAAGAGGGCACGAACACAGGAAGGGGAAAAACAGCCATTTTGGCAATCAATCTAGCACAAAACATATACATTAAGATGTTTCTCACGATGGTTTCTATAGTGTAGCAATGCATAAATGTAATTAAGGTGTCCAACAAAAATACTAAAAATTATAACACAATGGCAAGACCATTTGGTAGCTCTCATACAGCAACATTTAAAATGCTTCTAATGCCCGGGTGCAGTGGCTCACACCTATAATCCCAGCATTTTGTGAGGCCAAGTGGGGTGGATCATTTGAGGCCAGGAGTTTGGGAACAGCCTGGTCAACGTAGTGAAACCTGCCTGTACTAAAAATACAAAAATTAACCGGGTGTGGTGGTGCATGCCTGTAGCCCCAGCTACTCAGGAGGCTGTGGCACAAGAATTGCTTGGACCCAGGAGGTAGAGGTTTCAGTGAACTGAGATCGTGCCACTGCACTCTAGCCTGGGTGACAGAAGGAGACTCTGAAATAAATAAATAAGTGAATACAATAAAAACAAAATGCTTTTGATAAAAGTGTCTGCATAGCAAAAGAATCAAGAGACTGTACACATGACTTGTTGAATGGGAGAAAATATTTGCAAATTATTCATCTGACAAGGGACTCATAGCCAGAATATACAAGAAAAACAACGGTATAAAAAAACAAATGATCTCATGGGCAAAGGACAGGAATAGACATTTCTGAAAAAAGACATACAAATGGTCAACAGGTATATATGAAAGAATGCTCAATATCATCGATCATCAGGGAAATGCAAATCAAAACCCCAGTGAGATATCCTCTTATCCCAATTAGAAAGGCTGTTATTAAAAAGACAAAAAATAACAGATGCTGGCAAGGATGTGGAGTAAAGCAAACTCTTATATGCTGTTGGTGGGAATGTAAATTAATACAATCACCATGGAAAACAGTATGGAGGTTTCTTAAAAATAGGCCGGGCACAGTGGCTCATGCCTGTAATTCCAACACTTTGGGAGGCCAAGCGGGGCTGATCACCTGAGGTCAGGAGTTGAAGACCAGCCTGGTCAACATGGTGAAACCCTGTTTCTACTAAAAACACAAAAATTAGCCAGGCGTGGTGGCAGGTGCCTGTAATCCCAGTTACTTGGGAGGCTGAGGCAGGAGAATTGCTTGAACCTGGGAGGTGGAGGTTGCAGTGAGCCGAGATTGCTCCACTGCACTCCAGCCTCAGCGACAAAGTGAGACTCGATCTCAAAAAACAAAAAACAAAAACAAAAACTAAAAATAGAACTACCATACAATCCAGCAATTCTACTACTGGGCATTTATCTAAAGGAAGAGAAATCAGTTTATCAAAAGGATGTTTGCACTTGCATGTTTATTGCAGCACTGTTCACAATAGCAAAGATACGGAATTAACCTGAGTGTCCATCAGTGGATTAATGGAAGAAGAAAATGTGGTATACATACACCATGGAATATTATTCAGCCATAAAAAAGAACAAAATTAAGCCATTTGCAGCAACATGGATGGAACTGGAGGTGATTATGTTAAGTGAAATAAACCAGGAACAGAAAGAGAAATGTCGAATGTTCTCACTTCCGGGAGCTAAAAAAGTTGATTTCATGCAGGTTGACAGTAGAATGATAGACACCATAGGCTAGGAAAACTGTGTAGGTAGGTGGGGGGAAATGAAGAGAGGTTGGTCAATGGGTACAAACACACAGTTAAATAGAAGTTATAAGTTCTAATGTTAGATAGCAGAGTAAGGCGACTATAGTTAGCAACAACATGTTGTATATTTCAAAGGAGCTAGGAGAGAGAACTTGAAATATCCCCAACATGTAGAAATAATAAATACCCAAAATGATGGATGCCCCAAATACCCTGACTTGATCATTGCCCATTTTATGCATGTAACAAACTATCACTTGTATATGTAAAATATTATATATCAATAAAAGGCTTTTAATATGCTATTAAATGAAAAGAAGATACACAATTTTATGTGCCCTATAACAACTGCATAATAACATTAATTCAAATTAAAAATATTAGAAATACACAAAAATGTTAGTAACTGTATTGAGGAATAACATCATGGGACTGTCTTCTTTCTCTTCATTACTCAAAACTTCCAAAATATTTTACTACATATACTTATTTAATTTATTTAACATTTTATTCAAAATGAACTTTCTATGTTTATTAAGAAATAATTTTATACAACCCTGAATTAGTAATATGTCATGTTTCAGACACTAAGAAAATGTGCTTTAGCAACATTTTCTCTTAGTGTAAAGGAAAATTCTATGATTTCTTCTTATGAAAGAGTAATATAAGACTGCAAGAGCCAAGAAGTAATTTAAGTATGTTCAGGGACCATTTTCATCTTCAGAATTAAGGATTATTTTAATTTTACATCATTGCCTTTTCTCTTTTACTTTCCTTTTTAGTTTCATCATTTTAGGATTCCCTATTTTTAATTTTCATACAGAGATTTCTTTAATTGATCATTATAATTAAGCATAAAGTCATAAGTTAGGAAGTCATATTTTGCTGGATCCTAGCGTTCTAAATTATTCATTCCACTTACTGTTCTTAATTTGGTTTATCTGAAAATTCCCAGTTTATTGTTTTTGTTTTTTATTTCGTACAAATAAGAAGGCAGAAAAGAGGAAGGACATTATAAAGTAGATCTTAAAGTTTGTTGATATTAAAGTTTCTGTTTGATGCTCTTGTGTCCTTACCAGACATCAGTTTTCTCCCAGAAGCCTTTGATTTCATTTTCTATAAGCTCTGTTGTACTCAATATATTGTAGCAAACCTTCATTGTTTCTTCTTGGACCTTAACTTCTGAAGTAAAGCCATGTATTGATATACTACTTTTTTTCAGTGGGCTAGCAAATCAATCAATGAAAGATTAGTTCAGCGTGTCAGCTTTCCCTAAGCATTCGGGGACTCATTTACTGCTTTGGCTGACGAGGAGGAGGCCAGGTGGCAGCCTTACACAGCAATAATGGGTTTCCCTGTCAAACATTTCTAGGTGTTACCTCTCATAGTAATTATTGAGTTTCATGCTGTTTTAGATGAGAAAATTGGGTGTGGGTTTTAACTTTATGTGTACCAGCAGTGGTAGTTAAACAATTATTTTCAGTACGTCCCATTTTATATTATTCTACCAGGCTTAGATCCAGTTTTAGGAAGATTCTTTAGAGAGATATTTTGTTCATTACATTAAAAAAGCCCGCTGTCGTGGCCTGACATAGCATATATATATTTTATATATATATTTTATATATAAATTATATATATATATAATATATATATATAACTTTTGTTTTTGGTTGCACATTTCCATAAGCTAATCCTCTTCATGTGACTATGTGGGTGGGATATATTAGCACTACGCTGGATTTTATCAGTCTTATCTCCTGGAATCGGTACAGTCTATTTACTCTGATATTGTTCTGTTCACTCCTGCTAGCTCTTTTACAGTTTTCATTCCGCAGAGGTCTTTTCAGGGATCTGAGCTGTTTACTCTTTAGATCTTCCTGCGAGCATTGCAGTCATCACAGAGCACTCTCTCCTCAATTGAGAGTTCACAATTCAAAACCTCATTACATTTTATAGAACCATATTTGGAATCTTTATCCCCAACTGTTTGAAATTATCTTTATTTTTACTTAAGAGCATTTAGATATCCAATTAGAAACATTTCATGTGGATGAAAAAGACAGACTAGCCACAGAAACGGAGGGTCTGGGAGCCACATTAGAACAGCGGTTCCATGATCAAATTTAGTATGTTAATGGCTAGTTTGGCCTGACACGTTTACGAAAGACATCACAGGAATATGTTTAACTCTAATAATGCTGTTAATTTACTAGTTTAGAGAACATGGTCGGAACAAGTCCTATTTTCCCAAAAGACAGAAAGTCAAAATAATAGGAAACCTACTGTTGGTAAGTGGGAAAATATGCACTTTGATACATTGCTGGTGGGAATTCAAATTGGTATAATCTTTCTGAAAGGCAATTTTACAAAATATAGAAAGTTTTAATAATTGCCTAATCCCAATGACTCAGCAATTTGACTTACAAGATTTTACCCTAAGGAAATAATTCTGGATTTAAGTAAAGATAAAAGGATGTTCAATATAATTTGACTAATGATAATGAATATTGGAAACAACTTAAATATCCAACAATAGGGGATGATTGAATAACAAGGTGCATCAATCCTACGGCATATTATGCAATTTGTGAAAATCATGCTTGGAATAATCGTTATTGATATGGAAAAATATGTCTGACATATGAAAAAATCTTTTTATGAAATGAAGTATACACAGTATACAATTTTGGAGGAAAAAACGATATATTTATGCATAGAAAACCAGATAAGAAATACAAATATCAAAATGATAACAGCATTTATTTCTGGGTAGGGGCTTATGAATGATTTTGATTTTCTTTTTTTTGACCAGGAGTAGTGGCTTGTGCCTATAATCCCAGCACTTTGGGAGGCTGAGGCAGGCAGATCGCTTGAGCTCAGGAGTTTGAGACCAGCCTGGGCAACATGGTGAATCCCCGTCTCTACTAAAAATACAAAAATTTAGCTGGACATGGTGGCATACATCTGTGGTCCCAGGTAGTTGGGAGGCTGAGGTGGGAGGATTGTTTGAGCCTAGGAGGCAGAGTTTGTAGTGAGTGGAGATGGTGCCACTGCACTCCAGCCTGGATGACAGAATGAGACTGTCTCAAAGATATATATATATTTTTTCTTTTTTTGTGCTTTCCTTTCCTTTTAAAATTTTGTACCTATATTTAAAATAATGTACATGTATTCTATTTTTGATTAGGTAAAATATTATTTTAGAAAATTATGAGAATCAGAAGAGTAAACATTGCTCATCCACTGTATATAGTGTGCATATATACACACATACACACATTCATTACAAGAATTCCCATTAAGAAGGAGACATTAACATTTGCAAAGGAGCTCATGCAGGCTGCTCAAATGTGATGTGTATATGTGTGTGCAGAACCAGTGGTCTGAAAACCCAATGATCTTTATGTAAAAAGGCATAAACAGAATTAATAACCCATATAATTTTTCTCTTTGCACAGATAGATTGACTTAAATATTTCTTAAAAGCAGAATTGTGGAGTCGGTAAAATAAACAATGTAATGCAGTGTTGTACTTTAGATCTCCCCAGTTTAGTCCACCTAAGCCTGTTCTGCCCAACCTCTCACTGAGAAGGGCTGTCAGGAATTCTGGGCATGCCTGTGTGTGTATGTGGTCTGTGGGGACAGAGGGTGCCCGCAGGAATATGAGCTGGAAGAACTTTGGAAGAATTGATGCTGCTCTTTTAAGTGTTTGTGGCTTCGACTGCATAGCACTGTGTTCCAGTACTGGAGAGTGAGCAGGAGAACTAGGCTAACACTGCCCCACTGCAGTACATAAAATAAAAGCAAATAAGACAATCACAAAAGTCATCAGAATCTATTTTTTCTGTTTTGGTTCTGTAACAAGGGATTATTAACCCAGATAAGAGAGCATGTCTGTATTTCTCTCCTATCAGCTCTTTTCCCCTAGGACACACTGGGTGACTTTCCTAAGAGGTCAAACAGGGTAAAATACTCTCCCCTATCCCCAGCCTGGCCTTTATTTCACTTGGTAAACCTATTATCATTGAACGGTGAGCTGAACAGGCTACTCGCCTGACTGCTTCGTGAGCTGTGGCACTGGGCCCGATTCTGTTCATAAGCACCTATTTTCAAATCTGGTTCATTTACAGGAATTAGGATTAACTTTCTAATGGGCAGGGCCGAGAGGTCTTGTGATAATTTGAAGAGCTTGTAGCCCTCTTTGTAGCCCTCTCCTCAGTCTGAGTCTTTCACAATATCACCTTGCTCAGTGGTCTATGGGGAGGTGTCCTTTGGGAAGTGGTAGCAACTGGAGATTTTCTAGGGACAAGCCCTCTCCTCAAAGCGTTCACCCCAGAAATTCAACAGCAAATTTACTTCATTTCAGAGATTTGTGACTCTTTCAGTGAAATATTTGGGGTCGCTTTTTTAGGAATTTATTTGAAATCATTTGCATAAGGTGCTAAATTTTGCTTACTCATTCTAATTCTCCTCTACTTAACTAATTAAAATTCCATCAAGAATTATACCAGTTTGGCCAAGGATAGATGAACAGAGACAGCCTATGCTTTATCGCTTTTTTGGTACATAAACATCCTTCCTCATTCTTCCTACTACTTCCACGGACCTCACTGAATCCATCAGACCCACAGTGGGGAAATCCCTTCTACCCTTTCTGAAGGGTACCTACAAGTGCCATTCTTTGACAAGAGGGGCTAGGGTCCAGCCCAGAACCCATTTTATCATCAGGAACTCTTGCAACCATTCGGCCACAGAGGCAATCAGGTTATAGAAATATGGTCCTGGACTGTGCTTTAGGTCACTTTGGGGGAGGTTTCTCATCACTATATACTGGACAACTGTGTTTCAGTTTTTAAATTTCTGGCCCTGATTGGAGTTCCCACTTTTTGTTTCCTCTGTCAGTTTTTCCTCAACATCTTGATGTCTTGCCTGATTCCGTGGTGGTGTGCTTTCAGAGTAGTGAAGAACCAAGGCATTTTTTCTCTTCTTCTTGTTTCTTCATTTCTTTTTTCTTTTCTTTTCTTTTTTCTTTTTTTTTTGAGATGAAGTCTTGCTGTGTTGCCTAGGCTGGAGTGCAGTGGCGTGATCTCTGCTCACTACAACCTCTGCCTCCTGGGTTCAAGTGATTCTTGTGCCTCAGCCTCCCGAGTAGCTGGGCATGCATGCGCCACCATGCCTGGCTAATTTTTGTATTTTTAGTAGAGATGGGGCTTCACCATGTTGGCCAGCCTGGTCTTGAACTCCTGACCTCACACAATCCGCCCTCCTCGGCCTCCCAAAGTGCTGGGATTACAGGTGTGAGCCACCATGCCTGGCCTCTTCTTGCTTCTTATAAAGGACTTCCTAGATTATACATTCTCACTTTATCAGCAGATTCATTTTTTTTTTCCCATTGTCTCTTTAAACTTCCCCATCCTCTGGCTCCTTCCCTAAGGCTCCTTCCCCACACACTCCCAGATCCACGCTATCTTAAAAAATTCTGTCGTTGGACAAGACACAGCCATCCCTCAATATAGCCCATGACGGGCCTATTTCTTGAAAGAGTTTTCTGCCCTGGCTTTTGTCTCCTTCCTGCCTCTCATTCGCTCTTCCAAATAGACAGCATTCTGGCTCTTGCTCCCACAAAACAACTGGACTGCTCACATTTGATTCACCAAGTGCTTCCAACGGCCCATTTTCAGTTTCCATCCTGTGTACCTCGCTGTCGCATCTGGTGCTCCTGTTCACTCTCTGTCTCATGAAACTTGACTTTCTGGTGTCTGAGACATCATTTTCTTCCAGTTCTACGTTTCTGACCACTGTCTACTCCTTTAATTTGATATTCTCTGATGTGGTCTCTTTGATCTTCTTCTCTTGTCACTCTAGTGATCCCTATTGGCTATAACCTTTTAATGGCTTCATGTTACCCAGAAGTGAAGTCCAAACTCCTTCAGCTGATGTTCAGGGACCTTCATGAGTAGGTCCCAAGCTGTATTTCTCACCACAGCCCTATAACTATGCTGCATCTGCCAGCAGTTATGCCAACATTCTTGAGTGTATCTATCTCTGCACCTTCACCCATGACATTTTCCAGCACCAGTTATGGCTCAACAAATATACACTGAGTAACTGAATGTAATATCTGCTCAGCTGCCTCCCACAATTCTTTTCATTCTTCTTGATCTAGTTCTTATTCCATCACTTCCATGAAGTCTTTCCTGATCCTTGTCCTGGAATCTACCTCTCCTCCTTTGAGCGCCTGTGGTACTTCTTTTATTCTATTAGTCCTATGCTGCTTTATACATTTTAGTAGTCTTTCCAGCACCCATCCCAGTACCTTATACCTACCAGGTGCTAAAGTGGATCAAAGACTTAGTACAGTCTTTTTATTTAATTATATTATTTTTGAGATAGAGCTTCGCTCTTTCGCCCAGGCTGGAGTGCAGTGGCGCCATCTCAGCTAACTGCAACCTCCACTTCCCAGGTTCAGGCGATTCTCCTGCCTCAGCCTCCCGAGTAGCTGGGATTACAGGCACCCGCCACCTTTCCCGGGTAATTTTTGTATTTTTGGTGGAGACAGGGTTTTGTCATGTTGGCCAGGCTGATCTCAAATTTCTGACCTCAGATGATCCACCTGCCTCTGCCTCCCAAGGTGCTAGGATTACAGGCGTGAGCCACCGTGCCTGGCCAGTACAGTCTTTTTAAAAACTATGTAACATGGAGCCCTTGGGTTATAAAGTTTGTGCCCAAACCAAAAAAAGTTAAACGAAAAGTTAAAAACTCTACTTAGGAAGTAGTAATTAATACTAATAATACTATATTTAATGAAATTTTAAAAATAGAGCTATTTCTGTTTCCTTTATATACCATAGAAATGTTCTGAGAACCTGCATAGATCAATATAAATCTTACAAAGGAACTATGAGGTATCAAAGTAAAATCAAATAAGGTTGCTTTTCAATATAGTAGTCCCCTCTTAACCGAAGAGGGTATGTTCCAAGATCCCCGGTGGATGCCCAAACGCTATATACACAGGTTGAGTATTCCTTATCCAAAATTCTCGGGACCAGAAGTGTTTTGAATTTGGATTTTTTTTTTAAATTTTGGAATTAAATTAAATTGTATTGTATTTACAAGTTTGGAATTCCCAGCCCAAAAATCTGAAGTCCAAATTGTTCCAGTGAGCATTTCCTTTGAGCATCATATTAGTGCTCACGATTTCAGATTTGAGAGCATTTCAGATTTCAGATTAGGGATACTCAACCTGTGCTATGTTTTATCCTACACATACACACTAAGCACAGTAAGATATTAACCGCAATAACTGATAATAAAATAGAACAATTATAATAATATACTGTAATAAATGTTATGTGAATGTAGTGTCTCTCTCTCAAAATATCTTATTGTACTGTTCAAGGAACCCTTATGTTACTTAACAGAGGCCCCAAAGTAGAAGAGTAGTGATGTAATATTTTTAGACCACATTTGACCATGGGTCACTGAACCCTTGAAAACTGAAACTGTGGATAAGGCCAAGAGCAGTGGCTCACTCCAGTAGTTTGGGAGCCCAAGGTGGGATGATTGCTTGAGCCCAGGAGTTTGAGACCAGCCTGGGTAATATAGAGATACTGTCTCTACAAAAAAATTAAAAAGTTAGCTGAGCGTGGTCGCATGCACATGTAGTCGCATCTACTAAGGGAGGCTGAGGTGGGAGGATTGCTTGAGCCCAAGAGGCTGAGGCTGCAGTGAACCATGATAGTGCCACTGCATCCAGCCTGGGAGACAGAGCAAGACCCTGTCTCAAAAAACAAAACAAAAAACTGCAGTGAGAAGGGGACTAGTGTATAATCTGTCATTTCAACAATGTTCATAATAATTTATCATTTCTAACTCATCAATGGGCTACTCTAATGTATTTGGCTATTGAAGCCCTAATATAGGTAAAGATATTATAACAAGAATAAGTATTAAAAGTCATGTTTAACTCCTGTGTAATAAGCATGGTTATTAAAAGATGTTACCAATTTCAGGATCATTTGATTCTGTCTCATAATGCATGTAATTTTGGCTTATGGTGACCTAATTGACCTCGACCAAATGAACATGACAGCTATTGAACAGTTTTTTTGCCTCTCAGCAGCGAGTTACACTCCTGAAAGTTGGAGTTAACTGGATTTTCAATGTACAGCTGATTGGTCTGTGACTTGGTTGAAGCCATGGGCGTGCTCTTATGCACGTATGAAAAGTGGGGTCTTCTGTCTGCAGTAGTAGACCTGGAATGAATAAAAGACAATTTTGAAAGTACGCTGTTAGGAAGACATTGAGAAGATGTTTTTAAATCTTGGATTTAAAAACTAATGCAGAAAAACCTGCTAATGAGTAGGCCACTTGTGTAATTTTTTCTTTGTACTTAAAGTAAAATGTAAAATGTCAGGCAACTATCCATGACTTACTCTAGGGAAAGGGAACAGCTAATGATTAGTCTTCTGTTTACAATTAAAATCTGATTTCTTTTCCTAATTTTGGTTGACTTGCTGTTGGTCCTCTGGACTCCTAATAGGCCTTGTGGATTCTAAATAGATTCTGCTTTGACTCCCAATTACCATGCAATTAACAGACCTCCAAATGCTGACCTTTAATTTTGTTTATGTTCCTTTTCTTTAGCCTTTTATTCTGTAATTTACTTTTAGTTACCATATCAGTTCTTTATAATTTCGTATCTGTTTTTTAATGATGTACCACCCCAGTTTTCCAATATGGCTCTTCTTTATGTAAGAAAAGACTTAAGAAAATCACCAAAATACTTGCATAAACTTTGTTGGAAATGAGTTGTATGACAATGAATTAAATAAAATAAGAACTTTTTTTTTAGGTTTAAGAATATGTGTTTAGCTCCAGACCTGGAATGAAGGGATGCCTAACTTGATTATTTTGTGCTTAGCTTCCTAGGTTTAACTGAAGACTTAGACTTTTCTTTGTGTTCTAAGCTGAGGTCCCATTGTACACATTCTCCAGAGTCTGGGCATGAACTTAATAGGCTGTTTAATAATGGAATGTCAAGCTCTATCCTTTCACCATTAAGGGCATAGTCCTGAGGTTATTTACAGAAACTCTCCCTTGAAGAGCCAGATTCATTGAGCCTTCCTGGGTGATGGTTAACTAAGCGGGTAATGGGAGAAAATTAGGAGAGACTCCTCATGGCAAGCAGGCCACAAAAATACATTTTAACAGTGACCTTTAAAGGACCGTGTCCTAAACCCTAGAAGAATTACTCAAAGAGTGTCTAATTAAGACTTTTTTTCTGAAAGCAACCTTAAAAGCAGCTTCAACATTGGGGATTTCAGGAGGGTAGAACGGTTGGGACCTAGCAGGGCCTCTCCAATCACATTTGGTCTCTTCTAGCCCCGTGGAGTGGTGGCCCTAGACCCAAAGATCTTCAAAGGTCTGAAAGGCTACAGGAAGAAGCCTGGATATGAAGCTCTTAATGAAGATCAGTTCAGCATAGTAAGCAGTAATCACCATCAGACCTCGCAAAAAGTTCTGAGTTACTTTTCCTTCTGCTTTCTCTTGATGATTCAGGAGAGTAGAGGGGAAAAGTCACTGATATGGGTTACCCCAAACCATAAATAATTGAAAGTATGTGTAATGCAAATTCAAATTCATTTCATTTGATAACAACCTCACTTAAACAGCCCATTCAACTACGTGTGCCAGTAAATGGAGTGAAATTGGAATTGACAAGAGGCGTTTCTCTTGACTGTGCTTGAGTATGCCAACTGAGTTGCAGAAATGCTTTCTAGTGCAAAACAAAGAAATTGGCAAATGAAGCCAGTCATTTTGAGATACCCCACTTCTTCCTTGTCTTCCCGATGAAGCACCTAATGAAATGTTAAGTGCTCTGAAGAGCTGTAGGCAGAAGAATGGCTAAGTGGAATAATGGACAGAGAGGTGGTTGAGGAGGAAGAGAGCAGATTGGAGATCTGAACAAGGGAACTCGCTACCCACATGGCTACCATCTTGAAGCCAGACACTGACCGGGTGTCCATTTTACCTTCGCACAAAATTCACTTTAGTCTGTTGCCAGACTCCCTCTGATGGATGGGGCAGTAAATGCAGAAAGGAGGAGCTGGCGGGCTTCTAGATAAGCCATCCCTAGATAACTGAGGCAAGAAATTCCCTCTGCAAAAGAGTTTCCCTACTTGAGCCTGGGGAAGCTAGCACCCCCAGTACCATGGAATATTTTGCTAGAGTGTTACTGTTCCAAAAAAACTGAATTTGGGGCAAAGACCCAGTTTGCTGGGGACATGTAGAGGAAGAGTAAGTTTATTTTGCAGGAATGCTCAGACCAACAGAATAACAAATATGGTAGAAGATAATTTTGCATTGATGTCTGTTTCTCTCTCCATAATTCTCACTCTGGCAGCCCTCCCATCTGCGGTGGACTCTGGTCTTTGGTTTTCGTGTTTCCAAGGCAGAAATCTGGGCTACAGCTATCATGAGCAAAGTCTTTATGATAGAAGCAAACCCCTGAGGGACAAAGATGAAGAGGCGGAGAATTTTCTTCAAAGGTCAGTAAAGGATCCTCATACGCTGGTTTTGGAGAAGGAGAGTTAAAAAAAAGAAAGTCCGATTTATTTGGGGAGGGGCTGTCCTGAGAGATTTGAAAGAGAAGAATGAAGGATGCCCTTATTGTTAACAAGTGCCCTGGGATATGTCAAAGGGAAGTCAGATGCTGATGTGAAGTCCACTGAGGCTTACCTTGGTACAACATTCAGTTTTGTCTGTGGTCAGACTTCCGCTGGCAGCCTGAACATCTTTGGGTTCAAGTTTTCAGGATTTGGATTGGGCCCAGCCTGGCAATGACCATGTCTCTGTGCACTTTTTCTGGTCTTGTGGTGTTTCAGAATTTCCTTACCGTTTTATTACCCTTTGTTTTCTACGACCTAGTTGCAAGGTTCTGAGCAGGACCAAAAGGATGCTGCAAAGTGCCTAGGCTCGCCTAACTCTTTCCACTTGCTTACCATTATTCAACATCCAAAGAGCAATTATTAAGGGCTTCCTCATACATCAGGCACGTGTTTGGTGCTAGAAATCAGATGGGAGTGCCCTCACTGTTGCTGTTGGAGAAGACAGTCAGGAAAACTGAAAAATCACAGTATAGTCTGACAGGTGCTGCCAGTGATGTGTACACTGGGGGCAAAAGGGGCATAGGAGTCAGCTTTTGGGGATCTGCAGGACTTCCCACCTGGAGAAGCTTCCCTACTGCTTCGGTGTTTTTTTTTTTTTTTTTTTTTTAAGAGGTGAATTTTGCAAGAGAATCATAGAGATATTGACTCAGCAAGTTGACATCTGTGAGAGGCTGAATCAATTCCTAGAACTTCCTATCAGATTTCTTGTCATTTGAAGTAATTAAATGTATTTATTGCTTAGACAATGTTATGATTTCTATAGCTTTTAGCCAAAAGCAATCCTGACTGATACAATGTTCTTTGTCATTTTCTGTATTAAAACATGTTGAGGAAAAAGCTGAAATTCTGGGTTGTTTTGGCTATACTTACTATTTCTTTTTTTACTTACATTGTAATTTATGCAAGGAGAAAAAGTGGTGGTTTTCCAACTCCAAGAAAACTGGAACACACTTTCTCTCTGTCTGTCTCCCCACCTCTTCCTACCTTCCTTATTCCTTTTTTCCTAGTTGAATTATTTAAAATAATGTTGGTAAAGTAAAAATCAGTGGGTTGAATATTACCTTGTTGAATTAATTAAAATTCATTTTTATATGCTAAATAAACAATGAATAACACTTTCCATACCAAACAAATAAGCATATTTATTAATCTCAAGGTTAAAGATTATGTGCCTATAATATATTATTTATAAAGTAGAACCTCACCAGAGAGCTTCTGGTAAATGATCTACCCAGGGCTCAGTGTCATCGTGATAAAATACTGATTAAGTGTAAAGATTATAAGAAAAAACCTTCACTCCAACCTGGGTAGTATTTATATTCTTGGTTTCTTTGAGGTATCCGAGTTTTCAATATCTTGAAGTTTCTTCCTTATCTTTCTCAATAAAATGTGAAAGACTTGTTCAGTGGTTTTTCTCAATATTTTCTTTATAGTCCTGCTGTTAAAAATTTGTAGCTAGACCCAGTAGTGTGCACTCTCAGCTACTTGGGAAATTGAGGCCAGAGGATTGCTTGAGCCCAGGAGTTGAAGACCAGCCTGGGCAACATAGCAAGACCCCAGCTCTTAAAAAAATAAAACAAACAAACAAAAACTTATGATCTCGATTTTAACTTTAATTTTAATTGAAGCTAAATTATGGAAATTTGGGCTTATTCTTTTTTGTGGCTTACAAATAATATATTATGTGTATATATACATATATATATATATGTAAAAGCCCCAGGGGGCTTTATGTTAATATATTAATATACATTTTGTCATTTATATTGCAAACATTTTCTTCTGTATATTGTTTGTAAATCACCTTGTAGTGGTCTTTTTTGTTTTAGATAATTTTTGTGTTGTACAATGTACAATCTTTGATTTGATCATTTCTGACTTTTGTATATGTTTAAAGAGGCTTCCTTCAAAACGGAAATTATAAAAATAGTTACCTATGATTTCTTTTATTATTTTCAAGACTTCATAATAGTTTTTAAGTCTTTGATTTATATGGAATTTATTTTAGTATAATAAATAAGTTAGGAATTCAAGCTTATTTATTTGGGACATAGCTACCCTATTGTTTTAGTAAAATTTACTGAGTTTACCTTTCACCACTGCTTTAAAATGCCACCTTAATCGTCTAGTAAATTTTTATGGGCCAGGCGCGGTGGCTCAAGCCTGTAATCCCAGCACTTTGGGAGGCCGAGACGGGCGGATCACGAGGTTAGGTGATCGAGACCATCCTGGCTAACCCGGTGAAACCCCGTCTCTACTAAAAAATACAAAAAACTAGCCGGGTGAGGTGGTGGGCGCCTGTAGTCCCAGCTACTCGGGAGGCTGAGGCAGGAGAATGGCATGAACCCAGGAGGCGGAGCTTGCAGTGAGCCGAGATCCCGCCACTGCACTCCAGCCCTGGCGACAGACCGAGACTCCGTCTCAAAAAAAAAAAAAAAAAAATTTTTTTATGTCTGCTTGCCTCACACGATGGCCTGTTAGCTCAGTTGGTTAGAGTGTGGTGCCAATATTGCCTTGCCTCTGTTTGTGGAGTTTCTATTGGATTAACTCATCTGTTGGTCTATATACCTGTGCCACTATCTCACTTTAAGAATCACTACAGCTTGGCCGGGCACAGTGGCTCCTGCCTGTAATCCCAGCACTTTGGGTGTGTGAGGCAGGCGGATCACCTAAGGTCAGGAGTTTGAGACCAACCTGGCCAACAGAGCGAAACCTTCTCTCTACGAAAAATACAAAAATTAGCTGGGTGTGGTGGCAGGCACCTGTAATTCCAGCTACTCTGGAGGCTGAGGCAGGAGAATCGCTTGAGCTTGGGAGGCGGAGGATGCAGTGAGCTGAGACTGCGCCATTGCACTCCAGCCTGGGTGACAGAATGAGAATTCATCTCGGAAAAAAAAAAAAAAAATAATGACTGCAGCTTTAAGTACATTGTAATAATTGGTAGCACAAGTTCTTATAGTTTCCAAGAACGTCTGGCTCTTCTTTCATTTTTGTTCTTTCAGATGGATTTTTAAAACAGTACCATAGTCCACCAGGCATTTGATTTGTTTGTTGTTTTTTTTCTGTATTGATGTTTTAAGAAAATAAATTATAAACATAACATAAGCTTGCTGTAATGAATTCAAACAATACAAACCAGTGGCGAATAAGCCTAGAAGCACCCCCTCAAAACCCCACCCTTTTTTTCCTTATGTTTTTTTTTTTTTTATTATACTTTAAGTTCTAGGGTACATGTGCATAACGTGCAGGTTTGTTACATATGTATACTTGTGCCATGTTGGTGTGCTGCACCCATCAACTCGTCAGCACCCATCAACTTGTCATTTACGTCAGAAAACCCCACCCTTAACAACACATTCCAGCCATCGCTCCTGTCAGCTGTTTGTTAAGGATTCTTTTGGACTTTCTGCTACACTTCAGCATAAGCACACTTCATGAAGTGCCCCCAAATACCAGTGATATTTTGACTGGGATTTCTCAATAAATATTTGTAAGGAAATATTTTCGCTCACATTTCTGGCTTTCAAGTCATGTAATGCCTGAGACTTTCAGTGTCTTATATGTACACTGTTATAACACTACTTATGTACAACACAGAAATTGCATGAGACAATGCGTGATAATAAAACACAGTTCAAAAACATCTGATCATGGCATTTCTCGAAGTATGTTCTGTAATACATAGATCCTACCAGATACTCTGCAAAGAAAGTAAGAGTTCCCTGGGCAAATGAGTTTGGAACATTAGATGGTATATTTTCTTTTTTGGACATTTGTAATTCGGGGCAACATAGTAGAAACTCTTAGTTCTATAACAAAAGGTTTAACTTTGTCTAACCAAAGTTTTCCAAAGTTGTTTGGTCAGGGAAAGTATTTTGCCTATTGACACAATTGTCATAAAACACCATTTGGGAGATGCTGAGTTAGGTTTATGTGGAATTTATTTTCGTATAATACGTAAGTTATACTAACCAGTGGAGAATAAGCCAAGAACCATCCAGCTCTTGGCTGGGGTGGGGTCGTGAAGAACCTAGAATAAATCCCAGGTCTCTAGCTTTAAGTGAATGATCGGTGGTGTCACTGACTGAGGTGAAGGATAGAAGTGGAGGATAAATTTTGGACATACTGAGTTTCAATTCCTCTGGGAGGTTCGAATGGAGATATTTAGTAAGCTGAGAATACATAAGTCTGGGACTCAGGTGAGAGGTCATCACTAGAGAAACGTGGGTTAGGAAGCTTGCTTTGGATTAAAGTGTATTGTCTAAAACAGCTCATTTAAAAATGCACATAAATTACCTAGGAAGGGTAAGCATTAAATTATTAATA
This sequence comes from Rhinopithecus roxellana, assembly GCF_007565055.1. Classification (NCBI taxonomy): domain Eukaryota; kingdom Metazoa; phylum Chordata; class Mammalia; order Primates; family Cercopithecidae; genus Rhinopithecus; species Rhinopithecus roxellana. The sequence continues at coordinate 72,504,201 of NC_044569.1, read as the reverse complement.
CATATTATATTATCATATTCGCTTACTATCATTTTAAAGCAGAGATCAGGCCCCTGAAGGAATGGAAATCAGGAATGGTGAGTGTTGAGTGGAGGTCAGCCAAGAAAGAGTCTGAAGTGGTGATTTTTACCTTCTGTGGGCCCTTTTTCAATGCTAAAAAAATTTGCCAATCTACCCACTGCCCCCACATATTAAACTTTTAATATCTTTTGATTGAGAAAATATGTCCTGACTATAACTACTATGACTTTGAGGAGTGGAAAAATACTGAATATCAGAGGTCAGAAAAGTCAGGAAACTCCCCTTAATGCTAAAACAACAAGGTTATCTGGAAAGTCCCTAGCAGGGCAAGCGGCCGTTTGTGGTTTGGTCAAAGGGCGGGAACCAATGAACAACTGACTAATGTTTAACTTTAAATGTCAGCCAATTGTAAACCTACAACTGTAAAAATCCCCAGTGACTCTGTAACTTGCTGTAACTTGTTTGTGTCTGACTATAAAAGACGGCTGAACACCGAGCTCGGGGTCTCTCCCTAGGATCGGATACCTAGCTGGAGGGAACCGAGTTCGAACTCGAAATAAAGCGATCCCTGCCGCTTGGCTTTGTCTCTGGACTCTGGTGGTTGCTTTTGGGTCATCGCGGGTCTGGGCATTACATCTTGGGGGCTCGTCCGGGATTGCCCCTAAGCCCACCAGACCCCAGGCCAACGGGTCATCGCAAAAGTGAGTAAGCCAGCTCTGTTTATATGTTGTCTGTCTGCCTCTGAATAATCCCGCGGGGTCTGTATATGAGACTGATCTAGTCCTGGTGGACGCGCTATAGGACAGTCAGTGGAGGCTGGTGGGAGACGTCCTCCGGTACTCATCTGGGGCTCTGTATTCTGTGGCCCATCTGCTTCTGGTCGGGTCCTAAGCCCGAGACGCGCTAGCGATCAATATATCTTGGTTGTTGGAAGTTATCTGTTGCTTCGCCCCTTACTAAATTACTACCTTGATTTACAGGAGCTTCGGAGCCAGTCCTGTACCAGGCACTAATATCCCTTACCACCCATCTTCTATCAACAGGACTTCCTCGGAATGGGCAACTCCCAGACCACACCACTTTCTCTCCTTGTCAATAATTTTAAAGATGTGAGAGCAAGGGGACATGATCTCAGTATAGAACTTAAAAAGGGAAAATTAATAACCCTCTGCCGCGCTGAGTGGCCCACCTTCGGCGTAGGCTGGCCAGCCGAGGGAACTTTTTGCCTCCCCATTATCCTCCAGGTAAAATCAAGGGTTTTCCTGCCAGGTCGTTTGGTTCACCCAGATCAGATCCCCTACATTTTAGTCTGGCAAGATCTGGTGGAAAATCCACCCCCGTGGCTAGCTCCCTTTCTGCTGACCTCTGAACCCTGTAAAACCCTAGTCGCGCAACCAACTGGGACCACCAAAAGACCAAAAACTCCAACTGCCCCCTTGCCCCCTGTGTTGCCTGACAGCCAGGACCTCGCATCCTTGGAACCCCCGCCTTATCCTCCCCCTCCCGGACCCCATGCCCAAGCCCAACCAGCCGCACTCCCAGGAAGCCATGAGGGCTGAGAAGCGGACGCGGCGCCAGGAGAAACTGAAAGTCAACATGGCTCGGGAGGGCCGGCAGGGCGAACGCGTGGGCGTGTCCAGCGTGAGGCAACTCCGCGAGTTCCCGATTCCACTGTAGCGCTCCTCTTAAGGGAAATAGGACCCCCCCGATGACACAGGTAACCCTAGACTCCAGTATTGGCCATTCTCTACCAGTGACCTGTACAACTGGAAGACTCAGAATGCCCGGTTCTCTGATAACCCCAAGGACCTAACAGCCCTTCTAGATAGTGTCATGTTCACTCATCAGCCCACCTGGGATGACTGCCAACAGCTCCTCCGCATTCTGTTCACAACGGAGGAACGGGAGAGAATCCAGGTAGAGGCTAGAAAGTTGGTTCCTGGAGATGACGGTCAACCGACTGCAAATCCTGACCTCATTAATGCAGCATTTCCCTTGACCAGTACGACATGGGACTACAATACAGCAGAAGGTAGGGGAAAGCTACTCGTTTATCGCCAGACTCTAATGGCGGGTCTCCGGGCTGCAGCTCGCAAGCCCACTAATTTGGCTAAGGTATATTCTGTTTTACAGGGAAAAACAGAAAGCCCCGCTGTTTATCTAGAAAGACTAATGGAAGCCTTTAGACAGTATACACCTATAGATCCAGAGGCACCTGAAAATCAGGCAGCAGTCGTTATGTCCTTTGTCAACCAGGCGGCCCCAGATATTTAAAAAAAGCTACAAAAATTAAAAGATTTGGAGGGAAAACAGGTCCAGGACCTCCTTCGCATAGCACAGAGAGTTTACAACAACAGAGATGCTCCAGAGGAAAGACAAATTAGGGCCACTGAGAAAATGACCAAAGTCCTGGCGGCGGTCATCCAAAAAGAACAACCACCGCCAGGAAGCACCCAATCCACGCATGCCCCTAGGCGCAATCTGAGTAAAGACCAAGGTGCATACTGTAAAGAAATTGGTCACTGGATAAAAGACCGCCCCAAAAAGAAACAGCGCCAGCCAGGCCAAGGACAATGGCAGCCCAAATCTATGCCGATACTAGTTACCCAAGATGCAGACTAGGGGAGATGGGGTTCGGATCCCCTCCCCGAACCTAGGGTAACTTTACAAGTGGAGGGGTCCCCGGTCCAGTTCCTGGTCGATACCGGGGCACAACATTCGGTCTTAGTCAAGCCCTATGGAAAGTTATCTTCCAACTCCTCCTGGGTTCAAGGGGCCACAGGAACCAAGAAATATCCATGGACAACCCAGAGAGCAGTAAACTTGGGAACCGGGAAAGTGTCCCATAGCTTCCTGGTCATCCCTGACAGACCTTGTCCCCTGTTGGGGAGAGATCTGTTGACAAAAATGGGAGCACAAATCCATTTTCAACCAGAAGGGCCCAAAGTGACTGACTCCCAAAACAGGCCACTATCTGTTCTTACCGTAACTCTAGAGGATGAGTACCGGCTTCACCAGGAGTTAACGCCTCCTAACCAAAATATAGACTCCTGGCTCCAGAACTTCCCGGAGGCTTGGGCAGAAACAGGAGGGCTAGGGCTAGCAAAGCACCGTCCCGCCATTTTTGTTGAGCTTAAGCCCGGGATGGACCCTGTTCGCGTGCGCCAATACCCAATGGCCCTGGAAGCCAAAGAGGGAATTATACCACACATCTGCCGACTCCTAGATCATGGAGTCCTGCGCCTCTGCCACTCACCATGGAACACTCCACTGCTACCAATACAAAAACCCAACAGTAAAGAATATAGGCCGGTACAAGACTTAAGAGAAGTCAATAAAAGGGTAATGGACATACACCCGACGGTGCCAAATCCATACACCCTCCTGAGTACCTTGAGTCCTGAAAATCAATGGTATACTGTTCTAGACCTAAAAGATGCTTTTTTTAGCCTGCCTTTAGCCCCTAAAAGCCAGGAAATTTTTGCCTTTGAGTGGACAGACTCTGAGAGAGGCATAAGTGGCCAACTGACGTGGACCAGACTGCCACAAGGATTCAAAAACTCCCCAACTCTGTTTGATGAAGCCCTCCACGAAGACTTGGGTGAGTACCGATGCCAACACCCCAGTAGAACTCTCTTGCAGTATGTTGATGATCTCTTAATAGCGGCAACGTCCCCAGAGGCCTGCATCCAAGGAACCAAAGACCTCCTGAAAACCTTGGGAAACCTGGGTTATTGAGCCTCGGCTAAAAAGGCCCAGATCTGCAGGCCAGAGGTAACCTACTTGGGGTATCTACTTAGAGGGGGACAGCGCTGGCTAACAAATGCTCGAAAAGAAACTGTCCTACAGATCCCCAGACCGCAGTCAACACGACAGGTAAGAGAGTTCCTGGGATCTGCAGGGTTCTGCAGACTCTGGATACCTGGCTTCGCTGAACTGGCAAAACCCCTCTATCAGGCTACCAAAGAGCAGCAGCCCTTCAATTGAACTGAAGAGGCTGAGCAAGCTTTCCAGCAAATCAAAACTGCTCTGCTCTCGGCCCCCGCGCTGGGTCTTCCGGATATCTCTAAGCCTTTCCACTTATACGTGGACGAAAGCCGGGGCATAGTGAAAGCAGTATTAACTCAAAATTTAGGTCCCTGGCGCAGACCGGTTGCATACCTCTCAAAGAGACTGGACCCGGTAGCTGCAGCATGGCCTCCTTGCCTCCGGATGATTGCTGCAACAGCCCTGATGGTCAAAGACGCTAACAAACTGGCCATGGACCAAGAATTACAAGTCACCACCCCTCATGCTGTCGAAGGCATCCTCCGACAACCCCCTGACCGATGGCTCAGCAATGCTCGGCTTACCCATTATCAAGGGCTGTTACTAAACCCCCTCAGAATAACATTTAAGCCCCCGACAACCCTAAACCCAGCATCATTGCTGCCAGACCCAGACTTAAGTAAGCCGGTCCACAACTGTGCTGAAATACTAGCCCAGGTACATGGAGTCAGAGAAGACCTCCAGGACCGACTGCTACCAGATGCAGACCTCACCTGGTTCACTGACGGAAGCAGCTTTGTTCACCAAGGACAGAGGTATGCGGGGGCGGCGGTAACCTCAGAGACTGAGATAGTTTGGGCTGAGCCTTTACCTCCAGGAACATTGGCTCAAAAGGCTGAGTTAATAGCCTTGGCACAAGCCCTGAAACTAGGCAAAGACCGTAAACTGACAGTATATACTGACAGCCGGTATGCATTTGCCACTGCCCACATACATGGGGCTATATACAAAGAGAGGGGGCTTCTCACAGCTGAAGGAAAAGACATTAAAAATAAAGAAGAAATCTTAAATCTTCTGGCTGCCCTTTGGGAACCCCAAAAGCTAGCTATCGTCCACTGTCCGGGACATCAAAAAGCCACTAACCCAGTCACTCGAGGAAACAACCTGGCTGACCAGACTGCAAAAGACGTGGCTAAAACCACTCCTCAGCTGCTGGCCCTCCAGCTGCCTGATCCCGGGCCCAGAGAATTGCCCTTTCACCCAGAATACTCAGAAGAAGACCTCCAGTGGATAAGTAAACTCCCCGGAACACAGGTCAGTAATCAGTGGTGGAAAGATTCTAACAACAAGACCGTTCTCCCGGACAGGTTGGGGCAGCGAGTAATAGCACAAATCCACCGAAGCACTCATCTGGGCCCGTGGCGGATGTTAGATTTGATTTGACACGCTGGACTAAAAATTAAAAATGCCCCTGAAAAAGTAGACGCCAGGGTTAAAAACTGTGTAGTATGTCAACTCAATAACGCCAGTCATGGGACCCAGACCACGGGGAAAAGAAACAGGGGAGATACACCTGGTATATATTGGGAAATTGACTTTACTGAAATAAAGCCAGGAAAATATGGATACAAATATTTACTAGTTTTTATAGATACATTCTCAGGATGGGCAGAAGCTTTTCTGACAAAAAAAGAAACTGCACAGATTGTGACCAAAAAGATCCTAGAAGAAATCCTGCCCAGGTACGGCTTTCCAGTCATGATAGGGTTGGATAATGGGCCGGCCTTCAGCGCAAAGGTAAGTCAGGGACTGGCTTCCATCCTTGGGGCTAATTGGAAACTACATTGTGCTTATCAACCCCAAAGCTCAGGTCAGGTAGAAAGAATGAATAGAACATTAAAAGAGACCCTAACTAAATTGACCATGGAGACTGGCGCTAACTGGGTAGTCCTCCTCCCCTACGCTCTGTTCTGGGCACGCAACTCTCCTTATAAACTAGGACTTACCCCTTATGAAATAATGTATGGCAAACCACCCCCTATCCTCCCTAACCTTAAAGACAATCTCCTCAAAGCTGACACAGATAATGGTCTTGAACTTTTGTTCTCCTTACAAGCCCTACAGAGAGTTCATGAGGAAGTCTGGCCCAAGCTAAAAGAACTATATGAAGCTGGGCCTCCACCCATTCCACATCAATACAAACCGGGAGACTGGGTCCTCGTCAAGCACCACCAACAAGAAACCCTAGAACCCCGGTGGAAAGGACCATTCCAGGTGATCCTGACTATGCCTACGGTCCTCAAAGTGGAAGGCATCGCGGCCTGAATTCATCACACCCACGCCAAGCCTATAGACCCGCTCTCGGACCTTGTTACATCCTCGACGGGAGAGGCAGCAACCTGGACAGTTGACCGGACCAAAGAAAACCCTCTAAAACCTGTTCTATGCCGTCAGCAACCTAAACTGTAACTATGACACCTACCTCCTTTATAACTCTTCTACTGTTATGGATCCCTTGTGGGGAGACCCAGGTGAACCCGGCAACATCCCCTTTCGCTTGGCGTTTCTTCCTGACTGAGAACTGGACCAATTATGCTCAGACAGAACAAAAGGGCTATGTATTAGGCACTGCTGACTGTCCCCCTGGGGGTTGTAACACTCCCATCCATCTAAATTTCACTGATTTTAAACACTAGCCAGGAAAAGCAGCACCCGCAATTTGTTTCCTCTTTGACCAAACACTCTCTTATTGTAATAACTCATGGGTAGAACAAAGTGTCGGCTGTCCATATAGGTCCTGCAAAATCCACACCATTAAAATCTTAAAAACTTCTGAGTCCCTATCCAGTCAAACGTGGCAGTCACACGATTTCTTTAAAACCACATCAGGCTACACCTGGGTTATCTGGGACCCCTGGGACTCCCGCTGGACTTCCCAGCAAAAAGGGGCTATGTACTTGACTTCAGGAACTACCTGGCCTAGTAGCCGTCTCTTTCTCTGGCGTTCCCTTGTTCAGATCCAGACCACCCTACACGCAGCTATACAGAACCAGGAAAGGGAATTAAATGTCCAGCTTTCAACTTTAACTCCTACCCGCCCCTTTTCCTGGTTATCCCTATTAAGAGAAGGGTTAGAAATCGCAAATGCCACTGGCCTAGGCAATCTCTCTGCATGCTTCTTCTGCACGGCTCTAGGGCGACCGCCGTTAACCGCAGTTCCACTTCCAGGCCCGTCTAACGCTTCTCTCAGCCTAAACCCTAACAATAGCCACATACCACCCCCAATCCCTGACGTCCCCTTGTTCCTAAACCCTGGACAGACACAAGTTTCCTTTTGTTATTCAAATGCCGGCACTACCCTCTGTAATAGAACTTCCACTCCCAACTCAACCCTCTTTGCCCCTCCGGGTTCTTTCTTCTGGTGCAACGGGACCCTATATAAGAACCTTTCCACTCAGGCCACTATAACCCTACTGTGTCTCCCTGTCATGCTAGTCCCCCAACTAACCTTGCGCACCCCTGCAGAATTTTCCAGGTGGGACTCCGCCCCTTTCCCTAGACCAAAACGAGCTATATTCCTCCCCCTAGTAGCCGGAGTCTCACTCACCACGTCCTTAGTTGCTGCAGGACTAGCCGGGGGAGCTTTAGGTCACTCCCTTATCAGCACTGCAAAACTCTCCCATCAATTCTCCATAGCTATGGAAGCTTCCGCCAAATCCCTTGCCTCATTACAGAGACAATTGACTTCCCTTGCCCAAGTTACTTTACAAAACCGCCGTGCACTAGACCTGTTAACGGCCGAAAAAGGAGGGAGCTGTCTTTTCCTCAGAGAAGATTGTTGTTTCTACATAAATGAATCTGGACTCGTAGAAACGCGAGTTCAACAACTACATAAACTCAGCCTAGAATTGCAGAAACAACAATTCACCTCTGCTGCCAACAGCTGGTGGAATTCCTCCATGTACTCCCTTCTAGTGCCCCTCATAGGACCATTCATAAGTATACTTCTCTTACTCACTATAGGACCATGTATAATAAACAGATTAACAAACTTTGTAAAAGAAAGACTCAACACTGTCCAGCTTATGGTCCTGAGAGCCCAGTACCAACCTGTACTCACCGAGACTTCCGAGTCAGGCATATAAGACCCAAGATTGGCTCTCAAGATACTAGAGAGAGGGGGGAATGAGGAGTGGAAAAATACTGAATATCAGAGGTCAGAAAAGTCAGGAAACTCCCCTTAATGCTAAAACAACAAGGTTATCTGGAAAGTCCCTAGCAGGGCAAGCGGCTGTTTGTGGTTTGGTCAAAGGGCGGGAACCAATGAACAACTGACTAATGTTTAACTTTAAATGTCAGCCAATTGTAAACCTACAACTGTAAAAATCCCCAGTGACTCTGTAACTTGCTGTAACTTGTTTGTGTCTGACTATAAAAGACGGCTGAACACCGAGCTCGGGGTCTCTCCCTAGGATCGGATACCTAGCTGGAGGGAACCGAGTTCGAACTCGAAATAAAGCGATCCCTGCCGCTTGGCTTTGTCTCTGGACTCTGGTGGTTGCTTTTGGGTCATCGCAGGTCTGGGCATTACAACTTAATGTAGTTATGGTCAGGATATATTATTCTGTACATAGAGGACATGTATATGTATGGAATAGGTTCAAATTTAGCAGGGTGTTTATACTGCTTCTGGACAATCAGTGTTGGTATCCATATGGACTTCTGAGCCTCCTGTCACTCCTGGGGTTCTGTTACTGAAACACCAGGGGTTCAGTCTAGGTCCTGCTGCTCACCACCCAGAAAGCCAATGACTGAGATGATGAGTATTGCCAAGGATGAAGGCTTTAGTTTGGTGCTGCAGCCAAGGAGATGGGATATCAGTTTCAGATCCTCTGCTTGACTGACTAAAGGTAGGGTTCCATACAGGAGGGAAGAAATGAAACAATGTGTAAGAAAACAAGAGCTATGGAGGGGCAAGGAAGCAATCATGATGAAGGAGGGGTCCAGCATCTCACTGTCTGGATGCCGTCCTCTGGTGAGTTTCATGTCTTTGATACTTTTTTTTGAGAGGCTTGAAGGTCCTTTCCTGAGGAAGAAACTCAGATAAAACAAATGTAAGGTTCAAGCTTTAAGACCAGCAGGGTCAATTTATGTGTTTATCGGAAAAACTATCTGCAGGATTATTGGGTCCTTTTCAGTTCCAGGCTAAGGCAGATTTATACGACGTCACTTTTAGTTCTGAGCAAGCATTGCGTTCTCCTGCTTACTCAGGCTCGTGTCAAATTCAAACTAGAAGCCAAGGGAGGGAAAGATGATCGTACAATTGTTAAGTCAGTCATCTGACTATGTTTCAGCCTGGGTTCATTTTAAGTAAGAGAAATGTGGGTATGTGGGAAGAAGCAAGACTGGACTCTTGGCTTGGATTTGTCCGACCTCAGAGAAACCTCACTGCCTCTTTTGCCTTAACTCTCAAAATGGGGTAATAGCAATAACTTTTCCTCCTTCCCAGGCCTTTGTACCAAAGTCAAGTCAGTAAAATAGTTGTGCAAGTGAGTAAGAAAGTTAAAAGTGCTCTAAAGTGTGAGGTATTTTCATGCCTGCATTTTAATATGGCTACCACGAGGTGCCCTGAAGGTAGCAATTCCCCGGGAGGGAGTTCAGTCTTCTAGGTTCACCACAGGGTGGACTCCATTTAATTTGTGTGTTCTAGTTGATTAGGTTATTGTGTGTAGATTGCAGGAATTTCGAGCTCTACTCCATCTTTTTCCTTCTGATATAATTTTAATGAGATTCCCTCATTCTTCTATTGTGTGGCAGGCTACTGCTAGAATAAATATAAATAAGTTTTAAAAGTGCAGAAACGAGAGCTTGGGAGATGGAAAAATGCACAGGGTGAGGCAGGGGATGAGGGTGGGAAGGCTGTTCTCAGATCTGCACAGGCTCCCAATGACTGTAGAATTCCTGGGGCCCTTCTTTATGAGCCAGGCATTCTGAGAGCTAAGAGAGAAGCCCTGACCAAAGTCACTGAAATAAATGTCTTTTTAAATTGCTTAAAGGAGTACCACCTTCCTCCCAAGAAGCTTCATCACCAGGCCCAGGAATCCAGTGCTTTTTTTTTGTATTGCACAAGTGAAGTCTGCATGTTCAGACTCTTTCTGTGCAATGGCTGCTAGCATTTCTCTGAATGGGAAGTTGTGTGGGATACACCAAGACATTTAAAATGATATGCAAATTTTGGCAGAGTATATATTTAGTTAGATCAATCTAGGTGGTATGGTTTGGCTGTGTCCCAACCCAAATCTCATCGGGAATTGTAGTTCCCATAATCCCCACATGTCGTGGGAGGGACCCAGTGGGAGGTAACTGAATCATGGGGGCAGTTACCGCCATGCTGCTTTTGTGATAGTAAGTGGATTATCTGGAGATCTGATTTCTAAGGGGCTTTTCTCCCACTTCACTCTACACTTCTCCTTGCTGCCGCTATGTCAAGAAGGATGTATTTGCTTCCCCTTCTGCCATGATTGTAAGTTTCCTGCAGCCCTGTGGAACTGTGAGTCATTAAAACCTCTTTTCCTTTATAAATGACCCAGTCTCAGGTCTGTCCTTACAGCAGTGTGAGAACGGACTAATACACTAGGTAACACTTAAAAGCCATTTGTCCTGAGTTGAGGTTGTTATTATTCATTAATCAGGTCTATTGAGTACTAGCAATTCTGCCACTGACTAAGGTGTCACTAACTAGCAAGTCATTTTATCACTGAAGGCTTATTCGTTTTCCTCTCTTGTGAAGGACTGTGTGTGTGTGTGTGTGTGCACGCGCGCTTTGGGATGGTGAGTGTAGGGGATCAGAATATGTTACCCTAAAGTATGCCACTTTGGCATGAAGAATATTTTGAGCTGAAGAAAATGGAGAAACAGCAGATGCCAAAAATAAAGTGAATGAATGACTGAATGAATAAAGCTCGCTGCCTTCCTCCCATTTGCCTATCAGCAGGTGTAGATTCTTCATTGGCACTGGAGATAACTCTAAACTTATGAGCCCTGGGACAGCACTTAGAATAATTTACATAACAAAACTTACTGAAGTAACCCTTATTTTCCCCATATATTGACCTTCGCACAGGTTGCTGCCCCTAAAAGCCTAAACCCTTTATCCTTCATCTGGTCACTTCTCTACAAATTTATTGTTCTTTGTGAAGATGCTATATAAGCCCCTAAGTTCTATCCATCCCTTTGAATTACTCATCTCTGAGTTTCTCCCGCATGTATATGCATTGCACATATTAATACTCTCTATTTGTTTTCCTCTTGTTTATCTCTCTTTTGTCCATTTAATTTTCAGGTGCCCAATCAGAGAACCTAGGACTGTAGAGGAAGAGTTTTGTTTTCCCTATAAGAGCAAGAGAAGTATGAGTACCTGATAGATACAGTGTGAGGTGGACCACTGAGATTATTTAATCCAATAACCCAGGTAGGCATTAGTTCTCCCATTTAGCTGATATGACTCAGAGAGATGGAGTAACTTATTAAAGTCAACAGCTTAAAGTAGCTAGGCTAAATTTTCAATCTAAGTCTGATTCTTGGTCAAACTCATCTTACTGTACCAAGTTATTTTAGTTTGATTCAGAGGTGGTAAAGACATTTCTACTCATGTTTCAATTCTAGAGAGGCTGCCTAGGTTCCCAGGAAAGGGTACCGTGAGTCAATCATAGATATTTGTAGGCAGCAAAGGATGAGGAAGTGGGTCACATAAGCCATGTGTATGCCTACTCTTGTTTAGAAGATCTCTACCAACCTTTCAAATTTTACTGTGCGATGGTGCTTTTGAGTGAGTAAGGGGGTCTCTGGAAGAAGGAAGGAAGGGAACAAAACAGCATTTATGGAGCACACAGAGGACTTCCTACAAGCCTGAGCATCCAAGACAAGAAAGGGGTCGGCAAATGACCCAGAGAATTTCCATAACATTTTATAAATTCTCTCATTACCAATTTTTTTTGGACTAATGATTCCTTTCTATGCAGTAGAAATATTGTTTCTAATTCTGTGTTTTGGGCAGAACATTCTAGGAACTAAGTAGAGTCCCCTTGTTAAAGGACAATAGCCTGTCCCTGGGATTGAAGGCATTCTATTCACTGGCTTTTGGGAATTAATGTCTCTGTAAAGACAGCCTCTAGTCCTATCTATGCCAAGAGTAGCATGGAGTAGAGTGGAGCGTGGCCAAATGAGTGGGCAGGGCCTGCCAGCATAGCATCATCATGACACAAGGAGACATAATTGACCAGGCTTGGGTGAGCCATATCAGTGAGGACTGGCAGTGGGGGTGTTAGGAAACTATGTTTACAGTGTCATTGTCTGTTTTTCTTATTACTTGGGGACAACTTCAGCAATTTCTTTCAGGAAAGAAACTACTTACTGTAAATTTGACTTACTTTGCTCTGCCAATTTTAGTCACTATTTACTTTTACAGCATTTTACAGCTGCCAGCATGGGAACTCCATTGTCAGCTTATATCCTCTTAGGTATTTAGGTTCAAAGAATCCTATTCCCCTGGCTCCCAGCTCTAGATCAGTGGTTCTCAATCCTGACTGTACATTAGCATCCTCTGAGGGGCCATTAAAAATACTGATGGCTGGGCCCCATCCCAAGAGAGTGTGATTTAATTGGTCTAGGAGGGACCCTCACATTGGTATTTTTCAACAGCTCCCCAAGTGATCCTAATGAGCAGCCAAAATTGGGAATCACCGCTCTGGATGGTTGACTCATCCTACATAACCCATCAACTGGAGTCTCTATGGCTTCTAGGGCTGTGCAAGTACATTGGTGCCTTTGTGTGAATTAGAAAGCGGTGCCCCTCTTCCTGCACACATTAGAAAAATGTGCCATTTCTTCTAGATTAACACAGCTACATGGGCACATGGCTTGGCAAGCAGAGTGCACCATCTTCACTGCCCTGCAGGCCCAGTCTTGGTGGATTCCAACCTTAGGTTCCTCTTTGAGTCTTCTGGTTTCCTGGCTCCTAGCCTTATGCAAATTTTATCTTTTAAAGAAATATAGACGGGAAACTTCTAGAATGGTAGTAGGAGGAGCTCCACTGATCCTCTCCTCAGCTAACCAATTTTTGTTTTTTTGTTTTTTGTTTTTTTTTTGAGATGGAGTTTTGCTCTTGTTGCCCAGGCTGGAGTGTGATGGCATGATCTTGGCTCATCGCAGCCTCTGCCTTCAGGGTTCAAGTGATTCTCCTGCCTCAGCCTCCCAAGTAGCTGGGATTACAGGCATGCACCACCATGCCCAGCTAATTTTGTATTTTTAGTAGAAACGGGATTTCTCCATGTTGGTCAGGCTGGTCTCGATCTCCTGACCTCAGATGATCTGCCTGCCTCGGCCTCCCAAAGTGCTGGGATTATAGGTGTGAACTGCAGTGCCTGGCCTCAGCTAACCAATTCTAACTGGTAAACATTTTGAAAACACCATTTAAGCCTTCTGGAATTTGTCCTAAGGGCATACAGCAAATGAAGAAACATATATTTAAGGAAATTTACGAAGTTGCTTTGGGAGGCTGAGGCGGGCAGATCACCTGAGGCCAGGAGTTCAAGACCAGCCTGGCCAACATGGCAAAACCCCGTCTCTACTGAAAATACAAAAATTAGCTGGGCTTGGTGGTGGGTGCCTGTAGTCCCACCTACTCGGGAGCCTGAGGCAGGAGAATTGCTTGAACCCAGGAGGCGGAGGTTGCAGTGAGACAAGATTGTGCCATTGCACTCCAGTATGGAGGACAGAGCAAGACTCCATCTCAAAATAATAATAATAATAAAGAAAGAAAATTTACTAAGTCTCTGTAAGAGTAGTTAGAGTCTTTGACATTTAAGCAGAATTCCACCCACTTCTTACAACAAACCCCATGATGGAAGCTCTGCTCTAGGTGGGAGTGGGTGAGAACAAAGAGCTTCTACTTCCCCAAGCTCCAGTCTAGGGCTACAGTTTCTTCCTGGAGAAGCAAGCTGCTAGAATTTCTTATTCCCCACTTGCCAGCTCCATGTTGCACAAGCTCTATTATGGGCAGACCAAGAATATTGGGCCCAGTGGCTTTCACTTCAACTCACTTTTATAGTCCTGTTTCCATGCCAGGAGAGAAGACAAAAAAAGATCAGGGCTACAACCTCCTCCCAATGCCCCAAACATAAAGCAGGGATGTCACTCCAACAGAAGCAGGCCCTTCTTCCTTCCCTCAGATCTAGAGCAGTGGAACAGAGGTTTTTCCCAGGGGGAGAGGCAGGTTGTGAGAAGAGAGAACTCCATAGTTCCCCCTAAGGGCCCTGATTTTATTTGGAACAAGGTGTGGTAAAGTTGAAGTCAAAGGATGCTATCAAAAGCAATGGAGATTTTGGTAGTAAGTAATTATGAGGAGGCTGGCAGCTTCATGAAAGTAATAAGCTAAAACACAGAACACAAAGAATTAGGGAAAGAGCTAACAAAAGCTTTTCCTGGGATTGAAACAAGCCTGGAAGACTGTCTTTGCAAAGGGGTTCAAATGTAATTGGATTAGGCTGCGGAGCAATTTATGGCCCAGAGCATTGCTGAGAACAATAAGGCAATCAGCTGGCAATTTGTGTGGCCAAACAGCTGAGTGAGACACCAATAGAGGCAGACTGTTAGGAAACTAAAAGAGAGATGAAGGAGTGAGACAAAGAAAATCCTGCTAAAATCCCTCCCATCTTTGGATTACTGTGAGTATACTCAACTTCACCTTTCTTCACTTAATAATTTAAAAGCACTTGTATCTTCTCTCTTTCTCTCTCTCCCACACCCCCACCTTGATCTGTGTTTATGGACCTATGGCATAGAAAGATGTAATTTATTTGACAATGATAGCACAAAGCAGACAGGTACATAAAAGAGCAAAATGGTTACATTATTTATTTATCTATTCTTAATTTTTTTTTTTTTTAGAGACAGAGTCTTGCTCTGTCACCCAGCCTGGAGTGTAATGGCACAATCGTAGATCACTGCAACCTTGAATTCCTGGGCTTAAGTGATCCTCCTTCCTCAGCCTCCTGAGTAGGTAGGACTATAGATGGGCACCACCATACCCAGCTAAGCAAAGTTGTATTGGTGTAAAATGACACCAGATGGTAACTGAAATCATGGGAACAAATGAAAAGAAATGGTAAATAAGAAGGTTAATATAATAAACTTTATAAATAAATAGTCTCATTTATTTGCTCACTTTCTTTAAAAGACATAAGATTACATAATGTTATAACGTAACAATATATTCTTGAGTTTATAACATATGTAAATATAATATATATAACAATAGTTGTACAAAAAAGGGGAAGAGGAAATAGCACTGTATAGAAATAACATTTCTATATCTCACTGAAATTAAGTTAGTATAAATCTGAAGTAGATTCTGAAAACTTAAGATGTATTTGATAAGTCCTAGAGGAAGAACAAAAAATAAAAATAAAAAAGCATTTAAAAAGTCACTAAAAATTTAAAGTGTTACACAAGACAGTATTTGTTTAATGTAAAGGAAAGGAGTAAAGGAGGAATAAGAGAATATAAAGACTTGAGAGAAACCTATAGAAAACAAAGAGTTAAATAGCAGTGTAAATTCAACCACATCAGTAATAACATTAAATCTGAATAAATTAAACAATAGAAACAAGTAGAGATTGGCAAACTAGATATAAAACAAGATCCAACTATATGCTATGTGCAGAAATCACACTTTAGGCACAAAATACAGGTATGTTGAAAGTAAAAAGAAGAGAACTATATCTACCATGCAAATAGTAACCGTAAGAAAGTAAGAAAGCTAGAGTAGTGATACTAACATCAGATAAAACATATTTTAAAACAAAAAATGTTACTAGAGATATACATGGGCATTTTATAACGATAAAAGAGTCAGATCATCAGGAAGATACATGTATATATATGTGTGTGTGTGTGTCTGTCTGTCTGTGTGTCCCTAAGTACAGAGTTTAAAACTATGTCAAGCTAAAATGGACATAATTGAAGGAAGAAATGGATAATGCACCACTATGAAGAAGACCATTAATGAAATAAAATAGTTGAACATCGGAAACCAGCTATATTTAATAGGCATCTATAGAGCACTTTACCCAACAACAGCAGAATATACATTTATCTCAATTGTGCATAGAACATTTTTCAATATATATACCACATGCTAGGCCATAAAAAACTAAAAACAATAAAAAGAAATGAAATCATACAGATTATGTTTTCTGAGCACAGTGGAATGAAATTAGAAACTAGTAACAGAAATTTGGGAAATTCACAAATATGTGGAAATTAAACAACGCACTCGTAAATAACCAATGAAAATTAGGAACTATTTTGAGATAAATAGAAACACAATATACCAAAAGTTATGGGACAAAGCTGAAGCAGTGCTTAGAGGAAAATTTATAACTTTAAATACCCATATTACAAAAAAAGAAAGATCTCAAATCAGTAATGTAACTTTTTATCTTAAGGAAGTAGAAAAAGAAGAACAAACTAAATCCAAAGCTAGCTAGCAGAAGGATGGAAAACAAAGAAGTACGGCAGAGATAAATAAATAATTGAAAAATCAATGAGAAACGCAATTAAACAAAAAATTGGATTCTTTGAAATTGTCAACAAAATTGACAAAGCTCTATCTAGACTGAGCAAGAAAAAAAGAGGGAAGACTCAAAATACTAGATCAGAAATGAAATAGGAAATATCACTACCATCCTTAAAGTAATAAAATGGATTATAAGGGAATACTATAACCAATTGTATGTTAACAAATTAGATAAATGAAATGTACTTATTCTTGGAATGATACAAACTACCAAAAATAATTTAAGAAAAAATAGACAATCTGATAATATCAAATTATAACAGGTAATGAGGTTAAATAAGTAATTGAAAATATTCCCACAAAGAAAAGCCCAGGACCAGATGGCTTTACTAGTGAATTCTGTCAAACATTTAGAGAACAATTAATACCAATTCTTTACAAACTTTTTCAAAAAATAGAACAGGAGGGAAATCTTCCCAACTTATTCTATGAGGCCAATATTACCCTGATACCAAAAACCAGACAAAGGCATCACATGGAAAAAAACCTCAAACTGGTATTTTTACTAAATATAGGACACACACACACACACAAAACCTCAGCAAGGCTGGGCGCGGTGGCTCACGCCTGTAATCCCAGCACTTTGGGAAGCCAAGGAGGGTGGATCACGAGGTCAGGAGATCGAGACCATCCTGGCTAACATGGTGAAACCCCATCTCTACTAAAAATACAAAAAATTAGCTGAGTGTGGTGGCGGGCGCCTGTAGTCCCAGCTACACGGGAGGCTGAGGCAGGAGAATGGCGTGAACCTGGAAGGCGGAGCTTGCAGTGAGTCGAGATCGCGCCACCGCACTCCGGCCTGGGAGACAGAGCGAGACTCCGTCTCAAACAAACAAACAAACAAACAAACCCTTAGCAAAAGATTAGGAAACCAAATATGACCATGTGGAATTTATCCTACGAAAGGAAGCTCTGTTTAACGACTGAAAATCAATTAATGTATTATACCCTATCAGATAAAGGACAAAAACTACATGATCACTTTGTTTGATGCAGAAGGTTATTGAACAAAATCCAAAACCCTTTCATGATAAAAATACTAAACAAACTAGGAATGGTAGGGAACATCCTCAATCTCATAAAGAATATTCATAAAAAGCTTAGAAGTAACATTATATTTAATGATGAAAGACCGAATGCTTTCCCATTAAGATCTGGAAAAAGACAAGGACGTCCACTCTTGCCATTCTATTAAAGGTTGTACAGGAGAGAGTCTAGCCTGGGCAACTAGACAATAAAAAGAAACAAAATTACCCAGATTGGAAAGGAAGAAGTAAAACCATCTCTACTTGCAAATGACATAATCTCATATATAGAAAATCCTAAGGAATCCACTAGAAAAATTAGAACTAACACATGAGTTCAGCAAACTTTTAGTGTATATTTGGTTGGTGCAAGCATAATTGTAGTTTTTGATGATAAAAGTTTTTGCAATTATGTTTGCACCAAACTGCAATTGCAACCAACTGAATAATATCAATATAAAAAATTGTATTTCTGTATACTAGTACTAAACAATCCAGAAATGAAATTAAGAGAACAATTTTATTTACAGTACCACAAAAGAATAAAATATGCAGATGTAAAAGTAAAAAACATGTACTTTAAATCTACAAAATATTGTTGAAAGAAATTAAAGAAGATCTAAGTAGAAGGACAGCTTACGTTCGTGTATTGGAAGACAGTATTGTTTAAATGGCAATGCTTGCTAAACTGATCTAGAGATTCAACACAATCCTTGTCAAAATCTCATCTGCCTTTTTTTTTGTGTGTGTGCAGAAATTGACAAACTATTCCTAGCATGTATATGGAAATTCAAGGGATCTGAAACTGCCAAAACAATGTTGTAAAAGAAGACCAAAGTTGGAGGACTCACACTTCCTGTTTTCCAAACTAACTACAGACAGTGTGATAAGGAAAAACATATAGGTGAATAGAATAAAATTGAGCATCCAAAACTAAATGACCACATTTAATGTTAATTGATTTTTGAAAAAGTTTCCAAGGATGATCTTTTCCACAAATGATGCTAAGATAACTTAATGCAAGGTAATGAATTTAGATAGTTTCCTTGCACCATATACAAAAACTAACTCTAAATGGAGCAAAAATCTAAATATAAAAGCTAAACTATAAAATTATTGGAAGTAAACATAGGAGTAAATCATCGTGACTTCATATTAAGTGAAGCCATCTTAGACACGACACCCAAAACACAAGTGACCAAAAAAATTAGATAAATTGAATTTCATCATAATAAAAGATCTTTTGCATTTCTAAAGACATCATCAATAGAGTGAAAAGAAAACTACAGAATGAGAGAAAATATTAAAAAAGTCATATATCTTATAAGGGCCATGTATCTGGGATGTATAAAAGACTCTTACAATTTAAGAATAAAAGACAAATAGCCCACTATAAAAATGGGTAAAAAGGACAGATGTGGAGGCTCATGCCTGTAATCCCAGGACTTTGGGAGGCCAAGGTGGGAGGATTTCTTGAAGCCAGGAGTTTGATTCCAGCGTGGGCTACAAAGTGAGACTCCACCTCTACAAAAACGAATTAAAAAAAAAATTACCTGTAGTCCCAGCTACTCGGGAGGCTGAGGTGGGAGGATAGCTCAAGCCCAGGAGTTTGAGGCTACAGTGAGCTATGATTATGTCACTACACTCCAGCTTGGGAAACAGAGAAAGACCCTATCTGTCAAAAAAAAAAAAAAAAAAAAAGGCAAAGGGTCTGAATAAATATTTCTCCAAAGAAGATACACAGGTGAGCAATTTTCATATGAAAAAATGTCCATCATCATTAACCATTAGGGAAATGCAAATCAAAGCTGCAATGAGCTATTCCTTCACAGCCACTAGTATAATTATAATAAAAACACAGATAATAACAAATATTGGTGGGGATGTGGTGAAATTGGAACCCATACACACTTCTGGTTGTAATGTAAAATGGTGCAGTTTGAACATATTTTGGCAGTTCCTGAAAATGTTAAACATGGAGTTATCATAACCCAGCAATTCCACTCCTGGGTGTATTCCCATGAAAAACAAAACACACATTCACACAATATCTTGTACTTAAATATTCATAGCAGCATTATTCACAATAGCCAAAAAGAGAAGACAACTCAAATGTCTGTAAGTGATGAATGGATAAGCAAAATGTAGTTCAATACAATAGAATATTATTCAGCTATACAAATAAATTGTGGCATAATACCACAGAATATTATTCAGCAATATAAAGGAATGAAGTACTGACACATGCTACAATATGGATGAACCTTGAAAACATTTTGCTAAGTGAAGGAAGCCATTCCCAAAACACCACGTATTGTGGGATTCCATTTATTTTAAATGTCCAGAAAAGACAAATCTATAGAGAAAAAGTGGATTAGTTGTTGCCTAGGCCTGGGTTTTTGGAGAGAAATGAAGAGTGACTACTAAGAGATACATAGCTTCTTTTTGGGTAATAAAAATCTTCTATATTGAGATTGTGGTGATGGTTACACAACACTGTGAAAATACTAATAACCATTGAATTTTATATTTCAATTGTGTGAGCTTAATGGCATGTATATTATACCTCAGAGCTGTTAAAAATAATTATAGTTATATGCGATTGGTTTACAGTATTGTCATTCAATCTACTATGGTTTGCATGTGTCCCCCAAGAGTTCATGTGCTGGAAACTGGGTTGTCATTGTGGTGGTGCTGAGAATTGAAGTCCTTGGGAGGCAATTGAGTCATGAGGGCAGGCATCATTTGTCTTTCTGCTTTTCTGCCATGAGATAGTGCAGCAGTAAGGCCTTCACAGACGCTGGCCCATTGACCTCGGCCTTCTTGTCCTCCAGAAACATGAGCTGAATAAACCTGTATTTTTTTAACAATTTGCCCAGTCTGTACTATTCAGTTATAGCAACAGAACTAAGACATATACATATACAATCATGTGCCACAAAATCTTCTGGTCAATGACAGACTGTATATATGATGGTGGTCCCATAAGACTATAATACCATATTTTTCCTATACCTTTTCCATGTGTAGATACATAAATACTTACTATTTTGTTACAATTGCCTGCAGTATTCAGTACAGTAATGCTGTACAGGTTTGTAGCCTCGGAGCAATAGGCCATCCCCTATAGCCTAGCTGTGTAGTAGGGTATACCATCTAGGTCTGTGTAAGTACACTCTATGATGTTTACACAGTCATGAAATTATAACACATTTCCCAGAATGTATTCCCCTCGTGATGGATGACTGTATGTGTAATATACATATAACATTAATATTATATATAATAGACACATATATATAAAATACATGAACATACCTATAATATACTTATATGTTTGGATGTTAAAGATTATTTTTAACAATACACCTTTACTACAGTTAAATTAAGAAATACACACAATACATCCATACTTCCAAGCATTAGGGAAACCCACAGTTAATATTCTGATATTTATGCTTCCAGATGGTCTTCTTTGCGAGTATTCACAACATATTGAGAAGAAGTAGGATCATGCTAACCGGGCTGTTTTGTTTTCTTTGTACTTTAGGCACAGAAAATGGTGATCGTTCTCTTCTGTATATGTAAGGCCTTTCTTTTGCTCCATCTGTCTATGTCTCTTCTCCACCCCCCACCACCTACCTCCGTATCTTCAACCTGCCTCATATCCTTTCCTTTCACTCACCTGGACACTCGTTTTATATATTTGATTCACTTGCTAATATGCATATGTATTCCTGTAAAATATATACTTTATGTGTAGAAATGGTCCTTAAAATTACATAAATGATATTGTAATATAATTTTTTACAGGGATTATATAAGCAACATATATACATGTTTAGTTATAAGATATTAACTAAATTTCTGTGGCAAATATGCTTTATTGTGGTTAAAAAGCACATAACACATACCACTTCCATCATTTTAAGTATACAGTTCAGTAGTATTAAGTATAATTCACATCATTGTGAAACAGATCTGCAGAATTCTTTGGATTGCAACTCTGCAACTCTACATCCATTAAAGAACAACTACTGTTTCTTCTCTCTCCCTAGCTCCTGGTAACCAAGATCCCACTTTTTGTTTCTCTGAATGTAACTACTTCAGATACCTCATATGACAGGTAGGATCATACAGTATTTATCCTTTTTGTAACTGACTTATTTCACTTAGCATAATGTCCTCAAGGTTCATTCATGTTGTATCGTGTGATAGGATTTTCTTCCTTGTTAAGACTGAATAGTATTCTGTGGTGTGTATATCCCACGTTTTGTTTACCTAGTCATTCATCAATGGCCATTTGGGTTGCTTCCACCTCTTGCCTATTATAAATAGTGCTGCTATGAACACAGGCATGCAAATATCTTTTTGAGGCTGGCTTTCAATTCTTTTGCATATATTCCCTGACATGAAATTACTGGATCACATGGTGGTTCTATGTTTAATTTTTTGAGGAACTTCCGTATTGTTTTCTGTAGCAGCAGCTGTGTCATTTTACAATCTCACTGATAGCACAAAAGGGTTCCAGTTTCTCCATATTCTTGCAAACCATTGTTCTTTTCTTTTTTTTTTTTTGATAGCAGCCATCCTATTGGGTGTTAGGTAATAACTTATTCTGGTTTTGATTTGCATTTCTGTGATGATTAGTGCTGTTGAGGATTTGTTAAAATATATTTTTGTCCATTTGAGTATCATTTTTAGAAAAATATGCATTCAAACGTTTTGTCTATTTTTTTCTTTTTTGAGACAGAGTCTCACTCTTGTTGCCCAGGCTGGAGTGCAGTGGCGTGATGTTGGCTCACTGCAACCTTTGTCTCCTGGGTTCAAGCGATTCTCCTGCCTCAGCCTCCTGAGCAGCTGGGATTACAGATGCCTGGCACCACACCCAGCTAATATTTGTACTTTTAGTAGAGATGAGGTTTTGCCATGTTGGCCAGGCTGGTCTCGAAGTCCTGACCTCAGGAGATCTGCCTGCCTTGGCCTCCCAAAGTGCTAGGATTACAGGCGTGAGCCATCGCACCCAGCCTTGTCTATTTTTTAATTAATTTTTTTTTTTTTTTGCCATTGTTGAGTTGTAGGATTTCTTTATAGATATCCTGGATATTACTGGATATTAACCCCTTATCAGATACATGATTTGCAAATATTTTCTCCCATTCTATAGGTTGCCTTTTCACTCTGTTGATTGCGTCCTTTATTCCTTCATGCACAGAAGTTTTTAAGTTGGATGCGGTCCTATTTGTCTAGTTTTGCTTGTGTTGCCTATACTTTTGGTGTCATATCCAAGAAATCATTGCCAAGCCCAATGCCAGGAAGCTTTTCTCCTGTGTTTTCTTATAGGAGTTTTACAGTTTTAGGTATTACATTTAAGTATTTAATTTATTTTGAGTGAATTTTTTTATAAGGTGCAAGATAAGGGTTTAACTGTACTCTTTTGCACTTGGATATCCAGTGCAAAAGAACACCACTTGTTGAAGCAACTGTCCTTTCTCCTTTGAGTGGTTACGGTGCTCTTGTTGAAGTGTGATAGAATCTTATTCAGTTTCCTCACTGTAACATGGATAATGATAATACAGTAGCTTCCTGTATTAGTTTCCCATTGCTGCCTATCTTAGTCCTGCTATAGCAAAATATCATAGACTGCATGGCTTAAACATAGAAATTCTTTTCTTAAAGATCTGCAGGCTAGAAAGTCCAAGTACAAGATCTGGCTGTGTTGATTCTGGTGAAGGCCTACTCCTGGTCTTGCAGATGGCCACCTTCTTGCTGTGTTCTCATATGGCACAGAGAGAGAGAGAGAGAGAGAGAGAGAGAGAGAGAGAGAGCACGTAAGACAGAGGGCACTTGTGAACGAGTGCTAGTCATCTGGTGTTTCTTCTTATAAAGACACTAATTCTTGGCCAGGTGAGGTGACTCACACCAGTGATCCCAGCACTTTGGGAGGCTGAGGTGGGTGGATCACGAGGTCAGGTCAGGAGTTCGAGACCATCCTGACCAACATGGTGAAACCCCTTCTCTACTAAAAATACAAAAATAAGCCGGGCATGGTGGGGTGGTGTGTGCTTGTAATCCCAGCTACTCAGGAGGCTGAGGCAGGAGAATCGTTTGAACCTGGGAGGCAAAGGTTGCAATGAGGTGAGATCATGCCACTGCACTCCAGCCTTGGTGACAGAGCGAGACTCTGTCTCAAAAAAACAAAGAAAAGAAAAGAAAAAAAGACACTAATTCTTTTATATCAGAGGTCCACCCTTTTGATCTCAATTGACCTTAAGTAATTAATTAACCTTAATTACTTGTTTCCTCCAAATACAGCTATACCTTAACATATTAATTTTTGAGGGGGACACATACATTCCATATATAACACCCCCTAACAAATTATTAAAACTTTGCAGCTTACAATAGAGTCATTTATTATCTCATAGTTTTTTTTCTTTTTATTGAGATGGGGTCTCATTCTGTCACCTAGGCTGGAGTGCAGGGGCATGATCTTGGCTTACTGTAGCTTCTGCTTCCCAGGCTCAAACGATTCTCTCACCTCAGCCTCCCAAGTAGCTGAGACTACAGGCGCATGCCACCACACCTGGCTAATATCTCAGTTTTTGAAGTAAGAAGTACAGGTAGGCTTGGCTGGATTCTCTGCTCATGGCCTGACAAGGCTGAAGTCACAGTGTTGTCCAGGTTCTCATCTAGAGGTTCTGGGGAAGAATCTGCTTCCAAGTGCATTCAGGTTGTTGGGTGAATTCAGATCCTTGTGGTTATAGGACTGTAGGACCAAAGGCCTCACTTTCTTTCTGACTGTTGCTTGAGAGCTTTCCTCAGCTCCTAAAGAGCCTTGGCATGTGATCCCCTCTGTATTCAAAGCCAGCAGTCACTCTTGTACTTCAAGTCTCTTACTTCCTCTTCTGCTACCAGGCAGAGAAAACCCTTTGCTTTTAGAAGTCTCGTGTGATTAGATAAGACCTACCCCGATAATCTCCCTTTTGCCACCTAAGGTAACATAATCAAGGAAACAATGGCTTCTCATATTCACAGATTTCCACCACCCCTCAAAAGGGAGGTGTCAAGGCTGAAGGTCAGTTGAGTTCATTCTTAGAATTCTGCCTACCACACTCGCATAGAATAAGTTCCACTTGTGATGACAGCTTCAGCCCATGCCCATGGAGTTCCATCTTGCCTGTCATCTTCCCGTCCTGCCTCCTAGTTGGTGACAACTTCATCTTGTGCCCACGATCTTCACTTCCTCACTATTTTTGGACTTGCACATCAGCTCCTAAATTTGTGTAAGTCAATTTCTTATAAAAAATTTCTTAATATAGAGGTATATATCAAGATATATCTAATCTATAGGTATATATTAAGATATATATAATATATAAACTGCATGCTTGGAGGACAAGAAGAATGGCATAAAAAGGTGGGATATAAAGGGGTGTTCACAGTTTAGACATTTCTGTATTACTTAACATTTTTATGGGAGTGTATTCGTGTAGTTGTGTAATTAAATACATATGTAAATATTTATATATACATTAATAGTAATGGCAAAAACTGCAATGACTTTTTCACCAACCTAATAAAACCATGATGACTACATGAGTTAATATATGGACATATTTTAGAAAAGTCCTGGACTCATGGGGGTTTCTGATTAGTTCTATATAAATACTGGTTGACATTATCATAATCATTATCCCTCAAATCTGTTTTTAAGATGTATCCGTTTTGTATCACATACATCCAGATGATAGCTTCCTCCTGCTGCATAGTATTCCGGAACATATATTCTCCACAATGTGTTTACTCATTCCTTTAGTGAAGGATGCTCCCGTTGTCTCTAAGGCGGCATTGCTACTCACCTCCATGTATGTGTTTCCTGCGCTTGCAATGTTTGCTGGGCATTTTGGGGTTTCCCTCAAGCAGGTGTCCATTAGCAGTCAGCCAGAGATGTGTGGAGCTTTCATTACTCCTGCCCTTCTAAGTTCCTCTCACTTCCAATATTGCCTTGTTTTAGCTGCTCTGTCCGCTATCCTGAGCCCAGATCCCTCTGGGAGGTGGAATTGAGGGTTTTGTCATCTGAGCTTAGAATGCTCTCAGGCAAGAAAGCCACAGAGTCACTTAATTTACCCAAGTGGTAGTTTTCTTTCTTGTCTTCTTTTCCTTTTTCTTTTTTCATGTTTTGAAATGGAGTTTCACTCTGTTGCTCAGGCTGGAGTGCAGTGGCGCCATCTGGGCTCACTGCAACCTCCACCTCCCGGGTTCAAGCAATTCTCTTGCTTCAGCCTTCCTAGTAGCTGGGATTACAGATGTGTGCCACTACATCTGGATACTTTTTGTATTTTTAGTAGAGATGGGGTTTCATCATGTTGGCCTGGCTGGTTTTGAACTCCCAACCTCAGGTGATCTGCCCTCCTTGACCTCCCACAGTGCTGAGATTACAGGTATAATCTATTGTGCCTGGCCTAAGTGGTAGTTTTCATGAGTAAATACTTCTCCAGTTGTTATCTACTTTTAGTCATTTTCCAGTGACCTGAAATTGATTATGTTTTAAAAAACATGGTTGTCCAGTCTTACATTTATTTCTGTGGAGGGCACTCTCCTAATCTCCTCACATCACTGTTACTGGAAGATAGTTTTGGAACATTTGTCCCTGGAACCCCGTCACTGTGCCACAAAATAGCACAGGGACCATATGGAGAGGCCATGTGCAGGTTCTCTGGCCAACAGCCCAGCTGAGATCCCAGATGACAGCCAGCGTCCACCTGCCTTTAGACAATCCCAGCCCCAGCTGTTGAGTGACCCCCACGTGTGAGCTTTCCCAGCTGAGGCTCCAGGCATTGTGGAGCAGAGAGAAGCCACCACTGCTGTACCCTTCTCAAACCCCTGACCCACAGAACCAGGAATATGATAAAATGTTTTTTTAATGGCACTAAGTTTGAGGTAATTTATTATGCACTAACAAATAATTTGAGGAACTTTGGAGTATGACGATTGGAATAATTTCCCTAAAGTGATGAGTGCCTGAGTATAGAACTGCGGACTCCATTTCTAACATCATTTAGTGAGGAAATCAGATTCCATTTACAGGTTTCAACTTTTAGCATTGTGTTCTGATACAGAACCTGTTTGCTTGCTTTGTAGAGCTATTGCCACTCTGAATGTTTGATTCATAACATAAATCCTAGTCGTTCTCTATACTGCTGAAAACTCCAAGGGAAGAAAAGATGTTTTTAATTGTTTATAAAAGGCATTCTAAATCTCTGGAAATGATTACTCCAAAATTCAAGTCTAATTTTACCCCCATAAAATATGTTGTAGTGGGAGAAGTACTAGACAGGGCAGTCAGAAAACCTGGATTGGAGTCTGGGTTCATGAGACAGGACCAGTCATATAAATTCTACAAACCTCAGTTTTGTCTTAAAAAAGAAGGTTTTATAAGTGGGAGTTGAAAAATGAGAACACATGGACACATGGAGGGGAACAACACACATCAGGGCCTGTCAGCCTGTGGAGGGCTAGGGAAGGGACAGCATTAGGAAAAATACCTAATGTAGGTGACGGGTTGATGGGTGCAGCAAACCACATGGCACGTGTATACCTGTGTAACAGACCTGCACGTTCTGCACATGTACCCCAGAACTTAAAGTATATATAAAAAAGCAATCTTTATATGAAAAACTAAACAAGAGGATATGGAATACATTTTCTAAAATAGCTATTTTTTCTTTCACTGCATCTTTTTATCATTATTAAAAATTATGTTTGCATTAATAAATATTACCAATCTGATCATAAAATAAACAAGGTTTCTTTTGGCAAGGCAGTTTTAAGGACACTTCCAGTGCTAACATTTATGATTAGTTCCGAAGGCCTGGCAACTCCTCAAACATTCCTGCCTTTATGAGCAGAATTTGGCACTATCTTTTAAAATTTAATATTTTCACATTCTTCATCTCAGCAGTTTCATTTTTAGATACCTAGCCGACAGATGTACTTGCATAAGTATATCAAGATAGTTCAAGGTGTTCATTACTGTATTGTGTATAACAGGAAAATATTAGAAACAACCTTAAATCAATAGGGAAATGACCAAATAAACCATGACACATCTTATTGTTCAATGCTGTGCAACAGATAAAAAAGAATGAAAGAGGCCTATAGGCAGCGATATAGAAATATGATCAATACACAATTTAAGCAAAAAAGCAAGTTGCAGAGCAAGCATATGGGAAGATCATGGTTTTGTAAAGTGAAACAAACCCAAACTATTTATTTACGTATATACACAGGACTGCAAGGAAAGACAACAAATACCTCGAGTTGTTTTCTGCCTGTGGTCATTTTGAGTGATATGAAATGGCTCTCATTAGTAAGGATGTCCAGTTTTACATTCGTTTCTGTGGAGAGAATTCTCTGGACCTCCTCAGGCTTGGTCGGGGGAGAAAGATGGAGGGGGGGGTGTAAAAGGGTGTTCGCGGATTAGACATTTCTGTGTGGCTTAAATTTTTTATGGAAATGTATTCATGTCCTTATGTAATTAAATACATACAGAAAAATTTATCCTCTGTTGTGAATTTCATTGCTGCTTTCTGAAGCCAAAGTTTCGGTTCAGAGAAAAGAATTTCTAAATGTCCATGAAGTTCCTATTTGCCTGAGAGAATAAAAAACAAAACAAAACAGGAGCAGCTGCCAGGGTTGAGAGCATGTTGCCAGTTGAGCAAAACAGCAGGGGGACCTGCTGGTCACCAGATTTGTCCACCCCCGTGCAGGTGCCACTGCTGTTAATAAGAATTACTACTTACTTAAAAAAAAGTTGGGAGATGGGGGACTAATACAGACTATCTGTTGGTAATAAAATGGGAATATATATGACCCAGTTATTCAGATAAAACATAGTTCTGTATTCCTTTGACTACCACTTTTGTTGTTAGCTTTAAATGTAAAGAACTTAAACATTGCTTTGTCGAAAGAGTGATCCCAGAGAACCTCCTGTCTGGTGTTTAATTAAACTGTAATATGTGGTGAAATAAATTAAGCATCAGTGAAATTACGAGTAACACTGAGTGTGGACTGGGATGTTTTAAGATGATGCATTCATAAGAGTATTTCATCTAGACAAACGGAAAATGTCCCAACCTCACCATTTTTAATCCTTTCTCGAAGGCGCTCTTGTGCAAGTTATATTTGTTGAAGAAATGTGGTTGAAGATGGAGAGCATTTAATTAAGAGTTATAGAAGCTAAAGGTGGTAACAAAAGAAAATATAAAAACTCACTTTACAATTGGTTTCTGAATATTATATTTTAAAAAGTATATTTTGATACCTTTCCTTTGTGTTTCATAGTCAACAAAAATATGTGGTCACATTAATATAGTTTTGATGACAACATCTTGACCTATTTTTCTATCTACCTGTTAAAATAAACCACTGTACAGTATTTCTATCAATGCTAAAATCTAGATATTTACCACTGGTGCCCACTAGGGGTCATGCTACTTACACGGGGGAGGTACCGATTTTAGTACGGGCGTTGCTGTGTCGGCTGGATGCAGAAAGGATTCCTTTGAATGATTTTTGTTCACGTTACTGTATAGAGGAAGACGGTAGTATTGCTTTTCCTCAATCAGTGCTCAGGGTTTCTGTCCTCTAAATATGGGTAATTATTTGAGGATTCATGAAAATAGATTTGAGAAAAAACTTTGGGGAAAGAGGCTTTTGTTTTGTTTTGCTAGGTGGCAGAAAGAAAACAGTCCTGCCTGATAGTGAATATTCAATAGGCCAGGGGACATAAAGGTGAGAAGACTCAGTGGTTAAGATCGCTTAACAGAGGTGGGAGGATTGCTTGAGCCTGGAATTGGCATCAGTCTTGGCAACAAAGTGATGCTCTGTTTCTACAAAACAATAAAATAAAATGAGCTGGGCATGGTGGCACATGCCTGTGGTCCCAGCTACTTGGGAAGCTGAGGTGGGTGAGGTGGGAGGATCACTTGAGCCCAGCAGGTCAAGACTGGAGTGAGCCGAGATTGTGCCACTGCACTCCAGCCTGGTCAAGGGAGTGTGACTGTCTCAAAGAACTAAAAAAAAAAAGTCTGTCCAGGGTCTGACACTGAATCACAGTTCAAAAAATGGAAGCTACTGTTGTTACCAAAATAGTTGTCTTCATTTTCTAACTTAAAATAGCCAAATTTCTTGTTATTTAGTTTCTTTTCTTTGCCCTCAAGAAGAGCAATCAGAAAGAGAAATTTATCTTTATGTTTCCTTTTCTTTTTAAAAATTTTCCGTCTGAAAGACTGTGTATTAATTTAACACAAATTTGAGCAAGAAATTTACTATACAAGGGGTGAGGGGGGTAGGGAACGTGAAATAAGATGGCTTCTTTTCTCGTCTCAAAACAACAACAAAACAAACTCCTGATCCAGTAAGGGAGAAAAGAAATGTTCACCAAGTACCACAGTCAATATTCTAAAAGCTGTATAAACACGAGTAACGATAAATAGGGTGGATTGGTGGAAACTGTGTGCTTTTAAGTCTGACAGGCAAAGATTTCATTCAAAAAGTTCTCTGAGCCTCAGGTTCAGTGTCTGCTAAGAACAATAATACCTGCCTTGCAGGATTGTTGAGAATTGAATGATAGTTGTAAAGCCTCTAACAGGGCTGTAGTTTGTTGCCTTTCTTTGTCTATAAGTCAAGGTTTTTCTCTGACCTTCCTCAAAGAGGAGAACATGTGTTTGAGGAAGATGTTTCTCGTCCTATGAGAGTTCAGAAAGAAAATTCCAGGGTAGGGAATCAGGGAATGCTTCACTGAACAGGTGCATTTGAATTGCATCTTAATGTTGGTGTAGAATTTTAAAATGAAGAGTTGGAAGGAAGGACATTCTGCGTGGTGCATATGGCTTGCATGTAAAGACTTGGAGGTACCCTGGTTTCTTTTGGAGCCCTTAGTAATCCAGCTTGACAAGAATTGTGATACATGTAGGGAAAGAGTTGGATGAAGTTGGATTGG
Source organism: Rhinopithecus roxellana (assembly GCF_007565055.1). NCBI lineage: Eukaryota > Metazoa > Chordata > Mammalia > Primates > Cercopithecidae > Rhinopithecus > Rhinopithecus roxellana. The sequence goes on along the minus strand of NC_044569.1, from coordinate 72,473,744 downwards.
AATTTAGGGACTTATCAAGAAAAGGCTTAAATGCCAGGCTGAAGAGTTTGGCTTTTTGGAGGAGGAAGGAGAGCAGTTGGACATCAACTCTAAAAAACAGAGATATGGGGCCAGGCACGGTGGCTCATGCCTGTAATCCCAGCACTTTGGGAGGCTGAGGCGGGCGGATCACCTGAGGTCAGGGATTCGAGACTAGCCTGGCCAACACGGTGAAACCCTGTGTCTACTAAAAATACAAAAATTAGCTGGTTGCGGTGGCAGACAACTGTAATCTCACCTACTCGGGAGGCAGAGGCAGGACGATCACTTGAACCTGGGAGGTGGAGGTTGCAGTGAGCCGAGACAACGCCATTACACTCCAGCCTGGGCAATGAGAGAGAAACTGTCACAAACAAACAAGCAAACAAAACAAAGAAAACAGAGATATGGGATTTTATTTTATTTTATTTATTTTTTGGGGGGTCTTTTTTGTATTATACTTTAAGTTCTAGGGTACATGTGCACAACATGCAGGTTTGTTACTTATGTATACATGTGCCATGTTGGTGTGTGGCACCCATTAACTGGTCATTTACATTAGGTATATCTCCTATTGCTATCCCTCCCCGCTCCCCCCACCCCACGACAGGCCCCAGTGTGTGATATTCCCTTTCCTGTGTCCAAGTGTTCTCATTGTTCAATTCCCACCTATGAGTGAGAACATGCTGTGTTTGTTTTTCTGTCCTTGTGATAGTTTGCTGAGAATGATGGTTTCCAGCTGCATCCATGTACCTACAAAGGACATGAACTCATCCTTTTTTTTGGCTGCATAGTATTCCATGGTGTATATGTGCCACATTTTCTTAATCCAGTCTATCACTGATGGACATTTGGGTTGGTTCCAAGTATTTGCTATTGTGAAGAGTGCTGCAATAAACATATATGTGCATGTGTTTTTATAGCAGCATGATTTATAATCCTTTGGGTATATACCCAGTAATGGGGTGGCTGGGTCAAATGGTATTTCTAGTTCTAGATCCTTGAGGAATCACCACACTGTCTTCCAAAATGGTTGAACTAGTTTACAGTCCCATCAACAGTGTGAAAGTGTTCCTATTTCTCCACATCCTCTCCAGCACCTGTTTTTTCCTGACTTTTTAATGATCACCATCCTAACTGGTGTGAGATGGTATCTCATTGTGGTTTTGACTTGCATTTCTCTGATGGCTAGTGATGATGAGCATTTTTTCATGTGTCTGTTGGCTGCATAAATGTCTTCTTTTGAGAAGTGTCTGTTCATGTCCTTTGCCCACATTTTGATGGGGTTGTTTTTTTCTTGTAAATTTGTTTGAGTTCTTTGTAGATTCTGGATATTAGCTCTTTGTCAGATGAGTAGATTGCAAAAATTTTCTCCCATTCTGTAGGTTGCCTGTTCACTCTGATGGTAGTTTCTTTTGCTGTGCAGAAGCTCTTTAGTTTAATTAGATCCCATTTGTCAATTTTGGCTTTTGTTGCCATTGTTTTTGGTGTTTTAGACATGAAGTCCTTGCCCATGCCTATGTCCTGAATGGTATTGCCTAGTTTTTCTTCTAGGGTTTTTATGGTTTTAGGTCTAACGTTTAAGTCTTTAATCCATCTTGAATTAATTTTTGTATAAGGAGTAAGGAAGGGATCCAGTTTCAGCTTTCTACTTATGGCTAGCCAGTTTTCCCAGCACCATTTATTAAATAGGGAATCCTTTCCCCATTTCTTATTTTTGTCAGGTTTGTGAAAGATCAGATGGTTGTAGATGTGTGGTATTATTTCCAAAGACCCTAGTCTGTGTCATTGTTCTACATCTCTGTTTTAGTATCAGTACCATGCTGTTCTGGTTACTGTAGCCTTGTAGTATAATTTGAAGTCAGGTAGCATGATGCCTCCAGCTTTGTTCTTTTGACTTAGGATTGTCTTGGCAATGTGGATTCTTTTTTGGTTCCATATGAACTTTAAAGTTGTTTTTTCCGATTCTGTGAAGAAAGTCATTGGTAGCTTGATGGGGATGGCATTGAATCTATAAATTACCTTGGGTAGTATGGTCATTTTCATGACATTGATTCTTCCTATCCATGGGCATGGAATGTTATTCCATTTGTTTGTGTCCTCTTTTATTTCGTTGAGCAGTGGTTTGTAGTTCTCCTTGAAGAGGTACTTCACATTCCTTGTAAGTTAGATTCCTAGGTATTTTATTCTCTTTGAAGCAATTGTGAATGGGAGTTCAACTTATGATTTGGCTCGCTGTCTATTATTGGTATATAAGAATGCTTGTGATTTTTGCACACTGATTTTGTATCCTGAGACTTTGCTGAAGTTGCTTATCAGCTTAAGGAGGTTTTGGGCAGAGACGATCGAGTTTTCTAAATATACAGTCATGTCATCTGCAAACAGACAGTTTGACTTCCTCTTTTCCTAATTGAATACCCTTTATTTCTTTCTCCTGCCTGATTGCCCTGGCCAGAACTTCCAACACTATGTTGAATAGGAGTGGTGCGAGAGGGCATCCCTGTCTTGTGCCAGTTTTCAAAGGGAATGCTTCCAGGTTTTGCCTATTCAGTATGATATTGGCTGTGGGTTTGTCATGAATAGCACTTATTATTTTGAGATATATCCCATCAATACCTAATTTATTGAGTGTTTTTAGCATGAAGGCCGTTGAATTTTGTCAAAGACCTTTTCTACATCTATTGAGATAATCATGTAGTTTTTGTCTTTGGTTCTGTTTATATGCTGGATTATATTTATTGATTTGCATATGTTGAACCAGCCTTGCATCCCAGGAATGAAGCCTACTTGATCATGGTGGATAAACTTTTTGATGTGCTGCTGGATTTGGTTTGCCAGTACTTTATTGAGGATTTTTGCATCAATGTTCATCAGGGATATTGGTCTAAAATTCTCTTTTTTCGTTGTGTCTCTGCCAGGCTTTGGTATCAGGATGATGTTGGCCTCATAAAATGAGTTAGGGAGGATTATCCCTTTTTCTATTAATTAGAATAATTTCAGAAGGAATGGTACCAGCTCCTCCTTGTACCTCTGGTAGAATTCGGCTGTGAATCCATGTGTTCCTGGACTTTTTTTGGTTGGTAGGCTATTAATTATTGCCTCAATTTCAGAGCCTGTTATTGGTCTATTCAGGGATTCAACTTCTTCCTGGTTTAGTCTTGGGAGGGTGTATGTGTCCAGGAATTTATCCATTTCTTCTAGATTTTCTAGTTTATTTGCATAGAAGTATTTATAGTATTCTCTGACGGTAGTTTGCATTTCTGTGGGATTGGTGGTGATATCCCCTTTATCATTTTTTATTGTGTCTATTTGATTCTTCTGTCTTTTCTTCTTTATTAGTCTTGCTAGCGGTCTATCAATTTTGTTGATCTTTTCAAAAAAACAACTCCTGGATTCATTGATTTTTTGAAGGGTTTTTTGTGTCTCTATCTCCTTCAGTTCAGCTCTGATCTTAGTTCTTTCTTGCCTTCTGCTAGCTTTTGAATGTGTTTGCTCTTGCTTCTCTAGTTCTTTTAATTGTGATGTTAGGGTGTCAATTTTAGATCTTTCCAGCTTTCTCTTGTGGGCATTTAGTGCTATAAATTTCTCTCTACACACTGCTTTAAATGTGTCCCAGAGATTCTGGTATGTTGTATCTTTGTTCTCATTGGTTTCAAAGAACATCTTTATTTCTGCTTTCATTTCGTTATGTACCCAGTAGTCATTCAGGAGCAGGTTGTTCAGTTTCCATGTAGTCAAGCAGTTTTGAGTGAGTTTCTTAATCCTGAATTCTAGTGAGATTGCACTGTGGTCTGCGAGACAGTTTGTTATAATTTCTGTTCTTTTACATTTGCTGAGGAGTGCTTTACTACCAACTATGTGGTCAATTTTGGAATAAGTGCGATGTGGTGCTGAGAAGAATGTATATTCTGTTGATTTGGGGTGGAGAGTTCTGTAGATGTCTATTAGGTCTGCTTGGTGCAGAGCTGAGTTCAATTCCTGGATATCCTTGTTAACTTTCTGTCTCATTGATCTGTCTAATGTTGATAGTGGGGTGTTAAAGTCTCCCATTATTATTGTGTGGGAGTCTAAGTCTCTTTGTAAGTCTCTAAGGACTTGCTTTATGAATCTGGGTGCTCATGTATTGGGTGCATATGTATTTAGGATAGTTAGTTCTTCTTGTTGAATTGATCCTTTTACCATTATGTAATGGCCTTCTTTGTCTCTTTTGATCTTTGTTGGTTTAAAGTCTGTTTTATCAGAGACTAGGAATGCAACCCCTGCCTTTTTCTGTTTTCCATTTGCTTGGTAGATCTTCCTCCATCCCTTTATTTTGAGCCCGTGTGTGTCTCTACATGTGAGATGGGTCTCCTGAATACAGCACACTGATGGGTCTTGACTCTTTATCCAATTTGTCAGTCTGTGTCTTTTAATTGGAGCATTTACATTTAAGATTAATATTGTTATATGTGAATTTGATCCTGTCATTATGATGTTAGCTGGTTTTGCTTGTTAGTTGATACAGTTTCTTTCTAGCATCGGTGGTCTTTAAAATTTGGCATGTTTTTGCAGTGGCTGATACCAGTTGTTTCTTTCCATGTTTAGTGCTTCCTTCAGGAGATCTTGTAGGGCAGGCATGGTGGTGACAAAATCTCTCAGCATTTGCTTTTCTGTAAAGGATTTTATTTCCCCTTCACTTAGGAAGCTTAGTTTGGCTGGATATGAAATTCTGGGTTCAAAATTCTTTTCTTTAAGAATGTTGAATATTGGCCCCCACTCTCTTCTGGCTTGTAGAGTTTCTGCTGAGAGATCTGCTGTTAGTCTGATGGGCTTCCCTTTGTGGGTAACCCGACCTTTCTCTCTGGCTGCCCCTAACCTTTTTTCCCTCATTTCAACTTTGGTGCATCTGATAATTATGTGTTTTGGAGTTGCTCTTCTCAAGGAGTATCTTTGTGGTGTTCTCTGTATTTCCTGAATTTGAATATTGACCTGCCTTGCTAGGTTGGGGAAGTTCTCCTGGATAATATCCTGAAGAGTGTTTTCCATCTTGGTTCCATTCTCCCCGTCACTTTCAGGTACACCAATCAGATGTAGATTTGGTCTTTTCACATTGTCCCAGATATATGGGATTTTATTTTATTTTATTTTATTTTTTATATATATATATTTTTATTATACTTTAAGTTCTAGGGTACATGTGCATAACGTGCAGGTTTGTTACATGTGTATACTTGTGCCATGTTGGTGTGCTGCACCCATCAACTTGTCAGCACCCATCAATTCATCATTTATATCATGTATAACTCCCCAGTGCAATCCCTCCCCCCTCCCCCCCCCATGATAGGCCCCAGTGTGTGATGTTCCCCTTCCCGAGTCCAAGTGATCTCATTGTTCAATTCCCACCTATGAGTGAGAACATGCGGTGTTTGGTTTTCAGTTCTTGTGATAGTTTGCTAAGAATGATGGTTTCCAGCTGCATCCATGTCCCTACAAAGGACGAAAACTCATCCTTTTTTATGGCTGCATAGTATTCCATGGTGTATATGTGCCACATTTTCTTAATCCAGTCTGTCACAGATGGACATTTGGGTTGATTCCAAGTCTTTGCTATTGTGAATAGTGTCGCAATAAACATACGTGTGCATGTGTCTTTGTAGTAGAATAATTTATAATCCTTTGGGTGTATACCCAGTAGTGGGATGGCTGGGTCATATGGGACATCTAGTTCTAGATCCTTGAGGAATCGCCATACTGTTTTCCATAATGGTTGAACTAGTTTACAATCCCACCAACAGTGTAAAAGTGTTCCTATTTCTCCACATCCTCTCCAACACCTGTTGTTTCCTGACTTCTTAATGATTGCCATTCTAACTGGTGTGAGATGGTATCTCAGTGTGGTTTTGATTTGCATTTCTCTGATGGCCAGTGATGATGAGCATTTTTTCATGTGTCTGTTGGCTGTATGAATGTCTTCTTTTGAGAAATGTCTGTTCATATCCTTTGCCCACTTTTTGATGGGGTTGTTTGTTTTTTTCTTGTATATTTGTTTGAGTTCTTTGTAGATTCTGGATATTAGCCCTTTGTCAGATGAGTAGATTGCAAAAATTTTCTCCCATTCTATAGGTTGCCTGTTCACTCTGATGGTAGTTTCTTTTGCTGTGCAAAAGCTCTTTAGTTTAATTAGATCCCATTTGTCAATTTTGGCTTTTGCTGCCGTTGCTTTTGGTGTTTTAGACATGAAGTCCTTGGCCATGCCTATGTCCTGAATGGTACTACCTAGATTTTCTTCTAGGGTTTTTATGGTATTAGGTCTAACATTTAAGTCTCTAATCCATCTTGAATTAATCTTCGTATAAGGAGTAAGGAAAGGATCCAGTTTCAGCTTTCTACTTATGGCTAGCCAATTTTCCCAGCACCATTTATTAAATAGGGAATCCTTTCCCCATTTCTTGTTTCTCTCAGGTTTGTCAAAGATCAGATGGCTGTAGATGTGTGGTATTATTTCTGAGGACTCTGTTCTGTTCCATTGGTCTATATCTCTGTTTTGGCACCAGTACCATGCTGTTTTGGTGACTGTAGCCTTGTAGTATAGTTTGAAGTCAGGTAGCATGACGCCTCCAGCTTTGTCCTTTTGACTTAGGATTGTCTTGGCAATGCGGGGTCTTTTTTGGTTCCATATGAACTTTAAAGCAGTTTTTTCCAATTCTGTGAAGAAAGTCATTGGTAGCTTGATGGGGATGGCATTGAATCTATAAATAACCTTGGGCAGTATGGCCATTTTCACGATATTGATTCTTCCTATCCATGAGCATGGTATGTTCTTCCATTTGTTTGTGTCCTCTTTGATTTCACTGAGCAGTGGTTTGTAGTTCTCCTTGAAGAGGTCTTTTACATCCCTTGTAAGTTGGATTCCTAGGTATTTTATTCTCTTTGAAGCAATTGTGAATGGAAGTTCATTCCTGATTTGGCTCTCTGTTTGTCTGTTACTGGTGTATAAGAATGCTTGTGATTTTTGAACATTAATTGTGTATCCTGAGGCTTTGCTGAAGTTGCTTATCAGCTTAAGGAGATTTTGGGCTGAGACAATGGGGTTTTCTAAATATACAATCATGTCATCTGCAAACAGGGACAATTTGACTTCTTCGTTTCCTAACTGGATACCCTTGATTTCTTTCTCTTGCCTGATTGCCCTAGCCAGAACTTCCAACACTACGTTGAATAGGAGTGGTGAGAGAGGGCATCCCTGTCTTGTGCCAGTTTTCAAAGGGAATTTTTCCAGTTTTTGCCCATTCAGTATGATATTAGCTGTGGGTTTGTCATAAATAGCTCTTATTATTTTGAGATACGTTCCATCAATACCAAATTTATTGAGCGTTTTTAGCATGAAGGGCTGTTGAATTTTGTCAAAAGCCTTTTCTGTATCTATTGAGATAATCATGTGGTTCTTGTCTTTGGTTCTGTTGATATGCTGGATTACGTTTATTGATTTGCGAATGTTGAACGAGCCTTGCATCCCAGGGATGAAGCCCACTTGATCATGGTGGATAAGCTTTTTGATGTGCTGCTGAATCCGATTTGCCAGTATTTTATTGAGGATTTTTGCATCGATGTTCATCAGGGATATTGGTCTAAAATTCTCTTTTTTTGTTGTGTTTCTGCCAGGCTTTGGTATCAGGATGATGTTGGCCTCATAAAAAGAGTTAGGGAGGAGTCCCTCTTTTTCTATTGATTGGAATAGTTTCAGAAGGAATGGTACCAGCTCCTCCTTGTACCTCTGGTAGAATTCAGCTGTGAATCCATCTGGTCCTGGACTGTTTTTGGTTGGTAGGCTATTAATTATTGCTTCAATTTCAGAGCCTACTATTGGTCTATTCAGGGATTCAACTTCTTCCTGGTTTAGTCTTGGGAGAGTGTAAGTGTCCAGGAAATTATCCATTTCTTCTAGATTTTCTAGTTGATTTGCATAGAGGCGTTTATAGTATTCTCTGATGGTAGTTTGTATTTCTGTGGGGTTGGTGGTGATATCCCCTTTATCATTTTTTATTGCATCTATTTGATTCCTCTCTCTTTTCTTCTTTATTAGTCTTGCTAGCGGTCTGTCAATTGTGTTGATCTTTTCAAAAAACCAACTCCTGGATTCATTGATTTTTTGGAGGGTTTTTTGTGTCTCTATCTCCTTCAGTTCTGCTCTGATCTTAGTTATTTCTTGCCTTCTGCTAGCTTTTGAATGTGTTTGCTCTTGCCTCTCTAGTTCTTTTAATTGTGATGTTAGAGTGTCAATTTTAGATCTTTCCTGCTTTCTCTTGTGGGCATTTAGTGCTATAAATTTCCCTCTACACACTGCTTTAAATGTGTCCCAGAGATTCTGGTATGTTGTATCTTTGTTCTCATTGGTTTCAAAGAACATCTTTATTTCTGCTTTCATTTCGTTATGTACCCAGTAGTCATTCAGGAGCAGGTTGTTCAGTTTCCATGTAGTTGAGCGGTTTTGATTGAGTTTCTTAGTCCTGAGTTCTAGTTTGATTGCACTGTGGTCTGCGAGACAGTTTGTTATAATTTCTGTTCTTTTACATTTGCTGAGGAGTGCTTTACTTCCAATTACGTGGTCAATTTTGAAATAAGTGCGATGTGGTGCTGAGAAGAATGTATATTCTGTTGATTTGGGGTGGAGAGTTCTGTAGATGTCTATTAGGTCCGCTTGGTGCAGAGATGAGTTCAATTCCTGGATATCCTTGTTAACTTTCTGTCTTGTTGATCTGTCTAATGTTGACAGTGGAGTATTGAAGTCTCCCATTATTATTGTATGGGAGTCTAAGTCTCTTTGTAAGTCTCTAAGGACTTGCTTTATGAATCTGGGTGCTCCTGTATTGGGTGCATATATATTTAGGATAGTTAGCTCTTCCTGTTGAATTGATCCCTTTACCATTATGTAATGGCCTTCTTTGTCTCTTTTGATCTTTGAGGGTTTAAAGTCTGTTTTATCAGAGACTAGGATTGCAACCCCTGCTTTTTTTTGTTCTCCATTTGCTTGGTAGATCTTCCTCCATCCCTTTATTTTGAGCCTATGTATGTCTCTCCATATGAGATGGGTCTCCTGAATACAGCAGACTGATGGGTCTTGACTCTTTATCCAGTTTGCCAGTCTGTGTCTTTTAATTGGAGCATTTAGTCCATTTACATTTAAGGTTAATATTGTTATGTGTGAACTTGATCCTGCCATTATGATATTAACTGGTTATTTTGCTCGTTAGTTGATGCAGTTTCTTCCTAGCCTCGATGGTCTTTACATTTTGGCATGTTTTTGCAATGGCTGGTACCGGTTGTTCCTTTCCATGTTTAGGGCTTCCTTCAGGGTCTCTTGTAAGGCAGGCCTGGTGGTGACAAAATCTCTAAGCATTTGCTTATCTGTAAAGGATTTTATTTCTCCTTCACTTATGAAACTTAGTTTGGCTGGATATGAAATTCTGGGTTTAAAATTCTTTTCTTTAAGAACGTTGAATATTGGCCCCCACTCTCTTCTGGCTTGTAGAGTTTCTGCCGAGAGATCTGCTATTAGTCTGATGGGCTTCCCTTTGTGGGTAACCCGACCTTTCTCTCTGGCTGCCCTTAAGATTTTTTCCTTCATTTCAACTTTGGTGAATCTGGCAATTATGTGTCTTGGAGTTGCTCTTCTGGAGGAGTATCTTTGTGGCGTTCTCTGTATTTCCTGAATTTGAATGTTGGCCTGCCCTACTAGGTTGGGGAAGTTCTCCTGGATGATATCCTGAAGAGTGTTTTCCAACTTGGTTCCATTTTCCCCCTCACTTTCAGGCACCCCAATCAGACATAGATTTGGTCTTTTTACATAATCCCATACTTCTTGCAGGCTTTGTTCATTTCTTTTTCTTCTTTTTTCTTTTGGTTTCTCTTCTCGCTTCATTTCATTCATTTGATCCTCAATCGCTGATACTCTTTCTTCCAGTTGATCGAGTCAGTTACTGAAGCGTGTGGATTTGTCATGTATTTCTCGTGTCATGGTTTTCATCTCTGTCATTTCGTTTATGACCTTCTCTGCATTAATTAGTCTAGCTGTCAATTCTTCCACTCTTTTTTCAAGATTTTTAGTTTCTTTGCGCTGGGTACGTAATTCCTCCTTTAGCTCTGAGAAGTTTGATGGACTGAAACCTTCTCCTCTCATCTCATCAAAGTCATTCTCTGACCAGCTTTGATCCGTTGCTGGCGATGGGCTGCGCTCCTTTGCAGGGGGAGATGCGCTCTTATTTTTTGAATTTCCAGCTTTTCTGCCCTGCTTTTTCCCCATCTTTGTGGTTTTATCTGTCTCTGGTCTTTGATGATGGTGACGTACTGATGGGGTTTTGGTATAGGTGTCCTTCCTGTTTGATAGTTTTCCTTCTGGCAGTCAGGACCCTCAGCTGTAGGTCTGTTGGAGATTGCTTGAGGTCCACTCCAGACCCTGTTTGCCTGGGTATCAGCAGCAGAGGTTGTGGAAGATAGAATATTGCTGAACAGCGAGTGTACCTGTCTGATTCTTACTTTGGAAGCTTCCTCTCAGGGGTGTACTCCACCCTGTGAGGTGTGGGGTGTCAGACTGCCCCTAGTGGGGGATGTCTCCCAGTTAGGCTACTCAGGGGTCAGGGACCCACTTGAGCAGGCAGTCTGTCCCTTCTCAGATCTCAGCCTCCATGTTGGGAGATCCCCTGCTCTCTTCAAAGCTGTCAGACAGAGTCGTTTGCGTCTGCAGAGGTTCTGCTGCTTTTTTGTTGTTGTTTTTTATCTGTGCCCTGTCCCCAGAGGTGGAGTCTACAGAGACAGGCAGGTTTCCTTGAGCTGCTGTGAGCTCCACCCAGTTCGAGCTTCCCAGCGGCTTTGTTTACATACTTAAGCCTCAGCAATGGCGGGCACCCCTCCCCCAGCCTCACTGCTGCCTTGCGGTTAGATCGCAGATTGCTGTGTTAGCAATCAGGGAGGCTCCGTGGGCGTCGGACCCTCCCGGCCAGGTGTGGGATATATTCTCGTGGTGTGCCCGTTTGCTTAAAGCGCAGTATTGGGGTGGGAGTTACCCGATTTTCCAGGTGTTGTGTGTCTCAGTTCCCCTGGCTAGGAAAAGGGATTCCCTTCCCCCTTGTGCTTCCCAGGTGAGGTGATGCCTCGCCCTGCTTCAGCTCTCGCTGGTTGGGCTGCAGCAGCTGACCAGCACCGATTGTCCGGCACTCCCTAGTGAGATGACCCCAGTACCTCAGTTGAAAATGCAGAAATCACCGGTCTTCTGTGTCGCTTGCGGTGGGAGTTGGAGACTGGAACTGTTCCTATTCGGCCATCTTGCTCCGCCCCCTGAGATATGGGATTTTAAAATAACATTCTTTCCCCTGCTTTTGGGATGAGGCTGGGAATAAACTTACTCCTAGCAGACATTTATAACATATATTTAACTTTCATAGATATTTATATTTTTTTCCCTTTTAGTTGCAGAGAGCATCTTTCAACTGAATCTAGCATGGGCTGGCACTACGGGGCTCCCAGGAACCAGACTCTACTACCTACATACAGCTCATATGCCAACATGTTGCTTTCCTCCAGCAGAGATGATCGGTTCTAGGAAATCAGAAATGTCAGAGGTGACTCTAATAAAAACAGCAGGCGATTTTCCCTCCACATGCGTATTTCAATTTGAAACTGATCAGTTGCTTTGTTCCTTGGCAGTTGTAACTACAGTTATAGGTCCTTACTGTGATACAATGTTCATACACTAACACACCATAAATTACCATTCCTTTTCAGCATATCAGATGAGATCAGGTTAAAATGACATTTTGAGTAAAGAAAAAAATCACAGAAAACACACCCCTTAAGTTGTTCTGCTGTGAGGGGGGACCTTCCTATTCATGTGGTTTGGGGATGAATTTCAAAATCCCATTTGTGCTTATTCTGCTCTGCACTTTATTTATTCTGGAAACAAAAGAGAATGAAATTCTTGGAAAAAACTTTTAAAATCCCACTACAGGTAGGTGGTGGATCGCAGTGCTAGAAATACCAACAGAAGTAATATGTTGATTCATAATGATTTATTCTCTGTAGTTTTGGGGCCTATTCTATCATCTCAAACCCCAAGAAGGGAACAGAAGAAGTTAGTTATAAGTAGGAGGAATTCCCATACTCATTACTTCTGCCCACAGCTTTCAGCTGTATTTATCAGGACAACTTTACTAGGTGAAGCCATGCAATCAAACAGGAACACAGCTTTGGAGGCAATTAAGGGAGGAGACAAGGTAAAAATAAAGCTTTAAAAAGAAACACCAAATAATGAATGCCTACTTTCAAACTATTAGGGTTTTCTTTTTGAAAAAATGTCTGTGTTTTTGAAAAAAAGTATGTATCTCTGTTCATGAGTGTGTATTCCTCAAGGTAAATGAGTATCACTGTAGACGGATAGATTCTTACTTTATAACCCCTAGTGAATATTAGGCAGGCAGGCTGTATTCAATTGAAACAGTATGAACACAGTATTGTGGTTGGGGTTGATTTATAGGAAGATAAAGGTGGTCGATGGCTTGTAAGGTCCATTAATGTGTGAGACCTCTTGCTGGAAATCAGGAGATACTTGGAATGGAGAATATTGTGATTCTGTTGGCAGGTGACAATATTTAAGTGTTGCAGTTTACAAAATCCTTTGATTTATATTATCTTAACAGCTGTACCCCTTATTGTAGCACACTCAGGCAGAAAAAAAAGTGTTAAGCCTCCTTGCAAAGAGCCTTGGTAACCTGATGGCCCACTTGGGTGCCAGACCAATCTTTAACAATAGCTGAAGGAGTACTCTAACTTTGAAAAGAGTAAAAGAGTTTGTTGAGACTGGCAGAACCCATCCTCTGGAGTGCATAATTTAGAGTTTACCAGTTAATTTAAAATTAAGTTCATGTACCAAAAATGACAATTAAGATAAAGTGGCTTTGGGATCAATTCCAATCCCTCTTCACCAGAGAACTGGTAAAACTCTTAGCAGCTTGAGCTCCGGCCAGATTCTTCCCTTTCATCGACCTGTCTCTGCCCCAGTTGCTGATCCTTTGTGTCTACTATTATGTCCTTCATCCCAAGTAAATCACTCACTTTGGGGAGAGAAGATACAAAAAGGGATTAGAGAAAGCTCAGATTTTCTGATAGAAATTATGCAAAGTTCAGACCAAGTTCACGGTCTTCATAGTGATATAATTAGGGTTCTAGGGCCTGCTCTTTCTAATCAACAGGAACATTGGTTTATGCAGTGCTACAAGGAAATTCATGGACTCTATTAACCAGAAATCTGGCAATCCAGGCTTCAACCCCTCTTTCCCCACCCGTGTGATTGAAACTATTTTTCAACTGGCCTCCATTATACTCCACATCACCAAAAGCTAGAACAATGAATTTTGTGGGAATATTAACAAGGTGATCTAAAGCGGTGGCATTCTGCAACATCATTTCTCCTAGCCTAATCCTGAGAACATCCAGAAAATACAATAATACTATTTTGTTTCCCTACAAAAATAGTCTATATGTGCCAGGCCCATGGTTCACAGTAGGAGGTAACTGAATTCTGCTGCAGTCCATCAGTTGAAAAGCCTGTGCCTGCTACTACAGTGAATAATACAGAATAATTCAGAATAATACAGAATAATACAGAAAAATTCACTGTAGAACAAAATTCTACAGTGAATTTTGTTTGAATTGAGAGAGACTCTGCCTGGGTTGGCACTTGACATTCAATAAAAATTTTAACAATTGTCTTGAGCTTTATGAGTTTAGGGAACATGTTTTAATAATCTGATTTTTAGCAGAGGAGAGCTTTAGATCATCTAGTCTTAGGTGTTTTTGAAATGTAAAAGTGCAGCGACAAACCTTATTTGTTTTTGAGAGCTAAATGCATTATTGAGAATATGAATGTTTCCAGACTCCAGTGGGTTTACTTTCTTTCTTGGGCAATAGACTAATCGTCCAACTCCACTAACTATTTGCTAGAGAAAAACTAATTTCAATTCTGTCAGTAGAGTTCTTGAACAAATTTGATTTTCTCTTAATGAAAATTAATATTCGGTTGGGCATGGCAGCTCACACCTGTAAGCCCAGCACATTGGGAGACTGAGGTGGGTGGATCACTTGAAGCCAGGAGCATGAGACCAGCCTGGGCAACATGGTGAAATCCTATCTCTATTAAAAATACAAAAATTAGGCCGGGCGCGGTGGCTCAAGCCTGTAATCCCAGCACTTTGGGAGGCCGAGACGGGTGGATCACAAGGTCAGGAGATCGAGACCATCCTGGTTAACACGGTGAAACCCCGTCTCTACTAAAAATACAAAAAAAAAACTAGCCGGGCGAGGTGGCAGCGCCTGTAGTCCCAGCTACTCAGGAGGCTGAGGCAGGAGAATGGCGTGAACCCGGGAGGCGGAGCTTGCAGTGAGCTGAGTTCCGGCCACTGCACTCCAGCCTGGGTGACAGAGCGAGACTCCGTCTCAAAAAAAAAAAAAAACAAAAAAAAAACAAAACAAAAAAAAAACAAAAATTAGCCATTTGTAGTGGTGGGTGCCTGTAGTCCCAGCTACTTGGGAGGCTGAAGTGTAAGATTTGCTGGAACCCGGGAAGCAGAGGTTGCAGTGAGCCAAGATCGTGCCACTGTACTCCAGCCTGCACAACAGAGCAAAATTCTGTAAAAAAAATTCTTTCTGTTTGTGGCTCCTTTTCTCTGCGAAGACAGAGTAGAGTCTCATATTCTCTCACCCAGCTCATGATTAGGCTACCTTTGTCCACAAAGAAGCTGGAAACTCCAGGTGGGCTTGGGCTGACCTTTGCGTAGTTTGATACCACTGATGGGTTTAGAGTAGGTATTTCCAAGGTCTTATATTTAGTGGGTAAGATATTTTTAAAATTTTTGTGGATACATAGTAGGTGTATGTATTTATGGGGTACATGAGATATTTTGATACAGGTATATAATGCGTAATAATCACATCAGGGTAAATAGGGTATCCATTACCTCAAACATTTATCCTTTCTCTGTGTTATAAACAATCCAGTTCTACTCTTTTAGTTGTTTTAAATTATACAATAAATTACTGTTGACTGTACTCACCTTGTTGTGCTATGAAATAGCAGATCTTCTTCATTGTATCTAACTATATTTTTCTACCCATTAGCCATCCCCACTTCCTTCAGCCACCCCTGCCCTAGCCTACTACCCTTCCCAGTTTCTGGTAACCATCATTCTATTCTCTATCTCCACGTGTTCAATTGTTCTCATTTTTTTTTAGCTCCCCCAAATAAGTGAGAATATGTGAAGTTTGTCTTTCTGTTCCTGGCTTATTTCACTTAGCATAATGATCTCCAGTTCCATGCATGTTGTTGTAAATGACAGGATCTCATTCTTTTTAATAACTGAATAGTTCCCCATTGTTTATATGTACCATAAAAGTTTGCCATTTGTATGTCTTCTTTTGACAAATGTCTATTCAGATGTTTTGCCCATTTTAAAATCAGATTATTAGATTTTTTTTCCTGTAGAGTTTTTTTGAGCTACTTATATATTCTGGTTATTAATCCCTTATCAGATGGATAGCTTGAAAATATTTCCTCTCCCTCTGTGGATTGTTTCTTCACTTTGTTGATTGTTTCCTATGGTGTGCAGAAGCTTTTTAACGTGATGGATTCCATTTGTCCATTTTTACTTTGATTGCTTACGCTTTTGGGCTATTACCCAAGAAATCTTTGCCCAGACCAATGTCCTGGAGAGTTTCCTTAACGTTTTTCTTGTAGTAGTTTCATAGTTTGGGGTCTTAGATTTAAGTCTTTAATCCATTTTGATTTGAGTTTTGTATATAGTGAGAGATAGTGGTCTAGTTTTCTTCTTCTGCGTATGGATATGTCCAGTTTTTTTAAGCACCTTTTTTTTGAGACTGCCCTTTCCCCAGTGTATGTTCTTGGTTCCTTGGACAAAAACGAGTTTACTATAGATGTATGGATTTATTTTTGGGTTCTCTATTCTGTTCCATTGGTTGGTGTGCCTGTTTTTATGAAAGTACCATGCTATTTTGGTTGCTATAGCTCTGTAGTATAATTTGAAGTTAAGTAATTTGATTCCTCTGTTTTTTTCCCCCTTGGGATAACTTTGTCTATTTGGGGTCTACTATAGTTCAATATAAGTTTTAGAATTTTTCTTTTCTATTTCTGTGAAGAACATCATTGGTATTTTGATAGCGGTTGTGTTGAATCTGTAGATTGCTTTGAGTAGTATGGACATTTTAACAATATTGATTTTTTCCTATCCATGAACATGGAATTTCTTTCCATTTTTTTGGTGTCTGCTTCAGTTTCTTGCATCAATGTTTTATAGTTTTCATTGTGGAAATCTTTCACTTCTTTGGGTAAGTTTATTCCTATGCATTTAATTTTATTTGTAGCTATCCTAAATGGGATTACTTTCTTGATTTCTTTTTCAGATTGTTCATTGTTGGCATATAGAAATGTTGCTAATTTTTGTTTGTTGATTTTGTATCTTGCAACTTTACTGAATTTGTTTATCAGTTCTGATAGTTTTTTATGGAGTCTTTAGGTTTTTCCAAATGTAAAATCACATCATCTGCAAATAAAGATAATTTGACTTCTTCCTTTCCAATGTAGATACCCTGCATTTCCTTCTCTTGTCTGATTGCTCTAGGTAGGATTTCCAGTACTATGTCGAATAACAGTGGGACTAGCTGTGGGTCTGTTGCATATGGTCTTTATTGTATTAAGGTATGCTCCTTCTATATCCAGTTTTTTGAGGGTTTTTATCATGAAGGGATGTTGAATTTTATCAAATGCTTTTTCAGCAGCAATTGAAATGATCACATGGTTTTTGGCCTTCATTCTGTTGATATGATGCAGCATATAGATTGATTTGCATATACTGAACCACCCTTGCATCCCTGGGATAAATCCCACTTGGTCATGATGGATGATTTTTTAAATGTGTTGTTGAAGTTGATTAGTATTTTATTTAGGATTTCTGCATCAATATTCAGCAGGAATATTGACCTGTAGTTGTCTTTTATTCATGTGTCTTTGTCTAAGTTTGGTATCCAGGTAATACTGGCCTCAGACCAGGTGCAGTAGCTCACGCCTGTAATCCCAGGATTTGGGGGGCTGAGGCGGGTGGATCTGAGGTCAGGAGTTCAAGACCAGCCTGACCAACAAGGAGAAACGCTGTCTCTACTAAAAATACAAAATTAGCCAGTCGTGGTGGCACATGCCTGTAATCTCAGTTACTTGGGAGGCTGAGGCAGGAGAATTGCTTGAACCCAGGAAGCAGAGGTTGTGGTGAGCCGAGATTGTGCCATTGAACTCTAGCCTGGGCAACAAGAGCAAAACTACATCTCAAAAAAAAAAAAAAAAAAAAAAAAAAAGAAAATGCTGGCTTGGTAGAGTGAATTTTGAAATATTGCCTTATTTTCTATTTTTTGGAATAGTTTGAGTAAGATTGGTATTAGTTCTTCTTTAAATGTTTGGTAAAATTCAGCAGTGAATGCATTGGGTTCATGGCTTTTCTTTGCTGAGAGACTTCTTATTATGACTTTGATCTTATTACCTGTTATTGATCTGCTCAAGTTTTGGATTTCTTCGTGGTTCAATCTTGGTAGGTTGTATATGACTAGGAATTTATCCATTTCTTCTAGATTTTCTAATTTATTGGCATATAGTTGCTCAAACTAGCCTCTAATATTCCTTTGAATTGCTGTGGTATTGGTTGTAATGTCCTCTTTTTTATCTCTGATTTTATTTATTTGAATTGTCTCTCTTTTTTTCTTAATTAGTTGGGCTCAAGTTTTTTTGATTTTATCTTTTTCAAAAGACCAACTCTGGTTCATTGATCTTTTGCATTTGTTTTGATTCAATTTCATTTATTTCTACTCTGGTTTTTATTATTTCTTTTCTTTGACTAATTTTGGGTTTGATTTGTTCTTGCTCTTATAGTTC
Organism: Rhinopithecus roxellana; assembly: GCF_007565055.1. Lineage (NCBI taxonomy): Eukaryota > Metazoa > Chordata > Mammalia > Primates > Cercopithecidae > Rhinopithecus > Rhinopithecus roxellana. The sequence continues at coordinate 72,455,767 of NC_044569.1, read as the reverse complement.
TGTAAGATGCATCATTAACTTGTTTATTTGAAGTTTTTCTACTTCCTTTTGCAGATGTTTATAACTACAAACTTTCCTCTTAGCCTTGGCTGTATTCCATAGGCTTTTATATGTTGTGTTTTTATTATCATTTGTTTAAAGAAATTTTTCAATTCCTTCTTAATTTCTTCATTGACCCACTGGTATTTCAGGAGCATATTGTTTAATTTCCGTGTGTTTGTATAGTTTCCAAAATTCCCCTTACTGATTTCCAGTTTTATTTCACTGTGGTCAGAGAAGATACTTGATACGATTTCAATTTTTTTGAATGCTTAAAGACTTGTTTTTTGACCTAACCTGTGGTCTATCCTTGAGAATGATCCATGTGCTGAGAAGAAGTATTCTACAACCGTTGGATAAAATGTTCTGCAAATATCCATTAGGTCCATTTGGCCTATAGGGCAGATTAAGTTCTTTGTTGATTTTGTGTCTGAATGAACTGTCCAATGCTGCAAGTGGGGAGTTGAAGCTTCCAGCTGTTATTATATTGGAATTTCTCTTTAACTCTAATAACATGTGTTTTATATATCTGGTTGCTCCAGTGTTTGGTGCATATATATTTACAATTATTACATCATCTTGCTGGATTGACTCTTTTATCGTTATATAATGACATTCTTTGTCTCTTTTGATACTTTTGTTTTGAAATCTATTTTGTCTTATATAAATACAGTTTTTTTTAAGGTTCCATATGCATGGAATATCTTTTTCCATTCCCCTATTTTCAGTCTATGTGTCTTTATAGATAAAGTGCGTTTCTTGTAGACAGCATTAGGTCTTGTTTTTTTTTTTTTTTCTTAAATCCATTCAGCCACTCTATGTCTTTAGAAAGTTTAGTCCATTTACATTCCATGTTATTAATGATAAGTAAGGACTTATTCCTGCTATTTTGTTGTTTGTCTTCTGGTTGCTCTGTGGGCTTCTTTTCCTTCTTTCCTTCCTTCCTATCCTCCTTTTATTGAAGGTGATTTTCTCTGGTGGTATGTTTTAATTTCTTGCTTTTTATTCTTTGTGTATCTGTTGTGGATTTTTTTTATCTGAGGTTACCGTGAGGCTTGCAAATTACATCTTATAACCCATTATTTTAAACTGATGGCAACTTAACACTAATTGTATAAACAAACAAGCAAGCAAAGAGAAAACTAATAAAAACTCTACACTTAATCTCCCTTCTTTTTAACTTATTGTCATTTCTATTTATATGTTATACTGCCAATGTCTTTAGAAGTTGTTCTAGTTATTATTTTTGTTAGGTTCATTTTTTAGTCTTTCTATTCAAGATATGAATAATTTACATACCACATTTACAGTGTTATAATAGTCTGTGTTTTATTTGTACTTACTATTACCATTGAGTTTTGTACCTTCAGATGATTTCGTATTGCTCACTAACGTCTTTTTCTTTTAGTTTGAAGAGCTCCCTTTAACATTTCTAGTCGGACAGATTTGGTGTTGATGAAATCCCTCAGCTTTTGTTTGTCTGGGAAAGTCTTTATTTTGCCTTCGTGTTTGTGAAGGATACTCTCTCTGGATATACTATTCTAGGATAAAAGTTTCTTCTTCCTTCAGCATTTAAAATATGTCATACCTCCCTTTCCTGTCCTGTATGGTTTCCACTGAAAAGTCTGCTGCTAGATATATTGAAGCTCCTTTGTATGTTATTTGTTTCTTTTCTCTTGCTGCTCTTAGGATCATTTTTTAACCTTTGACCTTTGGAAGTTTGATTATAAAATGTGTTGAGGTGGTCTTATTTGGGTTAAACCTACTTGGTGTTCTATAACCTTCTTGTACTTGAATATTGATATCTTTCTCTAGGTTTGGGAAGTTCTCTATTATTATCCCTTTGATAAAATTTCTACCCCAGTTTCTCTCTTTACCTCCTCTGTAAGGCAATAGCTCTTAGATTTGCCTTTCTGAGGCTATTTTCTAGATCTTATAGGCGTGCTTTTTTTTTTTTTTTTACTTTTCTTTTTTACTCTTTTTTTCCTTTGTCTTCTTTGACTGTGTATTTTCAAATCACCTGTCTTCAAGCTCACTAATTCCTCCTTCTGCTTAATCTATTATGCTATTAAGAGATTCTGATGCATTCTTCAGTATGTCAATGACATTTCTTAGCTCCAGAATTTCTGTTTGATTCTTTTTAATTATTTACATCTCTGTTAAATGTATCTGATAGGATTCTGACTTCCTTCTCTATGTTATCTTGGATTTCACTCAACTTCCTTAAAACAGCTATTTTGAATTCTCTGTCTGAAAGGTCACATATGTATCTCTGTCTTTCCAGGATTGACCACTACTGCTTTATTTACTTTTGTTTGATGTTTGTTTGTTTGATGAGATCATGTTTTCCTGTATAGTCTTGATGCTTGTGGGTGTTTGTTGGTGTCTAGGCATTGAAGAGTTAAGTATTTATTGTAGTTTTCACAGTCTGGGCTTGTTTGTATCTGTTCTTCTTGGGAAGGCCAGATATTCCAAGAGACTTGGGTGTTGTGATCTAAGTTTTTGGTCGCTGAAGCTGTATTTGCTTTGGGGGCAACCAAAGCCCAGTAATGCTATGACTCTTACAGACTTATAGAGGTACTGCCTTAGTGGTCTTGGGTAAGATCAGGGAGAATTCCCTGGATTACCAGGCAGAGACTCTTGTTCTGTTCCCTTACTTTCCCCCAAGCAGAGTCTCTCTCTCTCTCTCTCTGTGCTGAGCTGTCTGGAGCTGAGGGTGGGGTAACACAAGAACCCTTGTGGCCACCACCACTGGGACTGCATTGGGTTAGGTCTGAAGGCAGCATAGCATAGCACAGCACTTTGGGTCTCACCAAAAGCCCACAGTGACCACTGCCTGGCTACTGCCAATGTTCACGCAAGGCCCTAGGGCTCTACAACCAGCAGGTGGCAAATCCAGCCAGCCTTGTGTTTTTCTCTTCAGGGTAACAAGTTCCCCTCAGCCCCAGGTGGGTCTGTAGATGCCATCCAGGAGCCAGGGCCTGGAGTTAGGAACCTTAGGAATCAATCTGTTACTCTATTCTACTACAGCTGAACTGGCATCCAAACTGGATAACTAAGTTATTCTCACTCTTCCATCCCCTTTCCTAAAGCAGAAGAGTCTCTCCCCACAGCCATCACTATCCCAGGCCCACAGTAAATACTGCCTGGCTACCACCAATGTCCACTCAAGGCCCAAGGCTCTTCAGTCAGCTTGTGGTGAATGTTGCCAGTCTTGAGTTTCTCCTTTAGGGGCAGTGGGCTCCCCTATGGCTCACGGCAAGTTCAGAAATGCCATCCAGGAGCCAAGGCCTGGACTCGAGGACCCCAGGACCCCACTTGCTCCTCTACCCCACTGCAGCTGAGCTGGAACCCAAGCTACAAGACAAAGTCCCCTTGACTCTTCCCTCTCCTGTCCTCAAGATGAAGGGTTCTTTCTCCATGGCTACCACAGCCGAGAATGTGCTGGGTTATACCTGAAGCCAGCACAGCTCTGAGTCCCACCCAAGGCCCATGGCAAGTACTCCTGGCTACCACTGGCGATTATTCAGGGCCCAAAGACTTTTGGGTCAGCAGGTAGTGAATTCTGCCAGGACTGAGTCCTTTCCTTCAAGGCAGTGGGTTTGCTTCTGGCCCAGGGCATCTTTAGAAATGTCATCTGAGAACTAGGGCCTGGAATGAAGGAAGGCCTCATGACTCTGCCTGGTGCTGTATTCTTCTGTGGCTGAGCTGGTATCCACGTTGCAAGGCAAAGTCCTCTTCACTCTCTCCTGTCCTCAAGCAGAGGGAAGGAGTCTTTTCTGGAGCCGCAAGCTGTGCTGGCTGGGACTGGGGAAGGGGTGACACAAACACTCTTTTGCCTCACTAGGCTGATGTCTCACTATAGCACCAGGACTTGCCCTGGAATTTCAGTCCTTGTGGACTTGACTGCCTTTCAAGTTTATTTAGAACCCCAGAGCACCTTAGCTCATGGTGGTAGGACTTGCCAGAACTCAGTTTCTGACTGCTGGGATGAATGATCCCCTTCTGGTGAGGGCTGGTCTGTATGCTGTCTCCATGGTTGCTGGCTGAGCTCTGCCTCATGTTGCTTTCTGTTGTGATGGGGCAGAACTGAGTTCCAATCCAAAGACCCACAATCACTGTGCTCTCCCTCCCTCAACCACACAGATTCTCTGCACCATGCCACTGCTGCTGGGGGCTGGGGAGGGGTGGTGTAGGCAATTCAAGACTGCCTTACCTACCGTTTCCTTAATAAGGTATTGAAACCAGGTACTGTGATCACTCACCTGAAATTTGGTTCTTATAAAGGTGCTTTGTGTGTGTGTGTGTGGATAGTTGTTCAGTTTGGTATTCCTGCAGGGGAGCTGATTGCTGGAGGTTTCCATTTAGCCATCTTGCTCTGCTTCCCTTCAGTGGGTAAGATTTTTGAAGATGGGCTTTTATAAGCATGTAAAGGTGCACTGAACAAAAACGAAATGCCACTTTTTGCTTTAATTTTTTCCCCCTACTCTTCCCACTTACCCTTTGGCACAGGGAAAAAATGGTTAAGCAGAATACTATTTTTTAAAAAAGGGAGAAGAAAGAAAAATAACCCTGTAAGATTTAAGTTTGCATTGTATTCACATTTTTCTTTTCTTTTTTGCTGAAATAGATATTGATGTTGCTTATACTTACTCAAGTTTGGGACTCCAAAAATTTCAGGAGAAAGTTGATTAATTTCATTTATGGGCTGAGGTTTTTATTTTTATTTTTGAAAGACACCAGGATTGAAGGAGCTTTGAATTCATGCACAAGCAAAAACCAATCATGCTGAACAATTACCTGTAAACAGATTTTACTTGACTCACAGTAGGCTAACAATTGTTTACCAAAGGCTTGCCCATTAAGATATTTGGGGGTTGTTGGCAGGACTAACACCAGGCAAAATTGCCAGGTAGAACGAGCTTTCTGGGGAGGCAGTACTACATAGAAGGAAAGCAGAGCCTTTGGAAAGCAGCTGTTCAGGAAACCGAGTTTAGTTCTAGCCCAGGCATTTGCCAGCTGTACGATCTTGACATATTTTTTATTACCTTCTATAAAAAGTGCCTTGCTATCCCCTCACTCTGCCTTATTTTTCTTCATAGCACTTATCACCATCTGTTATGCTATACATTCATTTTAAGAACATGTGTTGTCTATCCCCTCCAAGTAGCCTGAGTTAGCTCCGTGAGAGCAAGGACTTTGCGTGTTTTCATTTTTGCGGTATCTCTAGGAACTAGACTACTGCTGAGCATATCTAGCACATGTTCAGTAAATATTTGTTGAGTGAATGAGTGTCAATTGGGAGTAATAACCCTGCCTTGCTGGAGTGGTAGGTTAAATACAGCATACATGTGAAACAACTAGCCGAGTGGACAGTACACAGAAAGGGCTCATTAAATATTTGTTCCTTTTACTACTTCTCCCAAGTCTTACCCTGTCTCTGTATTCCCCTTGTTTTGAAAATCTGTAACTTTTAGGCATTCAGTATTCAGGTGTCCCTTTCAAAACCTTTTCTCATAAAGTACAATTGTCCCTTGGTATCTGTGAGGGACCGGTTCCAGGACACCCCATGGATACTCAAATCCATGGATACACAAGTGTTTTATATAAAATGGCATAGTATTTGCTGTAATCTATCCTCCAGCATACTATAAATCATCTCTAGATTATTACTTATAAAACCTAATACAATACCTATACATCATTTCATTTGCATGGATTAAATGTGGTATGTGGTACGGGCAAATTCAAGTTTTGCTTTTTTGAATTTTGCTCTATTTCCCCCAGCTGAATATTCTTGGCCAGAGGTTGGTTGAATCCGCGAATGCAGAACCCATGAACACAGACAGCCAATTGTATATGATAGAAGTCCTAAACTTCTAGGGTGAATTTAATCAAGAGATGACCGCTCCTGGAAACATGCATTTTTAAGCCTTATTTTTAATTGTGGAATAAAAGGAACTGATCCTCATTAGAGAAATTTAAGATATTAGCCAAGCAGATGGGAGAGGGGCGGTGGAGGAATGGAAATACTAGGTGCCCCTGAAATCATAGTATATTGCTGGTTTTCTACGCTGCCTGTGAGGATGGCTGGCCCGGTGCGAGTCTCAGAATTCTTGGCTGGTCTCAGTGTCTGTGCTGAGATCAGATGAGGCAGTGAGGGTGCCTGCTTCTGAGGTGGATTAAGAGCCCCTGGAAGAAGCACTTGACTGTGAACCAGGAGATGAGTTCTAATCTGAAGTTTTCCACCAGTTAACTTTGAAATATACAAGTCATGCATTTCATTTGACGAAACATGTGTCTGGAAGTAAAATAACAGTGATAATCTTCAAGGCTTTCAGCTAAGACATGACAGCACAACACTGTGCTTTATCTATTTCCATTGGATTTTATGGTTTAATTATGACTTGACCCAAAGTAAACCGTGGACTGCTGCTGATAAATAGAATGATGATTTTGTGTTACTTTTTCAGAGGCGGGGTCTCACTGTGTCACTCGAGCTGGAGTGTAGTGGCATGATTATAGCTCTCTGCAGCCTCCAGCTCCTGGGTTCAAGTGATCTTCCTTCCTCAGCCTCCTGAGTAGCTAGGACTACAAGCATGTGCTACCATGCCTGGCTGATTTTTAAATTTTTTGTAGAGACAATGTCTTGTTACATTGCCCAGGCTGGTCTTGAACTCCTGGTCTCAAGGGATCCTCCCATCTCTGCTTCCCAAAGTGTTGGGATTACAGGTGTGAGCCACTGCACCCAGAACTTACTGTTTTTAATAACTTTTCTTGGTGTGATGATGATAATAATAATATAGGTTTAATAGGGGAAATTTGAAAATGAAGAACGGCATAAAGAAATTAAAAATTACTTGTAATCTTACTATCAAATACATTCATTATAAACATTTTGCTATATTTCGTTCTTTGTTCCTTCTATCTCTAGTCTATCTCTACTTCTAACCTATATTTGTATATATCATCCTGTATAAAAAGTAATGTGTTCCTTTTTCAATTAACATGAATATTTTCTATATAGTAACTGTTCTTCAAAATCATGATTTTATGGAGGGTGTAATATATGTTTATACCATAATTTATATAACCATCTCAATTGCCATATAGTCAGCTTGCTTTGTGTTTTCATTATTATAAATTGTGTCAATATGGAATTCTTGATTTATCACCAAACATGTTCCCCTTTTAGGCCTCCCCATCTCAGCAAATGACATCACCATTTATTCCATCACTCAAATTAGAAATATAGAAGTCATCCTTTCCCTTATTTAAAATCCACTTCCTGTCCATCTCCCGATATTGCTAGTTCTAGTTCCAAAATGGATCTTCTGCCTGCCCCTCCTCCTCATCTCCATTGCCCCGTGCTGGGCTTGCACTTGCTCTACTGCAGCAATTACAAACAGTTACCTCTGCAGCTCCCCATGTCTCCTTATGTCCATTTTCCAGATGATCTTTTAAACCTATATGTTGCGTCATGTCATTCTCTGCTTTGGATCCTTCAGTGGCTTCTTAACCACACTTGTGTAAAATTTAAAGTCCTCTAAGCCCTCCAGGCCCCACATGATCTGGCTCCTGGTCCCCTTTCCAATCTGATGATAAGTCATTCTGTTACTTGCTTACCGTTTCCTGGTCATGTCAGCCTTGGCCATTTCCCAGAGGATGCCACGGGCTGCGCTGCATTCTTCAAGGATGTTGCACTAGCTGCTCCTCTCTCTTGAAGGCCCTCCCCCTTGCTGTCTCCTTAACTGGTTCCTTCTTATCCATCGTATCTTGGCTTTAATGCTGTTCCCTCAGCTGGGCTTTCTGGATACATGTTGTCTATAAGCGCTGCCTTTTATCTCAATACAATGCTTATTTTCTTCATAGACCCATTTTGGCAACTGGTATTTATTTATTTATTTTTAAATTATCTGTAGAAGTTGTACAAGGACAGGCACCATATCTGTTTTGTACACTTCTATAGCCCCAGCATATAACACAATGCCTGGAAAATGGCGGGTTCTCAATGAAATACTCTTACGTGTATAAACCTCATTAATAAGCTCCAAACTGGAAATTAAAACATGATTTTTTTGTCCAACATAATTGAATATTAAAGACTGACACTCCTAGTGTTGGAAGGGGGGCAGAGAAATGCATGTTTTATCTTATTTTATTTTTTCAACTTTTATTTTGTTTTCAGGAGGTATATGTGCAGGTTTGTTACATGAGTAAATTGCATGTTGCTGAGGTTTGGGATACAAATGATCCTGTCCCCAAGGTAGCTAGTTTTTAACCCTCATCCTCCTTCCACCTTACCTCTACTAGTAGTCCCCCGTGTCTATTGTTTCCATCTTGATATCTGAGTATACTCAATGTTTAGCTCCCACTTATAAGTAAGAATATGCAGTATTTCATTTTCTGTTCCTGTGTTAATTTGCTTAGAATAATGGCCTCCAGCTGCATCCGTATTGCTGCAAAGGACATGATGTTTTTCTTTTTTGTGGCTGCATAGTATTTCATGGTGTATGTGTACCACATTTTCTTTACCCAATCCACCACTGATGGGCATCTAGGTTGATTCCATGTCTTTGCTTCTTTATTATAGAGCAGCTGCGCATTTCCAAAGCTTGTGTTCTACTACTCCCAGCGAACTTCTAGGCTACAGTTAACCCATTGGTCTGTTCACTTGAAACTGCAGCTACAGATACCACCTCTACATCCCTAATCCTACCCCCCATCCTTCTGGTGGAGGAGAGGGAGATAGTCAAATAAGATCTATCAGATATAAATGAAAACTCGTGGGATGAACTAACTACTTGAATTCCCTTCCTGCTTAGCATTTCATTCAAAATAGTTAGATGTAGTTATAGATGTGTGAGTTCAGTGGCTGAGACCCAGACGGGGGAGGTAAAATTTTTACTAACAAGGTTTTATTAAATCTATGAGATAATTGCAAGACCCAGGATGTTTTGAACCTAATGGGACGTCAGTGCAATTGAACTCCCAAACAGCTGTCATTCATTTTGGGGTAAAACTTGTGAATTAATCCCTTGATGTCTTTTTTTTTTTCACTTCTTTTCCTTTTGGTCTGTAGGAAGTGTGCCTCAGCTAAAGGTTAAACTTTTAAAACTGTTTGGGAGGCAAATCCTTTCAAAGCTTTGTGTGGAAAATATTCTTTTAATTCAAATTTGGTGAGAGTTGCCAGGGTAGCAAATTAAAGATTTATTGTCTGGGAATTTTTGGATCACAACCTAACATAGGTCTGGTTGCTTTATTCTAAAATGTTTGGAGGTTTTCCAGCCACTGAGCTTTCTACTTGGGCCAGGTATTGGAAGCATAGCCAATGCATTGATTGATTAATCAAAGCAATTCATGTTGTGAATTCTGTTTCTGTGACAGATATTTATAAAAATATGTTGATGTAGTTATTTATTTTTTGCCAGATTATTGCATGTTGGCAATATTTTTGTACCACGATAACCACAAAAATGTACTGTCTAGTTAGGCAGATAAAGCTTGGAGGATTAATACAGTTTTGCAGGAGTGTTAACTCATCAAGCAATGGCACGTCCAGGATCACACACAGAAACAAAGATGTGGTTCTGGGTGACTGTGCCTTGTAGCTACTCAACCCAGATCAAATGAAATAAAGTGGAAAGGTATTTTAAACTTCAGAAACTTCAGGACAAATGGAATGTTACCGACGTGAACTCCCTTAAGGTACCAAAATAGATGCACTTTTACTCTGTTTTGAAATTAATTCCAAGTCCAGGGAGCGGAATACATAATGTCTGTAATAATTTCAGAGTGAATCCCAGGGAAATTAAACATTGAATCTGGCTGAGATTTCACATTATACGAATTATTGAATGTGTGCCATTAGCAAACATCATTCAGCAACTTACTGTATCGGAAGCTGCGAGGTTTAAACAAATACTCCAGTGTAACATTTTACTTATTAGGAGGCGTGACCAAACAATCAAATTACCAAGAATAAAATGGGACATCTAAACAGCCTGGTGGTGTAAATAAAACTGATCTTAGCTCTGCACCAGGCATTGCTCTCTTTGGGTACCTTTGAATCAAAAAGCCAAGGGAAAGGTGTATAAAGTAAGTTTATTTCAGTGGAGAAAAAGATGGTTCTTTTTTAACCGTATTTCCCTCCTTTCCTCCCATTGCCGCTACTGCTGGCCTTCTCTCAGGTGTCCTCCTATCCATTCTCTCTGTCTCTCTTTCTTTCTGTTTCTCTTTACAAATAGTTTATCTTCCCCAGAAACCTTACTACAGAACAGAAAAGGCTGGTATCTTGCTGGCTGAGGTGAATGTTTACTTGTAAATTGCCTTTCTGAACTTAGATGACTGACAACTTGCACTTTTTTGCTTATACTGAGTGAATTAATCTGGTTTGGTTCCCCTCATTTTAACACATGTGTCCCTACACACTGGTCGAGGACCTATCTTTGTGCCTACAGTTCCCCTATGTGTGGCATCTTTGGCAAAATCCCCAGGCTGAGCCATCCCCAGAGGCCACCTGCAATCCACGGGATGCTGTTTTCACTTTCAGCTTTTACCCGTCATGAGGAAAGAGTCCAGAAGTGCATTGGTGGTGAACGAGCAGCTTCCAGCTTCCACGGCATTTCTAAGGGTCAGTAATTCATGACCTTCAATAGAACTTATTGCATGGCTCCCAGGAGCTATGTGGCTAGCATAAGACAGAATAATAATAATAAAAAAATTCCAGACCCTGGTAGCATCTGGTCACATCACCAGACATGCCCTGTTTATGTGGAGCCAGTTGTTCAGGTGGTAAGCACACGGAGAGATGCAGGGGTTAGGTCCAGGGTCTGCCAGCACCCCTCCCTGTGACAGCTGGTGGGAGAAGCATGCTGTCGATCTTATGGGGGACCAGGGCACTGAGTATGGATGTGGATGGACCCCAGGATTTGGTCGCCGCTCCTGAAAAAGAACACAAAACTGGCCAAAGCTTATGGCTGGCTAATACATAAATAAATAAACATGTTGAGTGTTTTCTGAATGAACCAAAAATCAGTCCATGTTGTCAGATGAAAACTTTTTTGCTGTGTTTTTAATAAATGGCCTTTCTAGTGACAGGCAATTGGAGCTGTTGCCGAAATCTGGGCTGTGTGGTTGATGTGCACAAGAAGGCCAGCAGTTGTTTGCCAGCTCTTCCCTCTAGGGCTATAGTTCTCTTTGTACGGTGTATGAAGGGATACTTTCCCGTTTGAAAGCCCCTGAGTCTTTAATGCACACAGGTATATTGTAACTTGCAGTCTGACAGCAAAATAAAAGTCACGATGTACGGCACACTACTTCAGTATATTTTTTCCATGTATGACAATGTGGAGATGGAAACCCTTTTAAACTAAGCAGAGAGCACCCAGGAGCTAAATCCAAAGCACATAAAACAAAAATCCCAATTTAACAAGTGGAAGGAAATATCACATTCTAGCTACACTATACATAATATTAAGAATTTTATTTTCTGCTTTTTCAAGAAAACCTCCCTGCACTTTAACCCCCTGTGACTTGCAGAACCAACAAAAAGGCCTTTGCCCCCAACTGAAATCCCCCTTTCCCTGATGCAAACTGAGCTGCGCACCTGGGGTGACAACCTGCCATCCCCGCCTGCTCAGTAATCATCAGCCAGTCTTTCCTTTTCCTGGGGACTGGAATGTTTTCTCAGCTGTTGTCATTCCTCTCTGGGTTCTAGCAAGAGGAGGGCGTGTGCGATGTTGGGAAAGGGCTTTGGGAAAATAAACTATCTCAGTCGCCTGAAGGAGTAAGTTAGTTGGAAATAATGACACCACTTGGAGATAAAATTCAACAGCATCTTTTCCTTTTCATTGAACACATCGCTGGGTTAGTTTCTGACTTCAGTGCATTACAGATTAATCTTTTCCCCCTGTTGTACTTCACCTTTAAGGAAGTGTCCACATCTGGACATGCTAACTGCTTTGCTGACAGTCCTCCAGGGCAGAACTCTTGAGTCACAGAGCAGCCTAATCAGCAGAAGGGGTGAGTGGCTGAAACTTCCAGGATGCTTTCTAAGAGCATTTAGCCAGATGGAAAGAATCATTGTTTGCTTAAATGCAAATATCCCTTATATATCATTGGCACTTTTCCTGTGAGATTTTCCTAGGAGAGTGGCTTGCTCAGGAACTCTCTATTCATGACCTTTCTTTGGGGATTTAAAGAGTTCAAACGGCCAACGTTCAGTGTCTGCCTCTCGGTGCACTAGAATGAGTCTTATTTCAGCTAGCTGTCTTTCCAGGTTTGGTTAATATTCATCCAATTTTTCTGTAATAAGGATCAAGAGCTAAAGCTCTTTAGGGTGTGTCCATCTTATATCCAGATCAGAATTTTCCCTTTGCCCAAGTGAAGGCAAAGGCTTTGTTGGGACCCAAAGCAAAAATGTAAGCTTTGGCCACTCGTCCTCCTGCTGTTTATAGCCTGGCCTCCTCCAAGTCCTTAGAGCCACAGTTAACTTGGTCCTTTGCCATTTGTCTTAGTCCGTTTGTGTTGCATAAAAAAATACCTGATGCTGGATAATGTATAAAGGACAGAGGTTTATTTGGCTCACAGTTCTGCAGGCTGTACAAGAAGCATGGTGCCAGTATTAGCTGCTGGTAAGGGCCTCAGGCTGCTTCCATTCATGGGGGAAGGTGAAGGGAAGTTGGTGTGTCTGGAGATTACAAGGCAAGAGAGGAGGCAAGAGAGAAGAGGAAGGTGCCAGGCTGCCAGGCGTCTGAGCATCCAGCTCTTGTGTGAACCAATAGAGCGAGAACTCACTCATTACTGCGAGTATGGCACCAAGCCATTCATGAGGGATCTGCCACCATGACCCAGACACTTCCCAGTAGGCCCCACCTCCAACATTGGGGATCAAATTTCAGCAGGAGGTTTGGAGGGTCAAATATCCAAGCCATAGCACCATTTGTATATCTAATTGGGCCAAGCGACATTAGGGCTTATGTAGCTCTTTTGTGGAAGTAAGTAAAAGCAAGTACCTTTTCTTTATAGTTACCCTACACTGATAACTAATCATCCTTTTTAAATTTGTAGAGGGCTCCCAACTTCAGTTATAAGACAATGTAAAAGGCATAACTTTAGCTACAGAAGCTATCAAGTGTTCTGAAGAGCAGCCAGGCGAACCTGCTTAGGGTACATTTGGACATTTGCCCATTTTTTGAATCATTACCTAGACTACCAGTTTCAAATGAGTCTGGTCCCCGAGATATTTTGTCAGTGGAGGAATGGGAGATACAAAAACCCTGCAGTTCACCTATTCCTTGGCCCCAGTTGACTCCAACAAAAATTACGTGTCTTGGAAGTTAATGAGGAAACCAAGAATGATTTACATTAGACACTTGTAGTATAGATGGTTTATCAAAATACTATTTGGTGTCTTGTTTGATAATGTGGGTTTTCACTAGGAGACAGCTATCCAGCGTCTCTTTCATTCATGAGTGGCCATGTGACTGGTTCTTGCCAATAAAACATGAGTAAGGGGGATTTGTAGTCACGTTCAGCTGAAGGTTTTAAGTAGGTAGGGTCTCTCCTTTTCCTTTCCCCTGGATGGAAGCAGCATCCTCTAAGGCCCTAGGGGGTGGTGGCAACACAAGATGGAAGAAGCCTGGATCCCTGAATCACCATATGGAGGAAATCACCCAAATGACCAGGAAAATGCTCATGGAATTGTTAGATGAATGAGAGATAAATTCTATTGTGTCAAGACACTAAAATTTTGGGGCTTATTTGTTGTGATAGTTAGCATGGCCCTAATATACCAATAAGATGGTATCTGATTTTTATATCAGATGAATTAATAATTCACTTAGAAAAAAAGCATAGATGTTTTGTTACTACGAACATTCATAGCACAAGATGGTGGAGAGCCCCCTAGAAGGCCATTGATATCACCAGAACTTAATCAGGAACAAAAGGTCAATCATTTTAATTTCTAAACTGATCTGACATGATCTTGCCATGAAAATGGATGTCTTCCTTATGATATAAATCTGTATTTTAAAGTCGGAGAGCATCAGTGCATTTTCTCTGGTGCCTGTGTTGTTATAGAGGTAGATATTGTGAGTTCTGGTGTTGAAGGTTCATGTGAACTAAGTACAGTAGTCCCTTCTTATCCTTGGATATGCTCCAAGACCCCCAGTAGATGCCTGAAACCACAGATAGTACTGAATCTCATATACACTACATTTTTTCCTATACATACATACCTACGATAAAGTTTAATTTATAAATTAGGCATGGTAAGAGATTAACAGCAACTAATAATAAAATGGAAGAATTCTAACAGTATACTATAATAAATGTTCTGTGAATGTGGCCTCTCTGTCGCAGACTATCATATTGCACTGCATTTACCATTCTTCTTGTGCTGACATGAGATGATAAAATGTCTATGTGATGAGAGGAAGTGAATGATGTAGGCAGTGTGACGTCATGTCAGGCTACTGTTGGCCTTGAAGACAAGTACTGCGATACTACTGCAGTTCATCTCATAACTGAGATGGCTCCTAAGTGAGTAAGGGACAGGTATACAGCTTGGAGACTCTGGATTAAGGGATGATTCATGTCCAGGCATGTAAATGATTTCTTTCTTTCTTTCTTTCTTTTTTTTTTGAGATGGAGTCTTGCTCTGTCGCCCAGGCGGGAGTGCAGTAGCGCGATCTTGGCTCACTGCAAGCTCCTCCCGGTTTCACGCCAGTCTCCTGCCTCAGCCTCCTGAGTAGCTGGAACTACAGGCACCCGCCACCATGCCTGGCTAATTTTTTTTTTTTTTTTGTATTTTTAGTAGAGACGAGGTTTCACCATGTTAGCCAGGATGGTCTTGATCTCCTGACCTCATGATCTGCCGCCTTGGCCTCCCAAAGTGCTGGGATTACAGGTGTGAGCCACTGCACTGGGCCATAAATTATTTCTTTGTGGAATTTCCTACTTAATATTTCAGACATGGTTGACTGCAGGTGACAGAAACTGTGGAGAGTGAAACCGTAGATATTGATGGACTGTTGTATAGTGTGAGTTAACTTTCTAAATTGAGGCATTTGCTTTTGTCTTGTGAAGCAATGCTATAAATTCCAGTTAGTTTGAATCTTTTACTCCTTTCCAGCTTTAGCCAGCACCTCTGGAAGTAGTACTTAGGGGACTTACATGAGTTTGCTTTTGTAAGAAAAACCCCAACCTAGGTATAAGACAGTAAAAATAATAGTTAAAATAAGTCACATGGTTTATTAATGGAAACCTATGCATAGTCACTGTTGTGGTTGCAACAATAACTCTAATCTTCAGAAGCACAGATGTTAAACTGCTCTGCCTCTCCAGATGTGCTCACGCGGGGCCTGTCGAAATGGGGCAATATGTAGTCTAAAACACGCCGCCCTCTCAGAGAAAAGAGAGGTATTTACTTGGTCCAGTTGTCCAACGTCTTTGTTTTTCCTCCAACAAAGATCAAAACAGAGCTCTTAATATGTGTTTGGTTTAAATTTAATGGCATACAGTATTTGCTCCCATCGGCACTTCCTCTCACCTGTGGAGATAAACTGTGTTATTTTACTACAAACCCATATGGTTTCCATCTCTGTCTCGCCTGGCTTGGTGCAGTATCTGTTTACTATGGAGTGGTCAGCAAGTCCTGCGAGCACTTCATGCAGCATGGTAATGCGCTGAATTTTATATTTGCTCTTTTCTGTTCAGCTTATGTTAGTCCCATCTTAAAATAAACACAAATTCATTGAAAAGTATTTTCCATCAGACTTAGCCTTAAATACCATCAAACTAGCTGAGACAGGAAAGTGTCATGAAATTCTGTAATTGCTTGACATATTGGTTCTTTCTTCACTTTTTATGCCATTTTCCCAAATAAACTCTAATATGAAAAATGCATTTTTTCAAGGAAACCATTCTGATTTTTATACAAAATATATTGGGCGCTCTCCTTTTTTTTTCTTTTTTCTTTTTTTTTTGTCTAAGAAGGATAATAATTCTTGTGGTATTTTTATGATATAAAGGGCTCAGATTCCCTTTTAAGAAAGAAAAGGAAGCAGAATCAAGATTCACTCATTTATCTAATTCAATTAATAAAATGCTTTTAGGGCACACTGAAAGTGTCAAACGTAGTCTGAAGAGGCACTGTGCCTCTAGGAGTCGTTAAGACAGATACGGTACATAATGTTATAGGACTTAGTGGGTAACAAGAACAAGTAATTTAAAATCTGATGAGTGTTACAAAAGGGGAAGTAAAGGGATCTGGGGCTCGTAGGGTGTCAGTTGTTCCACTTTGAGGTGTCTTCCTCAGATAAGGAGAAACCAAGAACTCTATGAAATGAACAATTAGTAGAGCGTGTTTATAGTGTACTGAGCTGTCAGTCAAGTGCGATACGTAGATCGAGTTGGCTTCCAAACATTATGGAATGTCAGATTGGAATAAAGATGATCTTTCCGACTCAGTAGATTATGGTAAAATATGCAACAAAAGTGGCACAAACAACAACAGCAACAACAATAATGATGTTTCATGAGGAAAAGCTTGCTAGGGTTTAGTGCATTTTACTCTTTCCCAGGTATCCTTTCTTTTTTTCCTTCCCCTGCTTCCTTCTTCCCTCTCTTTTTCTTTTTGCATAAAGCGATAGTACTTAGAAATGAAATACTAAATTAATGATGCTCCCACCAGTTAGAACAAAACAAAAAGCAACACCAAGTGAAGGGGAAAATAACTTGCCCTTGCTTTCAGTGATCATTCTACACTGGACAACACAGATGGTGATTATTTGAGTGTGAAAATTGGGATGTAAAATGAATATCTTCAAAAATGTCAAGAGTAAATGCCCTTTTGCAGGCAAACATGATACTGAAAGAATTCCAGCAGCTTGCTGCCCAAGGCCCTTCATTCCATGTAAATTGAGCTTAGAGGAAAATTTGTCTCTAAGAGAGTTTTTGATAGTGCCAAGGCACACTTGACTGAGAAGAAAAGGAGATTATAAGTTCTCGAGTATTTTGTGGTTTGTGGTTGAGAAACAGGCATCAGGCTCTGGGGTTTGAGGTGCAAAGAATTTGCTTACATATTTTGTGGAACATGCACAAAACAGGATTAATGGAACCAGGTAAAAGCCAAGCTGATCTCAGTTGAATAGCCAGCTTATCTCATCTGTCTTCTCTTTCTGATTGAGACGGGGGAAGGTAGAAAACCAGGTAAGAAAAATGGATTCATCCCTGACTACTCAACAATTCCATTTTTTTAAATTTAAATTTTTAATTTTTAATTTTATTTGAGATGGAGTCTTGCTGTGTTGCCCAAGTTGGAGTGCAGTGGCATAATCTCAGCTCACTGCAACCTCTGCCTCCCAGGTTCAAGTGATTCTCATGCCCCAGCCTCGTGAGTAGCTGGGACTACAGGCGCCTGCCACCAAGTCTGGCTAATTTTTGTATTTTTGGTAGAGACGAGGTTTCACCATGTTGGCCAGGCTGCTCTTGAACTCCTGACCTCAAGTGATCTGCCCACCTCGGCCTCCCTACGTGCTGGGATTACAGGCATGAGCCACCGTGCCCAGTCAACTATTCTCTTTAAAATAGACACACAATCTGCTTATGAGACACAAGTTTTAAGAATGAATCAAAGGCACACAGCTCCTTCAGATATGCAAGGATGGAAGGGGATGCAAACAATGCAATTATGCAGTTAAACACAGGGCAGATTCTAAGCCAAGCCCTTATCTTCTGCAGTGTTCTGGAGAGAGCTTGGTACAATTTGAAGATGCCAAAAAGCACAGGATTTGAAAGGGCTATCAGAAAAAAAAGTTTCAACCAAAATCCACAAAATAAAAAGTAAGTTTTTTCCTTACCAAGAGTCCTTTTCTCCCTGGGAAATGGGAGAGAATATTAGGATAAAGAATATTAGAGCAAGAACTAAGTAGCACTCCCCTCTTTTTGTTGATACCCCAGGGGTGAC
Organism: Rhinopithecus roxellana; assembly: GCF_007565055.1. Lineage (NCBI taxonomy): Eukaryota > Metazoa > Chordata > Mammalia > Primates > Cercopithecidae > Rhinopithecus > Rhinopithecus roxellana. The sequence continues at coordinate 72,437,754 of NC_044569.1, read as the reverse complement.
TCACTTGTATTAGACAATCTTTATAGTCCTTAGGGTTTCTGAACAGATGTTTTTCCTTCCTTAAATGGTGAAGTACCCCCACCTCTTGGCCAGGTGGAAGTGGATGAGTCTGGACCACTGGGATCAGTGCAAGGAAGAGCCCAGGAGAAATTTCCTGGGGACATAAAGCCAATGTCAGTTTTCTTCCCGGGGAAGAACAGACTGTCAGGACACTGGATCCAAATGAGTGGGATGTGCTAAATTCTTAGCAAGTACACATTAACATCCAAGGTAGGAGAGAAGGATATAATGGAAAGTCTTCCGGGAGGTTGCAGCTCTTATCATCTGATGGGAGCTTATCCAGGCCATCCTATAAAGAGATCTGAGACTATGTGTGATAAAGAAAATGGAGACCAGCCCCAGGCTGCAAGTACCCAGTGAGGGGACCAAGGATTCTGCTTACTATCTGTGGTGCACAGCTAGATTCTAGTTCCTACCAGGGGCCTGGAGGGAAAAACTGGGCACTGGAAACCATGGCAAAAAGGGTAATTAGGGTATACATAAAGAAAGGGTAAGCAGGGAAACCCTTACTAGATGCTCCTGAAATTCCTGAATAACTAAATCTATCCACGAGGCACATTAGATGATGGGTGTCAGAACTGCAGACTATGTCTACACTTCATTTGCTGGAGAGAGGCGGGCTGGATGACCCAAAGCCCATGGCCAGAACTGGCTCTCTGATGCAGGCAGGGACCAAGGGGAGCTCTCTTTGCTGGTGACTGATGCCATTGAAAGACAGAGAAAGAGAGAGAGAGTGAGTGTATATGTGTGTGTGTGTGTGTGTGTGTGTGTGTGTGTGTGTGTGTGTGTTAGGAGGTTCATGGTAGAATTCTGGGAAGACCCAGGATTTAAAAAAATGCTTAAGTTGGCCAGACATGGTGGCTCACGCCTGTAATCCCAGCACTTTGGGAGGCTGAGGCGGGTGGATCACCTGAGGTCAGGATTTCAAGACCAGTCTGGCCAACATGGCAAAACCCCATCTCTACTACAAATACAAAAATTAGCCCAGTGTGGTGGTGGGTGCCTGTAATCCCAGCTACTCAGGAGGCTGAGGCATGAGAATCAGTTGAACCTGGGAGGTGGAGGTTGCAGTGAGTTGAGATGGCGCCACTGCATTTCAGCCTGGGTGACAGAGCAAGACTCTGTTTAAAAAAAAAAAAAAAAAAAAAAAGCCTTAAGAATCACTGGAATTTCAAAGACATATTTTTCCTAAGTAATACTTCTGAAACACTACTGTTGATCATTCCACAACACAATGGTTACGAGACCCATTTTACAGGTAGAGAAAATAAGAGAAAATAAAAAAGGATTCACTTCAGGATACCCAAGTTAGTTCTAGTGATAATTGTTTTTCAGATTTAGTAACCCTGAATTTGCTTTTCCACAAGATCGTAGTTTATTATATAACAAAATATTTCTTTCTGTTTGGTTTTATGTCTGCGAATCTTTTCAGAGTCTGTTATTGTGGAAAAATATTTTAAAAGCTTCATGTTTCTGAGAAATGCTTTGGTGTATGGTCTTTACCAGAATTTCTCATGAGTGGCTTTGCACCAGACTGATGCTTCATACAGCTCAATTATTTGACTTTTAGCCTTTTAGTTTTAAATGATCAGTTATTCGTTTGTGAGGCACAGGGAAGGATCGTGGAAAGGGGTAGTTTATAAGGGCTGACTCTGAAATTGCGATTGACGTTGCTTCAGTTTCTGATTTGCTCAGCCCATTATAATTTATTTCAGAGTGTGCTGTAGAAAACAAAGAAAACACTAATATAGGGCAAAAAGAAAAAAAAAGCAGAAAACAAACCAAAAACAAACCCACAATAAAAACAAGCAAAGAAGGCAAAGACTCAGGGAGATAAAGACGGCCTCACTAATGAGTCCCCAACTGATTAAAAGTAAATACATTCCTATTCCTAGAAAAGTGTAAGTAACATTTGTTGCCACAAACTGTTTAGCTTTAGCAAAAATAAAGAGTTGCCCTCAAATTTGTTATGGGAGGACAGCAACACTACAGCTAATTATTTCCCAGGTGCCTCTGGCCTGAATTTAAAAATGAGCTACTAACGGCAACACATGAAATGGGCCCATCTTTGGACCCCCCTTGACAGATAACTCATCATTATGTGTGTCTCTAAGGGGACTCTGCATCATGGTTGGGCATTGATTCTATGTGTGGTACCAACTAGATTCAAGGGAGTTCCACAGTATAACATGGGGTTAAGCACTTGAGCTCTAGAGTAAAGGTCATCTGGGCTTGAGTCTTAATCCTGCCTGTGTGACTTTGAGCAAAACACTTCTGTCAGTTAACTTAGGCTGTGTAACAAACTATCCCAAAATTCAGTAGCTGAAAAAAATCATGATTTTTTTGTGCATGATTTGATGGGTTGACAGTTCAGCTGGGTTCAACTGGGACAGCATCATTTTGCTCCTCACAGTGTTGGCTGGGCTCACTTACATGTCTAGGGCATCGGGTAGGGCCCTTCTCTATGTCTTCTCTCTTCATCTAACAGGCTAGGCTGGGTTTCTTTATGTGGTGGCTGACAGTTCTAAGCAGCAAGAGAGGGCAAGCTCCAATGAGCAAGCATCTATCAAGCCTTGACTTGTGTCCCATTTGCTATTGTCCCATGAACTAAATTACTTCACATGACTAAGATCAAATTTAAGGTTTAGAAGTCTGGGTGCTGTGTCTCATGACTGTAATTGCAGTGTTTTCGGAAGTTCACATGGGAGGATGGCTTGCGGCCAAGAGTTTGACACCAGCTCGGACAATGTAACAAGACCCCATCTCTTAAAAAAAAATCAGCCAAGCATGGTGGTGTGCACCTATAGTCTTAGCTACTTGGGAGGCTGAGGTGGGAGAATCACTTGAGGCCAGGAGTTCGAGGCTGCAGAGAGCTATGATTGCACCACTGCATTCCAGCCCAGGTAACAGAGTAAGATTTTATCTCTTAAAAAAAAAAAAAAGAATCCTGGAGAAATAGATGCCACTTTTTGAATAGGCATACATATAGGGAGTTGTGAACCAATTTGGGACCACGATAGTAACAATCGGCCACACTCCTTTTCTAAGCTTCCAGATTCTCACTGGTAACATTAAAATATAATAATACCTACTCACAGGGTGCTCAGCACAGGGATCAATCAGTGTAAGTTGTAATTATATTATAGCCAGTTACGAAAGGGAGAGAGAGATATTAGGGAGAAGGAATAGAATGGAGGAAAGGGGTTGAGATTATGTCTTGAAGGTTGAGATGGGGAGGCCTCTGTGGAGAGTATGTTGTTGATGCTACTATGAAGAACTAATCATTATTTGGGTCCTGGTCACCTGTTATCACTAACCTTTGTGGTTCTTATTAGCTCAATGACAATTTAGAAACAGTTCTTTCTATAGCAGGAAAACAGATTCTTGGTAATTTTAAATTTCAAGAGTTGTTTTCATCACAGTGATTATGTTTGGATGGTAGAACCATGGGTGGATTTTCTTTTCTCTGTTTTATACATTTTCGATAATGGGATCTTATAGCTTGTATAACAAAAAGCATTTAAAATAGCTCAGTTTTAGAACAAATATTCTTTCCTATTTTTCAGTTCTTTTAGAATTCTTATGGAATTCTAGACAATTCTGCATTTGTTTGTAAAGTGGACAATTTTCAACATTTTCTTTGTAACCTCAGAGGTATCAGTCAGTTTTCTCACCATACCCTGAGGATTCCCTTGACATGTGTAAGCTATCCGCCCATCTGCGTTTTTGAGAGATTAGAACTTCCTAATTCCAAAATGCCCGAAGGTTTCATTTGGAACCAGCACTTGTTTATGTGATAGTACAAGTCAAAACTACATTTAGCTCTCTGGTCTGCTGGAAATTGGGTTCTATAAATTTAAAATGATCTTTACAAGTATAGAGTTGGAATAGTCACCGTATAGATTTTGAGAAGAATATTAAATGAGTAATTACACACATTCTAGGCTGAATTAATTAAACTAGCCTGAAAGTTTAAACGTATCCTCCTCGCTCCTTGCCAAATTTGTTAGAAAATGGAAAAAGAAATCACAGCTGCAGTTGGGGGATTTAGACCAGATTTTTATCAGATGAACTTTCTAAGCACAGTAGGATATATTTACATCTTTCTGCATCTGAAGGGCGAGATCAACCCCCATTTCTCCAAGTGTGGTCTGTGGACCAGTATATGTGAGATCCCCAGAGGGGCTTTTTAAAGTTTTACTTATTTAAAAAAATTTTTTTAGATGGAGTCTTGCTCTGTCACCCAGGCTGGAGTGCAGTGGTGTGGTCTTGGCTCACTGCAACCTCTGCCTCCTGGGTTCAAGCGATTCTCCTGCTTCAGCCTCCCAAGTAGTTGGGATTACAGGCATCTGCCACTATGCCAAGCTAATTTTGTATTTTAGTAGAGACAGGGTTTCACTCTGTGGGTCAGGCTGGTCTCAAACTCCTGACCTCAAGTGATTGTCCTGCCTTGGCCTCCCAAAGTGCTGGGATTACAGGCATAAGCCACTGCACCCAGCCCCCAGAGGGGCTTTTGACAGGTCAGACTCCTTTTTGGGTGCCCTGTACTTGCCTTTAGGTTCAAACCTGGGGCTTTGAGGTACGAGAAGAATGTCATTTGCTCCAGTGCAGCCTCCTCTGCTATAGAAGCAGAAGCCCTTGCTCCTCTCCAGCTCTTGACCCCCCCACGTCACCTCTTGTCCTGAGTTTCTATTTCAGTGACGCCTGATTGTGTATCTAGACAAGGCATCTGAAGATATTTTCTATAAAGGGCCAGAGAGCAAACATTTTAGGCTCTGCAGGCCATAGCATCTCTGTTGGAACGACTTGACTCTGCTGTTGTAGCTCAACAGTAGCCTTAGACAATATGTAATGGGTGAGTATGGTTGTGCCTCCGTATAACTTAACTTGCAAAATCAGGCAGGCAGCTAGATTTGACCAAATCCGGGGTGGATTCTGGTCTGGAGCTTTTTAGTCTTTTCCACCTTCAAGCCCAGAGCAATTTTTTTTTTTTTAATAATACTCTGCTCGGTTCCACAGAGGACCTAGATTTATGCAAAATGAGGTCAGAGAACATCTATGTAATCCTGCAGTCTTCGCAGAAGAAATAGAGGCTTCCAGAATAGGTTATGCTTCATCCCAGGGGATATGGGGTGGAGTAGCAGGTTTGGGCCACAGTGTTTGGAATGACTAACCATTTCCTAGTTGGAATAGGATGGAAGGATAGCAAGGTGAAGTCCATCTATAAGGTCATCTATTGAGTGGGCAGCTGGGCTAGGAGGTGAACTCAAAGCTTACTCTGTATTCTCTAGAATCCAGTTCTCCTACCTGAGCTAACATCAGAAACACTGGAGGCCGGTGTGTGGGGGGGGGTGCACTCCATAAAATGCAGATTACTGGGCCCTACCTCAAGGGTTTTCTGGATCAGTAGGCTTAGGCTGGGGCCAGAGAATCTGCTTTTCTTTTTTTTTTTTTTTTGAGATGGAATCTGGCTCTGTTGCCCAGGCTGGAGTGCAGTGGCCGTGATCTCAGTTCGCTGCAGCCTCTGCCTCCTGGTTCAAGCACTTTTCTTGCTTCAGCCTTCTGAGTAGCTGGGACTATAGGCATGTGCCACCGTGCGTGGCCAACTTTTGTATTTTTAGTAGAGACGGGGTTTCGCCATGTTGCTAGGCTGGTCTCGAACTCCTGACCTCAGGTGAGAATCTGCATTTCTAACCAATTTGTGAATGATGCTGATGCTGCTGTCTGAGGACGGCACCTCGAGAACCACAGCACTAGAGTAGGCCACTCTTATCATACCTGGCCACAGCTGAACGTTCTCTTGTTTTATGAAGCTTTCAAGCAGTTTCTCTCTGGTAAACAGACTTGAAGTGCTTTCCAGATTCAAGATTACATCATCTTTATTTTCCTTCTGAGCAACAAGCTCCACACGTGAATGAGAGTGGCACTCCTCATCGGCATTATTAATTTTTGATATGAAGTCTGTCTAAACGTGGTCAGTACACCAATAATTGGTGTGGTAAACCGCCTGATTGTAATAAGGCTGTGGAACCAATGCTTTCTTTTTCCGAGAATGGCGACACGGTCGGTCACTCAGCCACTCTCCGGAGCAGGTGCTTTTCCAGCCCCCATGGCACCTCCACACTCTGCTTCAACCCCTCCTGTTTTCCTAATACATCCAGTCACATTTTAATGGCTGAAATGGCTTTGAAGCTTTCCCCACGGAACCAATTTTCACCCTCAGCGAAGGGCAGCTCCTGTCCTTCAGCAAGGACTGTGCTTCGGCGATAAGTTTTCGCAGGAGTCCAGAACTCAAATGTATTTTGACTGTTGCCCTGGTGGCAGCGTGTTAACATTAGCACCAGAAGTAAATTTGTGATGGAGCTTTTCTGATGAGACAGGCTCTCCAAATTAATCGAGGCTGATGGCAGATTTTGTCAGTGAGATGAGACGTTGCCCACAGCTAGTTAGACTGCTGGAATATTTGGTGCTAATGGCAGGGTTTCATTGAGAGACATGCTTAGGAGAGTCACAGCTAATATGATTCTTTTTTTTTTTTTTTTTTTTTTTTTTTTTGAGACAGAGTCTTGCTCTGTCGCCCAGGCTGGAGTGCAGTGGCGCGATCTCGGCTCACTGCAAGCTCTGCCTCCCGGGTTTATGCCATTCTCCTGCCTCAGCCTCCTGAGTAGCTGGGACTACAGGCGCCCGCCACCTTGCCCGGCTAGTTTTTTGTATTTATTTATTTATTTTTTTTAGTAGAGACGGGGCGTCACCGTGTTCGCCAGGATGGTCTCGATCTCCTGACCTCGTGATCCGCCCGTCTCGGCCTCCCAAAGTGCTGGGATTACAGGCTTGAGCCACCGCGCCCGGCCACAGCTAATATGATTCTAGATTCTTCCAGGAAAATGGTGAACTTATAAACTACAGGACATTGATATAAAGGTAGCTATTTTGCACTAGCCACAAATTCATGACTTAGATTCATTAATAAATGCTTTGGGTCAGGGGGGATAAAAATTGGCCAATCAAGCTGTTCAACTGAAATATCAAAAGCTTGAAAATCTTAAAAAGTCCTTGGATGTATTACACGTATCTCCAGAATTCTGAACAAAACCGACATCAGTTAAAGTTGCTTCTGTTGATTGTAATCCAACAGAAATATCATACCTCTTGGCTTTGCCCCGGGCAAACTTTTCACTGAAGTCATTCGTTTTTCTTTTTGTTATGGTTACCTAACTTCAGTCAGAATGCAGCAGGCTACCAAAAAAATGTGAGGCAGCCATCTGGAAACTTCCAGTTTCTAACGTTTCTCTGCTTTGGAAATGGGATGCAGTCCACTGACTTTTTCCAAGTTTGATCTTTAATTTAAAGGTAGAAAAAAGTATGACTAGGCATGGGAAGGGACTCAAATGCCAGCATGAGAGAAGGACAGTGGGTCTCACAACCCACACACATGCCTGGGATCGCTAATTTGGCCAGTTGCCTGGAAATATTAGTACCACCATCTACCCCTCTCATTTTCTCAGAGGCAAGCCCTAGGACATGGGGTCTCAGCAATAACTCCTGCTCCCAACCGGAAACTCCCCAAGTCTTCCGGTTCCAGAATCAGAGGGTTTTATTGTTCTAAACTTTACAGAGCACGCTATAATTATGTGGCTCTTTTAGATGTTTTAAACTTTAGTATATTTGGTCCAGAAATCACCCTTTCTGAGAGCTCACTTACCATGGGTAGTTTCACTCTTAACTAGTAACTCAGACCCATGACAAAGACTCATGAGGAATCAATCTTCTTTGCTTATTTTGTTTCTATGGGCAAATCCTTCTATAGCTCACTTTGGGGGCTCATTTGTTCATATAGAAAAATATCTATTCTGCCTTTATAGGTGCCTGGCATGGTACTGGGAAGTGAGTCACTGAGAAAGATAACATCTTGTCTTGTGACTTGGAATTAGTTGTGCAGACAAATAATGGTAAAGTGGGATGATCTATATGCACAGATTTGTATGGAAACTTACAGGAACATAGGGGAGGGAGAAATAATTGTCAGAAGAGGTCAAGAAGGTGATACTGGATTAGGATCTGGAAAATGAGAAGATGTTTCCTAGGAAGAGAAATGGAAATATATTTCAAGCAAAGGTCATAGTTTATGTGACAGAGAAAATTTGTGTATAGAAATTGTCAATGTGCTCCCCTCTATTTTTTAGATTTCTTGTAGTTGAATTGGATCCTTGTGACTGAATAGGGTTGAATTGGATCCTTAGTGAATAGGGTTGTGAGCAGAAATGATGCATGACTTAGTATCCTAGGCACTCAATCATTGGCACGATTCATCCATTTCTCCCTTCTCCTGCTGCCACATACTTGGTAGAAATGTGTTGAGCTAAATGAGTCACAAGAATGAGGGAACCTGGATCCCTAAGTCACTGAAAAGAAGACAGCCCTCTTTGACCTGCATGGTACTTGGTGTGAAAGAGAAATAGAATTTTATTGTGTTGTGTGTGTCTATTGTGGCAGTTTTCATTAATTACTCTGATACAGCATGTGAAATATTTGAAGACATAGGAGAGTATGGCATATCTGTGGAATGTTCAACTCCCCAACAGAGCTGGAGGCTAGCATATGCAGGAAAGAATTTACAGCTGGGTTGGAACCAAATAGGAATTCTCTAAGCCATGGTAAAGAGATTGCATTTTATTCTTGCAACAACTGGAAGGCATGGGAGGTTTTTATGCAGGGTAGTCAGGTAATCAGAGTTAAATTTTGGAGATAAAACTATGATGGAGTGCATAGAATGAGTTGGAGTGGGGACACCCTGAGGCCAGGGATAAATTAGAAATTACTGAAATAGGCTGGGTAAGAGATAGTGAGGGCCCAGGCTATGGAAATGTTCTTTGTATTTTTGCATCAAATTTCTTAGGTAAAGAAGATGAGGCTGGCAAACTCCTGCTCATCTGTTTTTGTAAATAAAACTCTATTGCAATGGAGCTGCACCCTTTTGCTTATATATCATCTATGGCTGCTTTCACAAGACATGGACAGAGTCAAATAATTGCAACAGGAGCTATGTGGCCCCCAAAGCCTAAAATATTTACTAATCTGTCCTTTTAAGAAAAAGTTTGTCAATCCCTGGGTTAAATTGTACAGGTAGGCATTAGTTGAACCCTGGTGACATGTTCAGAGATACCTGTAACTTGGTTAATTGTGTCAAGGATTAGTTTGTGCCAACTAAGTTCAAATCGGTTGTTACACACCTGTTTAGTTCTCCTATGTAGCATCACGGTAGCATTGAGAAGTAACCTTCTCTCCTCCCCACCTCTCTCACTGCTGGGTTTCCACGGGAGTTGGAGATGTATGTGATTGATGAGGCAGTAAGAGTGGGATATCCATTGTTTCTCTAGTGAAAGGGGTTAATAATGGCTTACAGGTGGCCACATATGTATGGCCTTTCTTTATTTAGTATTTTGCTCAACAGGGGGTGAGTCAAGCTATAATCTTTTAAGTGTCTGCCTAGTTAATTATCTACTCTGTTGTCCCATATTTCCCACGTGTGGATTCTAATATCCAGACGTAATGGGATGGTGTAAAGAGACTGTTTTGATCTCTGGTCATGTCTACATACATGGACACATAAAGATGACATATACCCCTCATAGTTACGCACCTAGCTTTTACAATTTGACTATGCATCATGGAGTTTGTTTCTTTTCAGTAAATATCAAGCGACCTCTTTCTTTGTACCGGTAATCAAATCAGTATTTTGATCTTTATTTGAGTCTTATATTGATTCAGAACTTGGAATGGAGAGTATGTGCAATTTAGAAACCTTCTCAAACTCCTATATAAATGATATAAAATCTCAAGTTTGGACATCCATTCTGGGACCTAGACATTGTGCTGGCGATATGGTTTGGAAAAAGGCTTTGGAAAAGGTGGGTCTGTCAGATTTATCTTTACAATCTGTGACATCTTTATTGCTGGTAGTCACAGGTGTGTGGCTATTTTTATCAGGCACAAGCTATGGGAGGGGGGTTGCTGTTTTTGACCTTAGCAGGTGCACTGGGTATAAAATAAAAGTATCTTTTGTTGTACAGTTTTTTTGGCTTTGGTAAGTGGAAACATTTTGTTCTCTTTACATGTTTCTCTGCAGGCCAGGACTTACAAATACTGGTATGTATGGTTCCAGCCTTTAAATTATAAAGGGATTGGTAGCAGTTATTGGTCAGCTGCTTCAAATCCTGTTCTTTAACTTGTTTTGACTTGTAACCAGTTCTAGGGTCAAAGAGGGAACAATGGCAAGACCACCCTCTTGGTATCATGTGGTTTGTTCATGTGCTATTGAAGACAATGCCCTTCTTCACCCAATGTGGTCTCAAATTGACTTTCTGTTGTTAATTATATAATCTTCTATTATGGTTGTAGATTTCAAGGACCCATGCAGGGTTCAGATGCAGGCAGATATTTGTTAGTAAATCTCTAAAGGGGAATGGGCCCTTACAATACAAAGATGTCATCCTCTTAAGTTAGGTGGAGGAAAACCTCAATGGAATTATTGTAATTCCATCTTTTTAATATAATAAAAGAAATTAAAAAGCTTTATGTAGTACTTTAGGAATCAGGTTTGTTGAGACTCTCCAGGAAAAACTGAGTATGTTTAATAGCAGGCTTTATTTAGAAATAGGAGCAGTAACAGTGGGAGATTAAAAAAAAATCATTGTGATTAAAAATCATTTTGTGAGGAAGCAAGTTTCCTTAAGAAAAGACTGAGATTAAGTAGCCTAAACAAAACAGAAGAGGTAAAGTGAAGTCTAGCAATCATAAGGAAAGGTTGGGGTCTTGGAGGCCCAGTAAGACAGATCTGAAAGAAGGACAGAGGTTGAGCTCCTGGAGGCCTCATGTTCTAAGAAATTCTTTTTTTTTTTTTTTTTTTTTTTTAACCTACTTGACTCAATCTACATTTTCCAGCAATTTAACCCCACAACAGAATAATACATATTTGTGTCAAATACTGATAAGGCCATCACTTGCCATCAGAGAAATGCAAATCAAAACCACAATGAGATACCATCTCACACCAGTTAGGATGGTAATCATTAAAAAATCAGGAAAAAACAGGTGCTAGAGAGGATGTGGAGAAATAGGAACACTTTCACACTGTTGGTGGGACCGTAAACTAGTTCAACCATTGTGGAAAACAGTGTGGCGATTCCTCAATGATCTAGAACTAGAAATACCATTTGAACCAGCCATCCCATTACTGGGTATACACCCAAAGGATTATAAATCATGCTACTATAAAGACACATGCACACATATGCTTATTGCAGCACTATTCACAATAGCAAAGACTTGGAATCAACCCAAATGTCCATCAGTGACAGACTGGATTAAGAAAATGTGGCACATATACACCATGGAATACTATGCAGCCATAAAAAAAGGATGAGTTCATGTCCTTTGTAGGGACATGGATGCAGCTGGAAACCATCATTCTCAGCAAACTATCGCAAGAACAAAAAGCCAAACACCACATGTTCTCACTCATAGGTGGGAATTGAACAATGAAAACACTTGGACACAGGAAGGGGAACATCACACACCAGGGCTTATTGTGGGGAGGGGGGAGGGGGGAGGGATATCATTAGGAGATATACCTAATGTAAATGACAAGTTAATGGGTACAGCACACCAACGTGGCACATGTATACATATGTAACAAACCTGCACGTTGTGCACATGTACCCTGGAACTTAAAGTATAATAATAATAATAAAAAAACAGAACAAAACAAAACAAAAAAAACCAAATACTGATAAGGCACCCGTAAAGATATACCATATTTTCTCCTGTAAAACATTAAAAAGTTAATATCCTAAAAAGTTTACAATTACAATATAATTAAATTAGGTATCAGTAACAGAAAAACAGAAATTTTTGAATTATTTAGAAGTTAAGCAAAACATCTAATCACTCGTGATTCAGAGAAGCCCACAAAAGGAAATTTAAAGTATTTTGAAATGAATACAAATAAAATACAGCATGTCAATATTTGTGGAATTACTAATTTAGTGCTTAGAGTTAAATTAAATGCTTATATTAGAAAAGAGGAAAACTTTCAAATAAGCAGACTAACTACTGACTCTATACAATAAGAAAAAGAGAGCAAGTTAAACCAAAAGCCAAAGGAAGGAAGATATAATAATGATAGTAAAAGAAGCCAATTTAATTAAAAATAGAAAAGACGATAATGAAAATCAATGAAAGTAAAAGCTTCTGTTTTGAAAAATTCAGCGATTAGTGAAATTCTATCTGGACTAACAAAAGAAAAGAGACAAGAAACTAAACTTAATATCAGGAAGGAAAAGGAAATATCACCATAGTCACCAGGAATATTAAAATGGTGATAAGAGAATATCGCAAGTAAATATCTGCCCATAAATTGATAAACTGAAGTGAAAGGGACAATTTCTTGAAGGACACAAACTACCAAAACTCATCCAAGAAGAAACAAAACATCTGGATAGCCTCTTATCTGTTAAGGAAATTGAATTTGTTATTCAAAAACTTTCCCACAAGGACAACTTCAAGTCTTGATGGCTTTGTAGGTAAATTCCATCAAATATGTATGAAATAGATAATACAAATTCGTCTCCATCTCTTCCAGAACTGTTTTTCTTTTTAAAAATTAAATTACATGTAAAAATTTTAAATTGACACAGAATCGTACATATTTATAGAGTACATAGTGGTGTTTCAATACATAGAATGCGTAGTGATCCGATCAGGGTAATTAGTATATCCATCATCTCAAACATTTATCATTTATTTGTGTTGAGAACCTTCAATACCCTTTTTCTAGCTATGTGAAACTATCTAATATGTTATTGTTCACTATAGTCATCCTGGAGTGGTATAGAACACTAGAATGTATTGCTCCTATCTAGCTGTAATTTTGTACCCTTTAACAAATCTCTTCCTATACTTCCCTCCCCACTATCTTTCCCAGCCTCTAGTATCCTCCATTCTACTTTTTACTTCTATGAGAACTACTTTCTTAGGCTTCAACATATGAGCGAGAAGATGCTGTATTTGTCTTTCTGTTCCTGGCTTATTTCACTTAACATAATGTCCTTCTGGAAGATTGTTGGTCACATCCTCCTTTGTAGGCCTAATATTCCCTTAACTCCTATCGTGTATTTGATGATTCAGTCACCCCTTCTTGGGGGAAAAAGAAGAAAGTAATATATCGGTAGAGTTAGCTATTGTTTTCAAGTTAAGGAACATCAAAATTTGTATATGCTTTTCCCAAAAGATAAATTTTATATTATTACAACATATGGAATATATAATGCTTGCTAAGTATTCAAAAATTATGGAAGCTTGATCTTTGAGGTTAGTTTATAAAATCTACTTCGAAGGAGGGAGTGGAACTGTCACTGGTTGTCTTCATTGTCAGTCGTTTCTTTCTCAGGAAATTGTATAAAGAGGATGAGAGCACACCCACCTGCTGCCCTTTGTAGCAGTTGTCTGGTTGTGGGCCAGACCTCTATGCCTGCTCTCCTCAAAGCGGGGGAGTCCAGGCTGTTGTGGGTGCTTGAAATCATTCATCTCACAAGCAAATGGCTGAAACCCATGAGTAATATCTCAATGTTCAGTAATCTACGTAGAGTCAAGGCCAAAGCAGAGGTAATAAACCAATTATTGACTGGTCTCTAAGTCAGTCAGTGGTTCAGGCCTGTAGAGACTGGTCTGTCACAGGATTTCTTAGAAACCACAGGATGTCTAAGTCTCTTAGAAGTGAGATGGTCTGAAACATCTGCCTCCTTGATTAGTTTAAAAGAAACACAATTCAATCTTGTCCCAAAGATTTTGGCAAGCCTCTAAAATGCTGGGCTAGACTAATGGGAAAGGAAAAAGCAAATATAGTCAGGCATATTGCTTGTCAGTAGGAGAGTAGGAGAATTACCAGATCAGGGAGGGACTGGGCACAAAGAGCTCCAACAGAGGAAGACAGGCAAGGTCTCCGAGAAGAAATGAGAATGATCATCCCTGAGGGATGTGAGAAGCCCCAATTGTGAGGGGTGTATTTAATGCTGGGTTAAGGAGTCAAAATAAAAGCCACTGGGGAAGCTTGGAGATTGAGATAGCTGTGTCCATTGTGCTGTCATTTTGAACAGATTTGAGATAGGAAGACCATGGAGATGGGAGATGAAAAATGTAACTAGAATTAGACGAGTTTTGGAGAAGCACAGAAATTGTAGGTGGGAATGTAGCCATTGTGTATCCCCTGAGAGAAGGTTCCTGGGAAATACAGTCTTGTGCCACCTAACAATGTTTTGGTCAATGATGGACCGTGGATATGATGGTGGTCCCATGAGATTATAATACCATATTTTTACTGTACCTTTTCTATGTTTAGATAGATTTACCACTGTGTTACAGTTGCCTGCAGTATTTACTACAGTAACATGCTGTCCAGGTTTGTAGCCCAGAAGCAACAGACCATCCCATATAGCCTCAGGCTCCAGGAGAATATGCAAGACTAGGTAAGAAAGATGAGTATCTGGGGCAGAAAGAAAAAGAGAAGCAAAAGGAAAGAAGGCTCTGGGATCGAGTCCTACATGTGGAAGAAGAGGAATGGACTCAGCTTAAGGATTAAGCTGCAATGGGAAAGATGCAGCTCACCTGCCTATTGCAATGAGGACAGCAGAGGGAAATGGAGCTCTAGCAGCAGATCCCAATACCACTAGTGGAAGGAGGAGCAAGGGGTGTCTCTGTGTTGCTGAAATAGTAGATGCTATTCTCCCTTTTGTGGATCTCAAGGTGTTGGTTGGTTTGGGGTTATGAGGAGTGGAAGGCCCAATTTGGCCCTAAATCAAGCTAGCTTCTCCAGTGCAGTTTCCCCAATTACAAAACTCACATTTGTTCCATTTTGAAGGCCTGAGTCTATTTCCCAGTTTGCTTAGAGTTCAGCATGGAGAGTGATTCACTAGCCACTAAAATACCTAAGATTTCTGTTTGAAAGAGTTTATCCTAAGTTCTCTCTCTATATCCTTTCATTTACACTTCCCAAAGCCCTGTGAGGGGATTTCACCCCCATTTCACAGATGAACAATATGAGACTCAAAGAGCTTCAGTCACTTGTCCATGGTTCATGTGTCAGAACTGGAATTAGAACATGGATCTGTGTAACTCCAGTGCCCTTCTACTGTCAATGCCTCTGGGAGATCACTTCACTTACATGTAACTAGCCTGAGCTCAGTGGTCTATTGTGTGATGGGAACTTCTATACAGACAACCAGCCTTTTTATTGGTTTCTCTTCTTCTCAAGGTAGTTTTGGGAGGAGCCATAGATGGTGCTGCTAATATGTGCTTCCTCTTACCCAACTCCATCCCAGTATGAGCATCCTTGAAAATAATCATCAGGATCAGCTTGGATTATTTATTCCCTTCAAATTCACAGGCTCATTAGAGTGAAAGACAAATGACTTTAAAAAAATCACACTTCTAGTGGGCACAGTGGCTCCCGCCTGTAATTCCAGCACTTTGGAAGGCCAAGGCAAGAGGATTGTTTGAGACCAAGAGTTTGTGACCCAAATGGACAACATAGCGAGGTCCTGTGTCTACAAAAAATACAAAACAGTTAGCCAGGCATGGTAGTGCATGCTTGTTGTCCCAGCTCCTGGGGAAGTGGGAAGGCTAAGATGGGAGGATTGCTTGAGCCCAGGAGTTTGAGGCTGTAATGAGCTATGATTGTGCCACTGCACTCCAGCCTGGGTGACAGAGTAAGACTCTGTCTCTAATAATAATAATAATAATAATAATAATAGTAATAGTAATAATAAAAAATAAAGAAAATCTCATTTATGTTGCTATCCTCTTTTGTTGGGTTGTGTTTGGTGGTTGACCTTGAGACTTGAGAGGTACAGAATGCAGTAGATGAAATGATGTGACCCAAACCTCCTTATTTATTGGCATAGGGAGAATGATGGGATGGAGCAACTCAGGATAGAAAACTGCTTGTCGTTTAGAGCAGTCATCCACTACTCAATCATTTATTCAGTCAGTCAGCTGGTCACAGAACATATTCTGAACCTCTTTTGTGTACCAGGCACTGTTAGATTCTGAGGATAAAAGACAAGAGTTCTAATAACAATAGCAATAATAATAACAACAGCATGAGCTAATAGTTTTTGGAGGCTTGTTTTGTACTGGGCATTTCTGCTAAGAGATTTTATAGGCATTAGCAACATCTAACTTTTAAATGAGAAACTGCTACACAGAGTGGTAGTAACTTGGCCAAGGTCACACAGCATTGTAAATGGGGAAATAAACAAACACCTTATTTATCCTTGAGGGATTCATAAAATATAGAGTAGTATGTGAAAAAGAAATTTGTAGTGAACAAGTATATTTTTGTAAATAAAAAGAAGGGAAAGATAATACCAAAATTCCCAGGAGAAATGGAGGATGTTTATCCCGCAGCATCTAAGAAAGAGGCCTAGGTACATTGACTGTTGGCAAATTTGATGAAAATTAAACATAAAGGACCTTATATGTGTTACAGGTGACGTGGTGGCTTGAATTACCCATTGAGTTCCAAGCTCACACCAGGTTGTACTGGCCTGGGGAATGGATCCAACCCAGCACACCTTGATAATCTGGAGCAGGTAGACTCGCTGCATTGGGGGAAGGAAAGGAATAGCCATTTACTCTCTCCTCTGTGCCAGGAACATCCATTACCATGTCCTGCCTGCACAGGCCGGAGCCAATGCAGCTGCTAAGAGAATGGCAGATGACTTCCAACATAACCTCTCCTAACCAGCACAAAAGCATTTTGCTGGCTGTTTACTGGTTTGCCTGGTCTGAATTGGGTCAAGGCACAAGTAGCATCCTTCTTTCTGAATTTCTTTTAATTAGTGTCCTAATAGCCACTGTTTCTTTTTCTTGTTGCTGCAGCATTCAGGAGCCCCAATTTCCTGTAAAGCAGCATATTTTAAGTTCAGCTTCAGTAGTGGCTGTCCCCTTGAAATGCTTCTGCATCTCCAGGGTGGGCAAACCAGCCTCCTGTTTGTGCAGGCTGGGCGGCAGTCCGTGCAAATTGATTGCTAAATGCTCATTTTCCCACTGTGGGTTTCTGAAATTGCAAATATGCAGGTGGGATGGCAGTGTGTGGGTGAATGAGGGGTGAATTGGTGTGTGCTGCATATGACAAGTGCCCCCCATGTGTCTGCTTTTGAATGTGCCGTCCTGGAGCTAATGACACTTCACAATTAAATTGCAGTTTTGCTCTCAGTAGCCTTGCCCTATTGTCCAGGCCACTTGACCTGTCAGGCAAAGAGGAGACGGTGTGTGGGAAAGGCAAATTCCCTCCCTGCCCACAGAGAGAGAAGCCTGTTCGCATTCTGAGGGTTTCTCAGCTTTTCAGAGCTGGAATGGCCTATCTCAAGACATCATCAGATGCAAATAAAACAAAGCCTTTCAGCTCTGGCTGTGCAGTATTCTCTGTCTGCACTGCGAGTCACCGTGCTCATAGTAATGGCTTGCCTTGTGAGCTGCTATCAAGTGTGTGCGTGTTTTTCTTTTTGAGAGATGACAGTTCCCAAGTGAAAGGATACTTCAGCTCTGATAAAACTTTCCTTCTATTGTTTGAGTTTTGTGTTTGTTTTCTGGCAAAACCCACTGCTGCCTGAGCATTGTGTGCAGTGGAACATTTTCCATTTTTGTATGGTGAGGCCAGCCAGTGTCTTTAGGGGGTTCTTACTAGTATTGCCTGAAGCGAATACCACAGCTCAATAGCAATTTAATATTGTAATCAGGGAGCAAACTGTGCAGTTTTGGCACATTGTGATAATTATTAACTACATCTATTAGTGTTATGGTTCTAGTAAATAATATTTACAAAAGGTTCCCTGTGTAGGGGAGACCTTGCCCAGACACAAATGTCTGAGTTATTCCTAAGTGACTGTCAGAGGCCCTCTGAGTCAATGTTCATGTTCACTGTTTAAAGATAAAGCATCAATCCTGAGAAATCAGACTTCAAAAGTCCTGGCTCATGAATAACAAATTCTCAGGGTGTAAACCTTAGCTGAGTTTTGGAACATTTTTTGATGAGTTTTTGGGAAAGTTGTCCTGGGGTAAAGATCTCAGAGATAAATTGAGAAATAGAGAGAGAGAGGGGATAAAACAAGGAAATACTTCTATTTAATTGGTATAATCCAGGAAAAGACTAGTGCATGTTCCCCTTTATGTGACAGCAGAGTAGCTTTGGAATATCAGTGTTTTGGTTCTCCTGATGTGCTAGCTGGGTGCAGTGGGCATTGATGGCTGGCTTTTGGGGATGGGAAGCTGTTGTATGCTACCAACACCGCTCTTTAGCACCGAGATCCAACAAACTGGGTCACACAGGGTCAGTGAAGAAGCTGACCAAAAGACAGACGCTTCCCCTAAGCTCCATAATTCTGCTATTGTTCAAATGATGTTCCCAGACAACATTGATGCCTCATATTTGTCAAGTTACAAAATAGCATCATACTTTTCCCTCATGAATTGTCTTCAATGGCTGTATTTAATGAATAGAGTTTACTGTTAAGTAGTATTCCGGGCTAGAAGAACAATTTGATTTCATTTTCTGAATATTCTACTCTTCAACTTCAAAGAAAATACTGCTTTATGATTATCCTTATTTGTGACTAATAATGAAGCTTTGTTTATTTACATAGTTTGATTTTCAGACAGACAGACACACAGACACACATATCTCACACACACACACACACACACACACACACACACACACACACCCCTCCCTGGCATTATTTGTTAAAGTTTTTGGTTATGTGTATAGAAGGTTGAGGAGTTGTCTGAAAAGTTTTGAAAAAAAAAAAAAAATCAAAGAGGAAGCCTAATCATAAAATGGAAGTGACTGAAAACATATATGGTTGCAGGGAGGGTCTCACTTCACTCAGAGAGGTAGAGATTTGGGGTAGTTTTACATATTTGCAGTCAAGATAAGCTCATTGACATCAGGTTTTCCCCACTTCTGAAATGAAGCTGAGTGACATTTCTTTTTTACCCTTTCAAATGAAAATCTTGCTGTCCGAGTGCTGTTGGTGCAGCCCAGAGCTCCTTCCCCAGGCCCCCCATCCCTTGACTGCTGTGAAGTGGTGGCTGCTCCTCACCACTGCCTCCTTCTCAGGAGGACTGCCCTGCACTGAGGAGGACTGGAGATTCTGCCTCCCACAGCGGGAAACCCTGCAGCCAAGGACAGACTGCCTCAAGGCAGAGACGACTCTGTAGGGTGGATTGTATTCCAGGCTCCAACATCCCTAGGCAATAGGAATTCTTGAGATCCATCATAATCTCATGTGACCACTGTCATATAAGTGTTCTGTCATGGACCCAAACATCATTACATGGTGCATGACTGTATATGTGTAATATCTATTTATATAACATTTTTACAACATATAAATTACATACATGTATATCATTATATAACATTTTATACACAGATAAAATGTTAGGTAGTGGTAAGTGCTATGGAGAAAAATAAAGCAGACACTTGGAATAAAGGATACCAGGTTCTTTTTTTGGAGACAGCTGCTCCATGGAAGTGGCATTTAAGTAGAACCTGAAGGAAATGAGGCAATAAGCCATGTGGCTATCTCCATGGCAGGAGACCCAGAAGAGACTGAAATACTAACCAGTGATAAAGAGTGTGAAATGATGTAGTAAGACATCTGGGCCATACATTTCTTGGAAACCAAGCATCAGAAACCAAGCAAGAATGAAGAACAGCTTCATGAAGATGCAGGGCTTCCAGAGGATGACCACCCCATATTCAGGCATAATCAAATTCTAGGAATTGTGAGATAAGCATCTAGACTCAAGATGCCGGGTGATTAGCTGAACGTGAACTAGCCATGAGTTATCTTCAAGTATACAATAATGGCTAATATTTTTGAGAGTTTGCTATGTTCCTGGCACTATTCTAAGTGCTTTACAAATGTAGGCTTTATTTGATCATCACAATAATACTTTGAGGTAGTTTACTATATGCTCCAGTTCACAGACAAGGAAACTGAAGCACAGAGTGGTTAAGTAACTTGTCCAAAATTACATACCGGTAAATGGCAGAAGTGGGATTCAAACATAGGTAGTCTGACTCTGGAACTCTAAGTTCTCTTGTTTCTCAGCTTTGCTGTATAGTATCCTGGAGTCTTAATCTTCATGCTTTTATTTCTGCACTTCATGGTGTATAACTCCTTCTCTGGTTTGTCACAGGTAGCTGCATTTCCTTGAAGAGACAGCATTGTAATAGTAGAAGACAGACTCAATACTTGATCTATTTGGCTTTCAATATAGGCTCGTGAGAATCAAAAGAGAAGGAAAGCTGAGGGTGGATTTTATGCCGTCACAATACACAATAGATTGGAAAAAGAAGAGAGGGGAAATCAGATCACCTTGCAGGACTTGTGGGCAGGGCTGAGAAGGTAGGATTGGAAATGGCAGGAAGCCATTCTTGAGCTAAGTAAGAGGTAGTAAGTTCATGGAGAGACTGCTGAGGCCCATGGGTAACATTATCAGAGATGCTCATGGAAGCAGAGCCAACCCTCTAGAAGGTCCCTGCATGTAAGAGAGCATAGCTAGTGGCCTGGGTGGAGCAACTGGGAAGGATTGGACTTGCTCTTCTTGGGACTATAGGTGAGGATCACCCTCTGCTAGCCGCGTGCACAATGTGCATTGCCTATGGATCCTGCAGTAGAAGGAAGTGTACCTGTGCCCAGAATATGTGTGAAATTGTGCTCAAATGGCATTGAGGGGACAGTTACACTGTCTCCTATTCTTCAGTGACACAGGCAGTGGGATGTAGAAGAGAAAGTCCAAGTACTGGTGTTTGACGTGGTATGGGCAGGGGCACATGGGTGTCAGGGCTAGTGTGGTGAAGGGCAGGCCTCTGCAATTAAAGAAGACAGTATCATCTTTGGCAGAGTGGGGGCTCAATTTCTTGCAGTGGCATCCCATGGCAGAAAGAAGCAAATGTAGGTACTTGTGTTCTGGGGTTTGGACAATTTAGAGGGAGGGTTGGAGTCCCAAGAGCTACTGAATTTTCCACAATCATGGGAAGTAGATTATCAATAAACATAAAAATATTCCATTTCATTTTTTTGTTTGCTTATTTATTGAGCACTATTAGATTGTCAGTAGGACCACAGCTGCAGGCATTACCTGTCTTATACTCAAGGGAGTGGCCCCTTTAAGTGTGGGCCTAGAACCTAGTAGACATTAAATAATATTTGTTGAAGGCATGAAGGCTGAGCCTTATATTAACAAATAAAAATACTATAAAATACTTTTAAAATTAAAAAAATTTTTGATTAGATGCTGTTGTCCTGGGTTGGTTGTTATAAATCCTGTGTCCTTTCAGAAATAATTTTCCTTTCAGAAAATTGTTAACTGGGGGGCGGAGCAAGATGGCCGAATAGGAACAGCTCCAGTCTCCAACTCCCAGCACGAGCGACACAGAAGACCGGTGATTTCTGCATTTTCAACTGAGGTACTGGGGTCATCTCACTAGGGAGTGCCGGACAATAGGTGCTGGTCAGCTGCTGCAGCCTGACCAGCGAGAGCTGAAGCAGGGCGAGGCATCGCCTCACCTGGAAGCGCAAGGGGGAAGGGGATCCGTTTTCCTAGCCAGGGGAACTGAGACACACAACACCTGGAAAATCGGGTAACTCCCACCCCAATACTGCACTGTAAGCATACAGGCATACCAGGAGAATATATCCCACACCTGGCCGGGAGGGTCCCACGCCCACGAAGCCTCCCTCACTGCTAACACAGCAGTCTGCAAGGCAGCAGCGAGGCTGGGGGAGGGGCAGCCCGCCATTGCTGAGGCTTAAGTAGGTAAACAAAGCCGCTGGGAAGCTCGAACTGGGTGGAGCTCACAGCAGCTCAAGGAAGCCTGCCTGTCTCTGTAGTCTCCACCTCTGGGGACAGCGCACTGCTGAAGACCAACAGGGGAAGTAGCGGGAGCCAGTGCAGACGCGAACGACTCTGTCTGACAGCTTTGGGGAGAGCCGTGGATCTCCCAACGTGGAGGTTGAGATCTGAGAACGGACAGACTGCCTGCTCAGGTGTGTCCCTGACCCCTGAGTAGCCTAGCTGGGAGAAATCCCCCACTAGGGGCAGTCTGACACCCCACACCTCACAGGGTGGAGTACACCCCTGAGAGGAAACTTCCAAAGGAAGAATCAGACAGGTACACTCGCTGTTCAGCAATATTCTATCTTCGGCAACCTCTGCTGCTGATACCCAGGCAAACAGGGTCTGGAGTGGACCTCAAGCAATCTCCAACAGACCAACAGACAGTCCTTCTGACTGTCAGAAGGAAAACTATCAAACAGGAAGGACACCTATACCAAAACCCCATCAGTACGTCACCACCATCAAAGACCAGAGACAGATAAAACCACAAAGATGGGGAAGAAGCAGGGCAGAAAAGCTGGAAATTCAAAAAATAAGAGCGCATCTCCCCCTGCAAAGGAGCACAGCCCATCGCCAGCAACGGATCAAAGCTGGTCAGAGAATGACTTGGACGAGAGGAGAGAAGAAGGCTTCAGTCCATCAAACTTATCAGAGCTAAAGGAGGAATTACGTACCCAGCGCAAAGAAACTAAAAATCTTGAAAAAAGAGTGGAAGAATTGACAGCTAGACTAATTAATGCAGAGAAGATCATAAACGAAATGACAGAGATGAAAACCATGACAC
Source organism: Rhinopithecus roxellana (assembly GCF_007565055.1). NCBI lineage: Eukaryota > Metazoa > Chordata > Mammalia > Primates > Cercopithecidae > Rhinopithecus > Rhinopithecus roxellana. The sequence goes on along the minus strand of NC_044569.1, from coordinate 72,414,944 downwards.
GAGAAATACGTGACAAATGCACAAGCTTCAGTAACCGACTCGATCAACTGGAAGAAAGAGTATCAGCGATTGAGGATCAAATGAATGAAATGAAGCGAGAAGAGAAACCAAAAGAAAAAAGAAGAAAAAGAAATGAGCAAAGCCTGCAAGAATTATGGGATTATGTAAAAAGACCAAATCTACGCCTGATTGGGGTGCCTGAAAGTGAGGGGGAAAATGGAACCAAGTTGGAAAACACTCTTCAGGAAATCATCCAGGAGAACTTCCCCAACCTAGTAGGGCAGGACAACATTCAAATTCAGGAAATACAGACAATGCCACAAAGATACTCCTCCAGAAGAGCAACTCCAAGACACATAATTGCCAGATTCACCAAAGTTGAAATGAAGGAAAAAATCTTAAGGGCAGCCAGAGAGAAAGGTTGGGTTACCCACAAAGGGAAGCCCATCAGACTAACAGCAGATCTCTCAGCAGAAACTCTCCAAGCCAGAAGAGAGTGGGGGCCAATATTCAACGTTCTTAAAGAAAACAATTTTAAACCCAGAATTTCATATCCAGCCAAACTAAGTTTCATAAGTGAAGGAGAAATAAAATCCTTTACAGATAAGCAAATGCTTAGAGATTTTGTCACCACCAGGCCTGCCTTACAAGAGACCCTGAAGGAAGCCCTAAACATGGAAAGGAACAACCGGTACCAGCCATCGCAAAAACATGCCAAAATGTAAAGACCATCGAGGCTAGGAAGAAACTGCATCAACTAACGAGCAAAATAACCAGTTAATATCATAATGGCAGGATCAAGTTCACACATAACAATATTAACCTTAAATGTTAATGGACTAAATGCTCCAATTAAAAGACACAGACTGGCAAACTGGATAAAGAGTCAAGACCCATCAGTCTGCTGTATTCAGGAGACCCATCTCACATGCAGAGACATACATAGGCTCAAAATAAAGGGATGGAGGAAGATCTACCAAGCAAATGGAGAACAAAAAAAAGCAGGGGTTGCAATCCTTGTCTCTGATAAAACAGACTTTAAACCATCAAAGATCAAAAGAGACAAAGAAGGCCATTACATAATGGTAAAGGGATCAATTCAACAGGAAGAGCTAACTCTCCTAAATATATATGCACCCAATACAGGAGCACCCAGATTCATAAAGCAAGTCCTTAGAGACTTACAAAGAGACTTAGACTCCCATACAATAATAATGGGAGACTTCAACACTCCACTGTCAACATTAGACAGATCAACGAGACAGAAAGTTAACAAGGATATCCAGGAATTGAACTCATCTCTGCACCAAGCGGACCTAATAGACATCTATAGAACTCTCCACCCCAAATCAACAGAATATACATTCTTCTCAGCACCACATCGCACTTATTCCAAAATTGACCACATAATTGGAAGTAAAGCACTCCTCAGCAAATGTAAAAGAACAGAAATTATAACAAACTGTCTCTCAGACCACAGTGCAATCAAACTAGAACTCAGGACTAAGAAACTCAATCAAAACCGCTCAACTACATGGAAACTGAACAACCTGCTCCTGAATGACTACTGGGTACATAACGAAATGAAAGCGGAAATAAAGATGTTCTTTGAAACCAAAATGAGAACAAAGATACAACATACCAGAATCTCTGGGACACATTTAAAGCAGTGTGTAGAGGGAAATTTATAGCACTAAATGCCCACAAGAGAAAGCAGGAAAGATCTAAAATTGACACTCTAACATCACAATTAAAAGAACTAGAGAGGCAAGAGCAAACACATTCAAAAGCTAGCAGGAGGCAAGAAATAACTAAGATCAGAGCCGAACTGAAGGAGATAGAGACACAAAAAACCCTCCAAAAAATCAATGAATCCAGGAGTTGGTTTTTTGAAAAGATCAACAAAATTGACAGACCGCTAGCAAGACTAATAAAGAAGAAAAGAGAGAGGAATCAAATAGATGCAATAAAAAATGATAAAGGGGATATCACCACTGACCCCACAGAAATACAAACTACCATCAGAGAATACTATAAACGCCTCTACGCAAATCAACTAGAAAATCTAGAAGAAATGGATAATTTCCTGGAAACTTACACTCTCCCAAGGCTAAACCAGGAAGAAGTTGAATCCCTGAATAGACCACTAGCAGGCTATGAAATTGAGGCAACAATTAATAGCCTACCCACCAAAAACAGTCCAGGACCAGATGGATTCACAGCTGAATTCTACCAGAGGTACAAGGAGGAGCTGGTACCATTCCTTCTGAAACTATTCCAATCAATAGAAAAAGAGGGAATCCTCCCTAACTCATTTTATGAGGCCAACATCATCCTGATACCAAAGCCTGGCAGAGACACAACAAAAAAAGAGAATTTTAGACCAATATCCCTGATGAACATTGATGCAAAAATTCTCAATAAAATACTGGCAAACCGGATTCAGCAGCACATCAAAAAGCTTATCCACCATGATCAAGTGGGCTTCATCCCTGGGATGCAAGGCTGGTTCAACATTCGCAAATCAATAAACGTAATCCAGCATATCAACAGAACCAAAGACAAGAACCACATGATTGTCTCAATAGATGCAGAAAAGGCTTTTGACAAAATTCAACAGCCCTTCATGCTAAAAACGCTCAATAAATTCGGTATTGATGGAACGTACCTCAAAATAATAAGAGCTATTTATGACAAACCCACAGCTAATATCATACTGAATGGGCAAAAACTGGAAAAATTCCCTTTGAAAACTGGCACAAGACAGGGATGCCCTCTCTCACCACTCCTATTCAACATAGTGTTGGAAGTTCTGGCTAGGGCAATCAGGCAAGAGAAAGAAATCAAGGGTATCCAGTTAGGAAACGAAGAAGTCAAATTGTCCCTGTTTGCAGATGACATGATTGTATATTTAGAAAACCCCATTGTCTCAGCCCAAAATCTCCTTAAGCTGATAAGCAACTTCAGCAAAGTCTCAGGATACAAAATTAATGTGCAAAAATCACAAGCATTCTTATACACCAGTAACAGACAAGCAGAGAGCCAAATCAGGAATGAACTTCCATTCACAATTGCTTCAAAGAGAATAAAATACCTAGGAATCCAGCTTACAAGGGATGTAAAGGACCTTTTCAAGGAGAACTACAAACCACTGCTCAGTGAAATAAAAGAGGACACAAACAAATGGAAGAACATACCATGCTCATGGATAGGAAGAATCAATATCATGAAAATGGCCATACTGCCCAAGGTTATTTATAGATTCAATGCCATCCCCATCAAGCTACCAATGACTTTCTTCACAGAATTGGAAAAAACTGCTTTAAAGTTCATATGGAACCAAAAAAGAGCCCGCATTGCCAAGACAATCCTAAGTCAAAAGGACAAAGCTGGAGGCGTCACGCTACCTGACTTCAAACTATACTACAAGGCTACAGTAACCAAAACAGCATGGTACTGGTACCAAAACAGAGATATAGACCAATGGAACAGAACAGAGTCCTCAGAAATAATACCGCACATCTACAGCCATCTGATCTTTGACAAACCTGACAGAAACAAGAAATGGGGAAAGGATTCCCTATTTAATAAATGGTGCTGGGAAAATTGGCTAGCCATAAGTAGAAAGCTGAAACTGGATCCTTTCCTTACCCCTTATACGAAGATTAATTCAAGATGGATTAGAGACTTAAATGTTAGACCTAATACCATAAAAACCCTAGAAGAAAATCTAGGTAGTACCATTCAGGACATAGGCATGGGCAAGGACTTCATGTCTAAAACACCAAAAGCAATGGCAGCAAAAGCAAAAATTGACAAATGGGATCTAATTAAACTAAAGAGCTTTTGCACAGCAAAAGAAACTACCATCAGAGTGAACAGGCAACCTACAGAATGGGAGAAAATTTTTGCAACCTACTCATCTGACAAAGGGCTAATATCCAGAATCTACAAAGAACTCAAACAAATATACGAGAAAAAAACAAACAACCCCATCAAAAAGTGGGGAAAGGATATGAACAGACATTTCTCAAAAGAAGATATTCATACAGCCAACAGACACATGAAAAAATGCTCATCGTCACTCACCATCAGAGAAATGCAAATCAAAACCACAATGAGATACCATCTCACACCAGTTAGAATGGCAATCATTAAGAAGTCAGGAAACAACAGGTGTTGGAGAGGATGTGGAGAAATAGGAACACTTTTACACTGTTGGTGGGATTGTAAACTAGTTCAACCATTATGGAAAACAGTATGGCAATTCCTCAAGGATCTAGAACTAGATGTACCATATGACCCAGCCATCCCACTACTGGGTATATACCCAAAGGATTATAAATTATTCTACTACAAAGACACATGTACACGTATGTTTATTGTGGCACTATTCACAATAGCAAAGACTTGGAATCAACCCAAATGTCCATCTGTGACAGACTGGATTAAGAAAATGTGGAATACTATTTTCTTAATAAAATATACACCATGGAATACTATGCAGCCATAAAAAAGGATGAGTTTGCGTCCTTTGTAGGGACATGGATGCAGCTGGAAACCATCATTCTTAGCAAACTATCACAAGAACAGAAAACCAAACACCGCATGTTCTCACTCATAGGTGGGAACTGAACAATGAGATCACTTGGACTCGGGAAGGGGAACATCACGCACTGGGGCCTATCATGGGGAGGGGGGAGGGGGGAAGAGGGAGGGATTGCATTGGGGAGTTATACATGATATAAATGATGAATTGATGGGTGCTGACAAGTTGATGGGTGCAGCACACCAACATGGCATAAGTATACATATGTAACAAGCCTGCACGTTATGCACATGTACCCTAGAACTTAAAGTATAAAAAAAAAAAAAAAAAGAAATGCTCTGATAAAGTGTTATAGAATTTTGAAAGAATTTCTAGTCACATGAAAATAAATTTTAAAAATTCTGTTACTCGTCTATTTAAAAAAAAAAAAAAGAGAATTGTTAACTGAACGAAATTAGAAAATGCAGGAGTACAAAAATACGTCATTTATAGTATGAATAAAACTAAAATATTTAGTAATTTATATGAATAATATGCCTAACATCTTGTAGAAGAATCTTGTGAAAATTGAAGGCTGAATAGAATGAAATGCAAATTTAAACAGGAAGATCTAGAAGGCTAGCAAATAAAACTATCTCAACTATACCAAATACTGATTAAGGAATGGTGAAATACAAACTTGCATACATAACCTGTGAGAAAGAAAAGCAGTGTAACCACTTTAGAGTATAACTGGCATTCCTGTAATAGTGATGAATTGGAAATAGCCCATGTCCATTAATGAACAGGGAAATGGAGAAATAATCTCTAGCTGTATTTATACAATGGATTAATACCACAAAGCAGTTAAACAGGAAAAAACTAGACCTATATGTATCATATTGGCTATGTCTCAAAATACAGTAGTAAGTGAAAAAAAATCAAGTTGTGTAGAGATAAACATACCACCATTAATGTAAACTAGAAACAGAATATAATACATTCTTTATGATCAAATATATATACATATATACATATATATACACACATATCTATAAATCTGTCAATCTATTATCTATTTATCTATCTATCTATCTATGTATCTGTCTATCCATCTGTAGTTCAAGTATATAAAGACAGACTGGGACAGGCATGGTGGCTCACACCTATAATCCCAGCACTTTGGGAGGCCAAGGTAGGAACATCCCTTGAACTGAGGAGTTTGAGGCCAGCCTGGACAACATAGTGAGAGCTTGTGTCTATTTAAAGTTTTTTCCGAGATAGGAGTAAGGGAAATGAGACCAGGGAAGGGACTGAGGCACTTGGGCTGTTTTGTTTCTTTTCTAGATTAAGAAATAGAAACATTTTAAAACATTGGGTAGTGGCTACTCAGGTATTTGTTATATTTTTCTTTATAGTAGGTAATTTTATAGAACATTTTCAAATTAAAACACACACATACATAGTTATCTAACCCACTGTAATTTCTTATACCAAAAAAAAATTGATCTTGTCAGTTTTCTCTTTATGTAGCACATGATGGATTAGGTCCTTTGGCAAGGTCTCCTCAATATGAAATCACAATTTACATAAATATATAAAAGAGTATGACTGATTAGCAAGGTTGAAATAAAAAATATATACCTAGGAAACATAACAGAAAATAAGAAAAGATATTCTTTAAATATTTTATTCGTCTAAAAATGGACACTTAGACAATTTTACCTTATAATTGACAGAGAAATATTCCCTGTCTAACTCAAAGGGTAAAACTTGGGTCAGTGTGAGAAGACTGCAGGGAGAGAGATTTTAGATCAACTTAAAGAAAACTTCCTAATAGCTAGTGGTTTAACAGTACCAGAATGCATCTCTTATTTATGTCACAGTTCATTGCAAGTCAGGCAACTCTCTAGGGCAGCCTTTCTGAGTGTTCTCCATGTGTCCATTCTCCCTTCTCTTGTGTTGATCCCGCATCAACATGCACTTACCACATTGTTACCAAAGGAGAAGAGAAAATATGGAAGATCATGCAGAGAGTTTGAGTTCAGGTCAGAAAGTGGCGTGCATCATTCTTTCCATCATTAGATTGGCCCAAACCCAATCACATGAGCCCAATTTAATGCAAAGGAGGCTGGGAAATGCAGTCTTCTGGGATGGCCAAGAAGAGGAAAAGGAAATGGGATCTGGATGCATGACATGGTCTCTACCTGAGATGCTAAAGCAGAAGAGAGAGTAAAAAGTAGAGCTTTTTATTTTGTTTATTTTATTTTTTTACAATGTCACCCTCACTCCCCTCCCCCAGGGGGGAGATAATATCACCTATAAATTGCTGCCTGGAATAAATCCCAATTGTAATAGGAGGATAGAAGGCCAAGAGGACTGCATAGTTAGAAAACTTAGAAAAACCTAATATGTTCGAGTCAGCAGGACCTGATGGCTTGCCCTGTAGGATACTGAACAAATTTTCAACTTTCATCTTAGGACTATTAGACAGTGTTTCCCCCAAATCACAGAGGATTGGAAAATCCCCTAAGGATAGCAAAAGGGTAAATGAGGTGCCCATCTTCGAGAGAGAAAGACAAGATGACCCTGAAAATTTCAGACCTGTGAGCTTAACATCGATACCTGGGAAGATCTTGAAATAAATCATCAAATAATCAATTGAATAGCACCTGAAAGGACATATAATACTAAGTAGCAATCAGTAAAGCTCTGTAAAAAGCAAATAGTGCCAGACCAATTTAATTTCCTCCATGATTGTGAGAGGCTTTGTAGACCAGTGGAATTGATCGATGGGATCTATCTCAGTTTTAGTAAAGATTTTGATTTCTTAAGGCACTGTCTTTGATATGTTATTAAAGTGTATTTCTGTCTACACTTCTGCTAGAGGATAGAAGGCTTCACCCCAAGGGGAGTTATCAATCTAGGGAGACATATTGAGTGCTGTCTCAGAGCTATTGGGGCCAAGATCTATCCTACTCAATAGCTATTTTGATGGGCTGGATGAAGGAATTAAGATTATGCTCATGAAATTTGCAGCGGGCACTAAATTCGGTGGAGTTGTTGCTGCTCTGCAAGACAGAAATAAAATTCAAAATCGCCTTGACTCATTGAGAAAATGGCTCCACAAAACTGGGATAAATTTCAATGCGGACAAGTGTAAAGTGGCACAGGTGCCCCCACAGCCCTAGAATAGTTGTTTGGGCCTACTTGGCACTCAGCAAATATCTGCAGCACCTTCCTTGCGGTGTTGTTGTGAAGATCAAAGTGTGATAATGATGCGGAAGTGCTCTGTAAACCACAAAGGGCCTTATAAATGGTAAAGGTCTGCCCCAATAAGAGGAAACTTATTATTAAAGGCAAGGAAATATGTCCTGTGAGGAAAAGTTAAAGGAAGTGGCGCTGTTTAATCAACAGAAGAGAAGAATAAGGGAAGATTTCATGAATGTAACCATTTTATAAGGGTTTTAACAGAAGAAACAATTTTCTCGTCTCTGTTTGTGTGAAGAAAAAATAAACTTGAATAACGCAAGACATATTTCAGTTAGACATGAGGAGGAACTTCTTATCCAGGTTGGGTTCCCTATGGGGACACCACGCTTCTCTTTCCTTGTAGATGTTACACGTGGTCAACATTGGCCAGCTCACTGCACAGGATCTCTGCAGGCCCTTATTACATCTGTACTACCTGGAATAGGACTCGACCTCTAGTATATACACAATATATATTAATAAAGGTTGAATGTGTGAATGTCAGGGGTATAAAATATTGACTAAGAACTTGTGGAGTCAACTTTCTTAGATATCTTTAAAAAATAGGGGTGACTTATTCTAGGAGACAAAATCTTTCCAAACATTGATTTCATGAGTGTATGTATTTTAAAAAGAAGTGAAAATACTTATGATATATTCTCATCCTAGTCTTAGCTTTGGCCCTCATGGATAGGACTACTAGCAAAAGAGGAAAGGAGGCAAAATCTTACTGATCTCAGTCCCATCAATACCTTGTTTCTAGCCACAGAACCCTCATGAGGAAAAAGGAAGAGGAAAGAAAGTACAGCTAGCTCTTCATGGTATCTGCTAAAATTGGATCAATTTTCAGTATCTTAGCTGTTCATTTCCACATCTGTTTTTCTAGAACCTCTGCTCTAGGCCACAGAAAACACAATCAGTGGGTTGATGTTGGAGTATTCCCTCCCCAGCTTTGCCCTAAGGCTTGGGAGGTGACAGGATGGGCCAGGAAGGTCTCTGCTCCCATTGTTGGGGTACTTATTACTGGTATTTATTCCCAGTTGAGACTGTAAACTAATCTCTCCCCAATCCTTCTACTGAAACCTATTTTAAATGGATTATTGCATAATTAAGATGTATCTTTCTAAAATGACATGCATTATTTAGTTTCTAAGTAAAGCCATACATTTTACACATGAGTGTTCTGGAATTATGCCCAGAAGGGGTCATTCTTTGAGGCAGTCAATCCAGATGGCTGCCTAGCAGCATCTACAGTTGCCATCAGTGGCTTGGACCTGGGGATGGGTGTCCATGCCCCTTCTTGGTTTCTGGGTAGGCAGGATGAACTGAATGTGTGTTGAGCTATATGTATCAAAGGCAGGGGTTTTTAATCTGGAGTTCATGCATTGGCCTCTGATGGGTCAGTGAATCCTTGTGGCCAAAATGTGTTTCCCTGTGTTTATGGGTATGTGCTTCTTCCTGGGGAGAGGACCCATTGGTTAAGAGAGAGTGCACTAGGTTTTTAGGAGAAAATCAAGTGGCAAGAGGGTTGGGTTGTCCCTACCAAGATGGAAGGAATGGCAGAGGAAGTGTTTTGGTACAGTTTGTACTCTAGGAAGCAGGTGCTGAAGCCGGCTGTTCAGCCACAGGAGTCAGGTGGGGAGTCACTTACCATTGGAGAGTTCTGTCCATTGGCAGCATCATGCCAGCCAGCAGGGACTGCAGCAGGCCCATCCCAGGAGGATGGATGCTGGCAAAAGGGTAGGGATACAGACTGCAGCTCCAAACTCAGAGAGGTATGTAAAATTATTTTATTTTCTAAAATATAATTCTATTAGAACCTCTATCACACTGTGCTGGTAGCGAACTTAATGTCAATTATTTCAGGGTTCCCCCCTCTCTAGGGCCATTAGAAGGTTCTAGAGGATTGGCACAATTTCAAGGCCTGGAGAGACTTTGTGGATATTGGTCACATGCCTCCGTAAGCCATTGTTGAGATGGCCATTATCCAGTCTGTGCCTGGGCAACTAGGAAGGTAACTGGTGAGAGTGATGGGACTCCTGGAGAGTACACATGGGAGGTGGGCATGGGATTGATGGCAGGGAAAGCTGACCCAGAGTAGTTTGGGAATCTAGGAACTGGATATGATAAATGAACAGCAAGGGAATTTGGAGGAAATGTGTGAACCCAGCAGTTGTATCTGGGCCTATTGCTAGTTCAAGGTGATGCCCTGTGTGCTCAGGGTGGCCTGAGACAATTTATAGACTTTTGGCCTTAGGTAGAACTGGCTCAGGAATTGGAATGGAATTGAGTCTGGAAATGAGGTCATTATAAACCTCCCTGTGAAGGACCAGAGGCATGACTGTGCACACCAGGAAGAGCCTGTACATGCACAAAAAGCTTGGGTGTCCATCAAATCATAAATTTCCATCTATCTTGAATGGTGATGGCCTATTTCAGAAAAAAGTTATGTGTCAACTTGCCTCAAACTTCAGTTCTGTCTTTCCTCCAACTATTGGATAGACTTATTGCATTTCGGGATCTTCTAAAACAGCATGAGTAAAGTTTCTGTCTAAAGTAGGAAGGCTTTTTGACTGTAAATACCTTGGAGCCAACTAGTCACTACCAAGGGTAGCAAATGTAGAGCAAAAATAGCAAAAACCTTGAGAGTAATGAAGGTGTCTATAGACACCTTGAACCCCTTGGATGTTGTGTTACATCAGTACTGATCATTGCTACCTTCATCATTTATTATATTTAGAAAATGAAAACCAGCTGAATGAAAATGATGCCTTTATTCCAGCCACCTGCCACTTAAGGAACCTGGAGGATCAGACATTAGGGAAATTTCACGACATCTCAGGATAAAGCAAGGCACATAAGGATTAAGCAATTTGCTCCAAGTCCAGCTGTGGCTCAGTTGTGGAGAAGAGGCTAGGGCCAGTTTTCCTATTTCCCAGCTCCTTTCTTGCCTTAAGTGTTTAGATGCCACAATGCCTCCCTCCTCCCAATTTAATAATGTGTAATAGTTTCCAAATATGCACTCTCTTTTTTCTTTATTTATTTCTTTTCCCTTGTTCCTTTTCTTTCAAACAAGTGCAGTTCCTCTTAGAGTAATATTTATATTTTTATCCTTGCTTTGTAGTTGGGGAAATGTGGTTGAGAGCGTTGGCAATGCCCTTGTCTGAGGCAGGGCAAGAGGGAAATGTGCCTGGGATTTATTTTCATCCTCAGATGCCCAGATTATATAATATTCAGAGCAATGTCCTTTGAAAAGCGTGTCTCTTGGAGGCTTCTGGCTCTCTCAGTGCATTAAGAGCAATGCTTTTCTACTTAAGAAATGATTTTAAGATCCCCTTTCAGCCAGTATCCCAAATGAAATTTCACTTGCATTCAAATAAACTAGGGTTAGAAATTTTAGGATGGGTGCATTAGGAGGTCTGGACACATGAGGGTAGCTGGGGAAATACATATTAGGGAAGCAGGGGCAATGAATGGGGACTTCATATCCTAATGGTAAATGTAAAATGACTTATTGTGATATATTCCTCCAGTTAATGTCTCCATTCTCACCAGAGCAATTTCTGAAAGGGTTTAGTTTTTATCCCTACTGCTACTGGTCTTGATTTTTGCATAACAAGTGCGGCACCAACAATAGCTTCTAAACATACTGCTGTTGCCAGGTGCTAGGCACTGTTCTCCATGTTTTAACTCAATATCACAACTACCTATAAGGCAAATATTACAGGTTGAGTGTCCTATCTGAAATGCTTTGGACAAGAAGTGTCTCTGATTTTAGACTGTTTTAGATTTTGGAATATTTGTATATACATAATGAGGTATCTTGGGGATAGCACCTGAGTCTAAACATGGAATTCATTTATGTTTTGTATACACCTTATACACATAGCTTGAAGGTAATTTTATACAATATTTTAAATCACTTTGTACATGAAACAAAGTTTGTGTTAAGTACTTACATGTGGAATTTTCCATTTGTGGCACCACATCAGTGATCAAAAAGTTTCAAATTTTGCAACATGTTGGATTTCACATTTTTGGATTAGGGATGCTCAACTTATTATCATCTGCATTTTACAGATGATAAACTGAGGCACAGAAAGTCCAAGTGAATGCCTCTAATTTCACACAGCTGATGAGTGTGAAAGACAGAATTCAAACCCCAGCTGGCTCCAGTCTTGAATCTTCTTTAGACTGCATGGCTGGTCTCTTGGTTCCTTTGGGAGTTACCTCATTTCTTCCTTTTTTCTCTACACCCAATCTGGGTGTAGAGAATTTTCTCGTAACACTCCTTCTTTTCTATTCAAATTGCTATTAAAGTCTCCACTATTTCCCTCTGGACTCCAGGACCTCATCATCCATCCAGGCAGCATATTTGTGCTTTCTAAGATATTGCCCTCAATGTAGCCGTCCTGTCAACACAAATCAAAAATAGTTCCCAGTCTCACATTCACAGAGGAAAGTCCCTCTCCTGGCATTGTAGGCCATCCCCATATGCTGTCAACCCAACTTTCTAACCACATTTCCCACTGCCCCTGCATGCAGCCCCTGCATTGGCGAGTCCAGGAAGGGATTGAACCTGCCAATGCATTTCTGTCTGTGCCTTTGCTCTGCTTGCTTGGAATATCTGTCCTTCTCATCACCATTGTATGTCTTTTTGTTCCTCAGAGCTAAGCTGAACTCTCAACTTCTCTTTAAACTTGCCCATCTCTGAACTCCTTCAGAACACATTTATCAAACTTGTGTTTTTCTTAAGATTCTCTTTGTGGCTATTATAGCTCAGGGACTGAGATGAAAAGAAAAGCTTGTATGTGAAAAACTCCCATTTCAGGTGCATTTTTCCTCTGTTTTGAAAAGACAGAAGGCCATAATATTGGAGATTCAGATGGTGATTTTGTATTGGTTCAAAAGAGTTCATGAGTCAAGAGATAACTTTGTACTGGCTAACTGGATGGACCCAACCGTATGAGCCCAACTGTGACAGTGTTCTGATTTATTATGCTCCTGCCCTGCAGTTAGCTAACATAGTTGAGTTAAAAGGTAATTAGATATTTTATCCTCTGCCTATATTCTAGGAATGTATTGGCCAATGAGAGAGAAGTGCCCTTTTTCTAAAGCAATGGGAAGTGGGAAACCAGGTTCCCTTGATGGATAAACTGAGACTGGGGGACATAGCATCATTTCTGAGCCCTGGTCATATGCAGAGACTGCTATAGAGGCTATTATCTCTATTGTCAAGATGATGTCCTAAGACCAAACCTTATTGTCCAGCATCCCCTGGGAAGGAGAGACAGGGATCTTTGAAGCTGAACTTCAACCATATTTTTGTCATGTTAGTCATCTTTTCAAATGCATTTAATGTTCTCCTTCTCTAGACTGCTCTTCCTGTCATGGTAGAAGCAGTAATGTTAAGCCTTGGTGCACCTGCCACAATTTTAGCACAGTGCTTTGTATATATGTATGCAGTAGGTGCTTAATGGATAGATTTATTGATAATGGTCAGATCAATGAATTCTATCTTCTTTCTGGATCAATCCATACTTAATGATCTTCATGCTTGGAGAACTCTTGCTCAACTTTAGACACTATTCTTCTGTCCTTAACACACCTTGAGAAGCATGGCTTCTGCTGTTGTTTTATTTTATTTTACTTTACTTTTTGCCTTTCCCACATGTTCTAACTGCTCTTTTATTTTTGAGGCAGCATGTGAACAAAAACACAGAAAGCCAGCTGCCTCAACATTCAAATGAGAGTACAAATTCCTACTGTAAGAGGTGTGGTTACATACTTACTCAAATGCTCACATTGCAAGAAGGAATATAGAGTTCCTGAAGATGCCCAGATAAATGGCAGTGAACTCAAAATTCATATATGTTTGTTGAAAGATGCCATGGAAAAGGAGTTTTGATTCTGCAACCACAGTAGGAAGCAACTCGGTTGACTTGGGAGAGTTTTGAAAGGTCTATTACTTCAGCGTGGGGATCTGACTGACAGAAAGGCTGTGCATTTTACTTATTTATTCATTCATTTATTTATTGAGACAGGGCTTGCTCTGCTGCCCAGGCTGGAGGTCAGTGGCATGATTATAGCTCACCGTAACCTTGAATTCCTGGGCTCAAGTGATCTTCCCACTTCAGTCTCCTGAGTAGCTAGAAATACAGGCATGTGCCACCATGCCTGGCTAATTTTTATTTTTTTTCATTGAAATGGGGTCTTTGTATATCCCAGGCTGGTCTTGAACTCCTGGTCCCTAGTGATCCTCCTGCTTCAACCTCTCAAAACACTGGGATTACAGACATGAGCCACTGCAGCTGGCTAATGCTGTGCATTTAAAGGAGGCCCAGTGCAGCTCTGTGCAAGGCTATTTTAATTGAGCTGGCTGAGTACAGAGAATGAAAAGTGTCCAGAGGTGAGCTCCAGGGCCTCTACCCTCTGTGAGGCTTGCTTCTTTGAGGCAGGTTTGACTCTTTGTCAGTATTTCTGCTGAGCTCAAGGTGTGTTTATAGAATCGATGTATGTGTTCCCACACAGCATTTTGAAATTTTTTGAGCAAAAGTTTTCTTCAAACATATCTACAGAGCTGAGATGAATTTACACATCTATGAATTTCTAGCCAATAAATTTCTAGTGTGAGTTTGCTCATTATTTGTTCATTCATTATTCATTCATTTGTTTACTCATTAATTCATTCAGTGTGCTAAATTCTGAAGCTATAAAAGATGAATGAGATCAACTTTCCTCAGAATTTTATTACCTAGACAAGGAAGACAGTCACTTACAGAAATGCACTAAAATGTTATAGATACTGATGAAAGTAGGTTTAAAATTCCCCATGTCAATGAAAGGGAGACAGGAAGGAAGGAAGACTGGCCGCTGGGATTCGAGGATGGTTGAAGTCACGTTCATTGAGGAAACAGTTCTTGGACTGAGCCTTATAAAGATAACGATCAGGTAAATAAGTGAGTAGGCATGTGGAGAAGAGGGCAGAAGCCTTGTCAGGCAGAGGGATAAGACATGGAAGGGGTAAGAGACAAGATGATATGATTGATGGGGGTTTCCTGGCCCTCCTTTGGCGTGGAATGGCTGGAGAGAAAAGCACAACGTAGGAGATGGTAAGAGGGGCCGAAGGGGTTTCAGATCACACTCAGAAGGGTCTTGTGTGCCCTACTCAGGAGTCTGTACTTTGTTGTTTAGACACTGGAAGTTGTTATTTATTTTTTTTATTTTTTTTTATTTTTATTTTTTTTTGAGACGGAGGCTTGCTCTGTTGCCCAGGCTGTAGTGCAGTGGTGTGATCTTGGCTCACTGCAACCTCTGCCTCCTGGGTTCAAGCGATTCTCCTGCCTCAGCCTCCCGAGTAGCTGGGACTACAGGCGTACCACCAGGCTCAGCTAATTTTTTGTATTTTTAGTAGAGACAGGGTTAGCAACAAGCCCACCCAGGGACCATATATTGGTTTTTAGATATGTGTTAGCCAGGATGGTCTTGATCTCCTGACCTCGTCGTCTGCCCGCCTTGGCCTCTCAAAATGCTGGGATTACATGTATGAGCCACCAGGCCTGGCCCTGTTTGTTTTTAAACTAAAGATTTTATTCATATTTTGTCAGTTTCCCCAAGAATGCCCTTTTCCTGTTACGGGATCAAATTCAGAATCCGACATTGCATAAACTGTTCCATCTCCTTTCTCTCCTCCAATCTGTGACCATTCCTCAATCTTTTCTTATCCGTGACCTTGACACTCTTGACGAGTCTGGGTCAGGTATTTGTAACATGTTCCTCAATTTGGGTTCATCTGATATTGTGTCATGTTTAGCCCAGGCTTAGGGATTTGGGGGAAGAATACCACAGAGGTGAATTGCCCTGTCCGTGCATGGTATCAGGGGATACGTGAAATTAACAGTACTTATTACTGGAGACATGAACCGTGACCACTAGTTAAGGTGATGTCAGTCAAATTTCTCTACCACAATGTTACTCTGGTTTGTGTGTGGGGTGTGTGTGTGTGTGTGTGTCTGTGTGTGTTGGGGGTCTCACTCTGTTACCCAGGCTGGAGCACAGTGGCCCAATAATGGCTCACTGCAGCCTCGACCTATGGAGCTCAAATGATCCTCTTCCCTCAACCTCCTGAGTCACTGGCACTACAGGTGTGCACCACCATGCCCAGCTAATTTTTGGTATATTTTGTAGAGACAGAATTTTGCCATGTTGTCCAGGCTGACCAGGCTCCTGGACTCAAGGATTTGCCTATCTTGGCCCCCTAAAGTGCTGGGATTACAGGTGTGAGACAGCACGCCTGGCTACAGTGTTATTCTTTTTCCTTTTTCTTACTCTGTTTTTTAGAAATAAGTCACTAAATTCAGCCCACACACAAAGGGAGGAGTATTAAGCTCCACTTCCTGGAGAGAGGAGTATCAAATAATTGGTGGACATATGTTAAAACAACCACAGTAATTAATCAATATTATAGAGGAGATAATTTGAGGCTATGCAGATATCTTGTTTCTTCTTAACATTTCACCTCCTAATTTTAGTATTCATCAGTGAATCTTGCCTGCAGCAGTCATTACTGTGGTGTCCTAATAGTGATTTTCCTCTTTATTATTCCTTTTACATTTATTATTTGGAATTCTTCTGTAAGGAAGATTTGTCTTTTCTTCTTCATTTATTTATTTATCCAGTCATTTATTTACATCAGTATGGACTCACGGATACTCATTTAACTCTTTGGATATCCTTTGGGTTATAACCAATGCTAGTGTTAATTATTTTGTTCCTCCAATCATTCTTGCTCTGGCCATTGGGAATTCTTTGAGGTTGTCTCCTGTGTCATTTTGACCTGCCCCTGTCATTGTGGCTGTGGTGTCTCTGAGTGTGTTTTGTGTACTTTCTTACTTTCTAGCATTGCAAGATGCTCCAGGCTCATATTGCATATGTTGTACCTTCCCTGTCTCAGCCCTGGAATCAGCCATTTTTCCAGAGAGGCTTGGTTGCATATATTGAAGAATGGTATTTAAAAACCAATTGGTTTTTGGGTGTCACTGGGTGTGCTTGTTGCTGCTGTGTCACTGCTTCTAAGTTTTTAAGTAAAGAAATAATATCACTATAACTGGAGAATGTCCTGGCAGGCGATTGGCAGGGCGTACTGCAGGAGACGGTGAGGACACTATGCTGATTGATTGTCCTGGCAAGACAGGAGGGTGTGCTGAACCTTGACAGTGGCAGCACCAGTGGAAAGGAGGATGAGGAAGTTTGTGGCTCATCTAGACGTTAGTCTCTAGCAGTTATAGCCTGACTGCTACTCTGCTGCTTGCTGGCTATGACCTTGGACAATATGAATGCCCTTGGACAAGTCATTCAACCTTTCTTTGCCTTAGTTTCCTCATCTAGAAAAAACAAAAAAGCTAACAACACCTGTTGAGAGAACCAAATGAAAGAAAATGTGAAAATCCTTGGCAATTCCAAATCACTGTCCCAATGGGAGGAACGTCATTGTAACAGCTTTTCCCTATGCTTTTTTTTTTCGCTAGTGAGGTTCTAGCTGCTTAGGGAGGCAAAGGAGAGTGGGCATTGTCATGGGACAGGCAGGAGAAAATGGCCTAGAGAAAGGCTGAAGACATCCAGCCAATCTGGGTGTAAACTAGAAATCTGCGGGTCCCGGGGGAGCAGAGCAAAGCCACAGAACATATGTAAGGCGGCAGTGACCAGCAAAGGGTGACAACCGGGTAGGAGCTTTGCCTGACAGCTTCTGCAGAGTTCCTGGGGCAGTGGTGGGGGGAGTTCCCCAAGCATGGCTGGCCTGAGGCAGTGCTGCCTGCTTCAGCCAGGCACCACGAGGCTATAGAAGGATGTTCATCGGAGACGCTTGACTTCACTGGGGCAAAAAAGGTCACAAAGTATATTTCCGCTCACCCCTGCAAATTTGGATGTATGGTCTGGAAATGACTTTTTCTGATTTGTACTTACATGGTGTGGAAAACTTAACAGTATGCCCTCGTGGTGTAGCCCAATATTCCAGGCTGCAGACGTCTTGCTGTTAGCTGCCAAGTGCCCACTCTAAGACCCAAGATGTCTTGTGTTTGAGATTTAAGTAATATATTCCAAACCATTGTGGAGACCTCAAGGCAGGGCTTGAGAAGTGGGTGATTTTCTGTTCTGTTCCACGCCTAAGCCTCCCACTGTTTATCTCAGAAGTGTGGGCCCTGGTCCAGCACCCTCACCATAGGCAGAGGGACTTCCCCCTCCCTTCTTCCCACTCCCTTCTCCCCCATCCCTTCTGGGGTCCTTTCCTGTGTCCTTCATCTCCTCTTTGGTTCACCGTGCTCAGGAGCTCGCTTCTTGTTCTCTTGCTCTCTGGCTCCTAACTACCTCTCAGGAGGCTGAGGGAGGGCTGGGGCGGGGTGAGGCGGGGAAGATGTCTTCAGTGGTTCTGCCCTCAGGATGAATTATCTGCAAAATAATTACATCTTCCCAAGGCACAGGCTACCAGTCCTATGGGGAATTAGGCTGAAAGGGGCCTCTGTGTCCTCCAGCGATATGAGTTTAGTATGTGCAACTCCTAGGAGGAGGAAGAGAGAGGAACATATACATTATTTCTAAAGAATAAGATTATGCCTAATTGTCTTAGGTTATTTGGGCTGTAATAATGAAATGTCTTAGCTGGGGTAATTTATACACACAGAAGTGTATTGCTCACAGTTCTGGAAGCTGGAAAGTCCAAGATCAAGGCACTGGTATATTCCGTGTCTGGTGAGGGCCCACTCCTCACACATGGTGACTTCTAGCTGTATCCTCACATGGGGAAAGGGGCCAACAAACTCCCCCAGACCTCTTTTCTTTCACAGTTAAACATTTTTAATTGACACATAATTATATAAATATATTGGTTACAGTGTGATATTTCAATACTTGTATGCAATGCGTAATGATCAAATTAGGGTAATAAGCTTACCCATCACCTAAAAAAGTTACCATCTCTTCTTACTGGGGATATTCAGAATTCTCTCTTCTAGCTATTTGAAAATATAGAGTGAATTGTTGTTAAATATAGTCACCCTACAGTGCTATAGAATGCTAGAAGTCCTTCCTCCTATCTAGCTGTCATTTTGTATCCATTACCCAACTTCTCCCTATCCCTGACTTCCCCTACCCTTCCTAGCCTCTAGTAACCACTATTCTACTCTCTACTGTAAATCAACTTATTTACCTTCCACATATCAGTGAAGATGTGCAGTATTTACCTTTCTGCATCCCTCAGGCCTGTCGCATCGAAGCACTAATCCAATTCATGAGAGTGGAGCCAGCATGACTTAATCACCTCCCGAAGGTCCCCTCCTTTAGTGCCACCACATTGGAGATTAGGTTTCAACATAGGAATTTTGGGGACCACCAGCATTCAGAGCACAGCACTGAGTGTGTTCAATGTTCGAGGCACTCTTTGTGCATGAAATAGTCTCAGTATCCCCATTATATAGGCACCATTATTATCCCCTTTTATCAGTGGGGAAACTGAGGCTCAGAGAGGTGAAATAACTTACCCAGGTCTCACAGCTAGTAAGGGACAGAGCAGGGTTTCAAAGTCAGGTCAGTCTCACTTCAGAGCCTGCACAGTGCCCCCTTACGAAGCTACAGAATGGTATCTCACATGGTAAGAAATTCTGGGATGGATGTGCATGTCTGAGATCAGAAATGTCTGAGAAAATTGGGGATGAGCGGGTGCCACGAGAGACGGCATCTGCATCTGAGTAAGAGACAGATTGATGGCAATCTGGACAGAACCAAGGCCTGGCAGGGGAGGGAGTTCTGCTGCCACATGGGGGCCCATGACCTCATTCCCTGCACTGCTGGCCATGGCACCCGAGCCCCCTATTTTTCCTTACACAAGCTAGCAACTGTTCTTCCACAGCTGCTCCTTTGGTTCAACTCTTCAATATAGCACAGTCTTCTACATTATTTAGAGACTTCTTTAATTTGCTGGGTTTATAGTCCAGAAGGTTTCTAGGGGAAATTTCTTGTAAGTGGGCACTTGAAGTCCAAGGCCTGATAATTTCTCTTTACTTTTTTTTTTTTTGTGTGTCTGTGAACCTGGGTAGGAATGATCTGGTGATATTTTGATCATACGGAGGACATACCAAATTTTGCATTTGCTACAAGCAGAAAATGTTTGCATACAAAAGAACCAGAAGGTTTGAGATATTCACATTGTACAAACCTAATATTTTGAACAAGTACCTTTTGCTGTGTAACAAATGAACCCAAAACTTACTGGCTTAAGAACAACTTAATATCATCTCTCCAAATTCTGTGGACTGACTGGATTCAGCCGAGAGATTCTTGCCAGGAGTGTCTCTTGTGATTGAAATTAGACACAGCTGAGGCTGGAGTCAGTTGGAGGCAGGAGACTCAAGTGGCTTCTTCATCCCCATGTTTGGTGCTGCAGCTGAAGGCTGGCTGGGAGGAGGAGAGACCAGGCATTTTTCTCTGTCCATGGGCCTGTCCTTAGCATGTAGTCACAGGGTAGTTGGACTGTGACACAATAGACAACTTCCCCCAAAACAAAATCTTCAAGGTTGCTTATGACATAACTTTGGAAGCTATACCACGTGATTCTGTCGCATTCTCTGGATCGCACATTCTCTGTGGAAAGGGACTATATATTACTCATGAATGAAAGGAGGCATGATTCACTGCAGGGGGAAGGGGCATCTTTGAAGAGTGGTTACCTTAGTTTGTACCCTGCTTCCAATAATTTATGTCCTTCCATGTGCAAAATACACTCACCCCTCCCCATAACACCCTGTCCTCCCTCCCAAATCTTGTTTTATTTAGGCATCAGTCTCATTATCTATTCTATGTAACAAATAATCCATAACTTATTCTCATTACCTGTTGCTATATAACAATGCACTCCATAAGTTAGTGTCTTAAAAACAACTACCACTTTATTATTAGGATTCTGTGGATTGTTAGAGCTCTGGGCAGTTTTGCTGCCTGTGATCTTGGCTCAGGCTCTGGCCATCCAAGGCTTGGCTGGGCTGGAAAGTGCAGATGACTCACTATATGGCTGGCCTTTGAGACTTGCAGTCCAGGTCTTTAATAGAATGAGAAGCATGTGTAGCCCTAGGCTGTGCCCTGTATAGTTCAGGACTGGTTTAGACCTCTATCTGGGCCACAGTCAGGCTAATCTCAGCCAGTAGACATGTGACTCCCGAGAGATTTCCTTCAAGCTGATGATATATATATATAGAGAGATATATATATATATATAGAGAGAGAGAGAGTAATTGGTTGGTAGGGCTACCGGGCACCCAGAACCGAATGGGTGAGTACTTCCAATGGCTGTCTTGCACACTCACCCTTACTTCAGCCTTCACTAGCTGCTTTAGAAATCACCATGGGGTATATTTTCTCTCTTTCTCTCATGTGCTTTCTGTCTTCCATTCACGGTGACCAGCAGTGAGAAGATCTGGTGGAAAATGTGTGTATCGTAAAGGAAACCCATTAATGCCCTGCCCAACCATTGCCATAATTGCCAGCCACTGTTGCCAGTGCTCCCCCACTCCATCCAGCTAACAAGAACTGTTAGTATCTTGTTTGCCCTCTTGTTGCAATCCATAAACATATGTGGAGTTTTGCACAGTTAACCTTGGAGAGCACCTTACTAGATATGGTGAGAACCAGAAATACTTCTTCACCCTGAAGGGCTTATTGTCTCATAAGGGAGGAAAGACAAATTTACCAGTAACTTTATCATGTCGTGATAAAGAATGCGGGCTATAGGAAAGGTGCAAAAACTCCATGTTGTGGGGTGTCAGAGGACAGAAGAATTCCACTCCCGTGTTCTGGCTTTGACTCTCCTTCTAGCTCTAGACAGATGTTTACAGATTTCACACGCCAATTTCCCCATATGGCTAATAAGGAAAACATATCTCCTTTTACAAGTATCACCAAGGAGCAGTGAGAGTCCATGACAAGGTATCTGTAAAGGTTTGGGATTTTATTTTTGTAGTGTCCAAACACATCTTTAAGCTTGCAAGTGCTTGGGATGGAAAGAGCAGGTAAAGTGGTTGAGATATGTGTATGTGTGCGTGTGTGCGTGCGCATGTGCATGTGTGTGGCTGTCATGCTACAAATGAGGCCTCAGGGGGTAATAAAAAGAGGGCCTGCTGGGACCACCAATTTCTTTTTCCCATCTGTGATGGCTGGGGCCCTGTGCTTCACACTAGGAAGGGTATTACTGAACTCTCCTCAGTCTTGTGGTGTGGTCGCCTTTAATTCATATTTGCATGTGTCGTGAGACCAGCCAGGCAGCTGAACACTGCCCAGGAGTGGAGCTTGTGATGATGGAGAGAAATGAAATCACTGTTTAATGAGAATTGGTGAGATAAGGTCCACAGATGGACCATTCGGAGGGCTGTGTTTGAACCACGGTATCCCATTCATTTTATAATACACCTTACTGCGGGCTTAAATTGCATTCTTGGAAAATTTAGCCCAGCATGACTAGTTCTTCTTAGAATAGCATCACTCACGTAATGTTGTGTTCAATAAGCCTGTTGCATAAAAGGTTATCATGTAATTTTTATCATTATAAGTCTCCAGTGCTTCTAGAACTTTACCTTCAAAATAGTGAAAACGATATTTCATATATCCACAACTGTATTTCATAGTAAGTTTTAAAAAGCCACATGCCTCAGTTTACCCTTTGGAATTTGCCTATCTTTTTTTACAGAGTTATTTTTATATATCAACTTTCTAAAAGAACATACCAGTAGTATTTGCCGATAGCTTTCAATCTTTGATTAATGTTTTAATGGTGTTTGCCCCTATTTTAATCCATGTAGTATGTTGAACTAAGCCTGGGGTTTAGAGTTAAATGAACTAGGGTCTGAATCTCAACTCTTCCCAATTACTAGCTGTGATCATGGTTAAATCACATAATGATTCTAAGCAATCATTTTTAATGGAGTTGAAAGGATTTAAATTAAGGTAGGTACAAAAGGCATAGCACACTGCCTATCACATGGTATGTACTCAGTAATCAATTTGAGCTATTATTATTGTCATCAGTAAGAATGACAAAATGTCTAGTTTAGATCTCTAACCAGCTTGACTAGATCTTTCTCTGAAAATTTCACCTTTTTTGCCTTGTTTCATTTGTATCTGTAGAGTCCCTGTTCTTCTCAGAAGAACCGTTATGCACAGTTAATTTCAAGTTCATGAGTTCTTAAGCACAGTAGGAAACTAATAAATCAATTAAACATATATTTCATAAGAGATTGCTATATTTATATGTGCATACATAAACCTAATTTTAACAATGAAAAGTAGCTTGTCATGAATAGTTTATTTCATGAGATAAAAAGAAAAGGAAAATAATAAACACTACTTCAAAATGCAATTCTGTGTAACACAGAAATGAAATTCCACAAGATCTTGTGGTTCTCTGTGTTACACTGAAAAAGAATAACGGATAACAAGATGGCTGGCCACAATGTTAGATATACTGTTGGAGAAAATTGTCCAGTGTTTTGAAAGGAAAGGAAAAGCCTTCTAGGAATTTCTCATCACAGAGAATTTAGACTGAAGGAATTTGCCACGGTGTTTTCTGAATAGCCTTAGAATTTTATATTGGATTTAAAAATTGGGTTAGGGAGGGAGTGGCTCTTCAGAATGAAGCTTTTCCAGGCTCCCTCTTACTTTGTTTTTGCCTGGGGCATTATTTCTTGTTTGCCAAGACCAGCTGCTTCCTCGCTAGCCAGGTTTCCGTTTAGTGGCCCAGGGCTGCTTCTCTGATGTCAGGGAATTTGCCCCTCTGAGGTTGGAGCGGGCAGCTGTGTGTCCCCAGGCTGGGCGAGCGGGCTGAGCTGCCTGGAGGCCTGGATGGCTGCATTCTGCTGCCGCACTTTCACCGGTATCTCTTCCCGGATCTTCAGCACATGTGACCTCTGCCAACCTTGTCTGAGCTCATCAGCTCTGCTGCCTCTGGGACCCAGGCGGGAGACAAAGGGGGCTGGCTTAGCGTTGGATGCCAGCTATTTTTTTCCACATGGTCTCTGGGAACAGTTACTAATCATATCAGTCCTAAAAATGATTTAAGCCTTTCCTAGCTACTAAGCACGGGAACTGTTGCTGGCACACAAACAAATCCTGAACTATCTCAACATGATGACACAAGCTTTTTAAATTTTAGTGTAAAATGTACCATTAATCAACCATCAACAAGTATTCATTCATTTATGATGTGCTGTGCTCTGTGATGTGGGGGGAGACAGAGTGGAAAGCCCAGCCTTCTCTGAACGAGCAGGTTGGATGACTGTGGATAAAGCTGGTCCTCCACCCATCCTGGATGGGCTCCTTTATTACAGAAATGTTGTTAGGGGTTGAATTGCGTCCCCCGAAATTTATTTGTTGAAATCCATACTTCCGCCTCCCCTGTACTGCAGAATGTGACCTTTTTTGGAAATAGGGTTGTTGCAGATACAGTTAGTTCAGGTGAGTCATACTACAACAGGGTGGCCCCTAATCCAATATGACTGGTGTCCTTATAAACGGGGAAAATTGGGACACAGACATGCACACAGGGAGAATGCCGTGTGGACACTGGAGTTACGCTGTTCTAAGCCAAGGAACTGTCAGAGCTGGAAGAGAGGTGAGAGCAGATCCTTCCCCAGTGTCTTCAGAGAGAGCAAGGTCCTACTGACACTTTGATTTTGGATTTCTGGCCTCCAAAACTGGGCGACAACACATCTGTGTCTTTTAAGCAACTTTAATGTTACTTTATGATGTCAGCCCTAGCAAACTAATACAAATGCGAGGCATGTGTCCACCCAATTTTATTGGGGAAAACTGTCAGCTTGCCACTGACTTGGAGCACAGTCTGGGCAGCCTCTTCTTCGTTTAGCTGACGCTCAGCCCAAATGTCACCACTGAGATGGGCCTTCAGGACCATCTTACCTAAGCAGGCCCTGCACTCTCCATCCCAGCACCTTGCTTCATTTCCTCTCTGACTTGTCACTACCTGAAACAACCTTGCTTATTTCTCTTGATTTTTAAAAACTGTCTATTTCCCACACCAGAGCTTATGCTCCTGGAGACTCCTGTCTGTTCTGTCCCATACTTGGCACATAGTAGGTGCTCAAAAAACACTTGTTGCAAGAAGAAATAAATGAAGAGGTAAAGCTTCATTTGGGAATGTGAATTTTTGTGTGTAGACAGAACTGTGCATCTGGGTACTGCTGATCCTACCTCCTCCCACCCCCACTTCTTCCTTTTTCTCTCCTTTAGGGCTGGGAGCAAGAGTCTGGGCTCGCTGCATGGACACAGACAACACAAGCCTGAGTTGCCCTTGCTCTGCTGTGGATGAGTGTGGTTTTGTTTGGTTTAGCACTTCAGTTTGTCTCTGAGCTGCAGAGGACAGCTGGTCAGCTCTCAATCCTGCTTTGCCACCTCCTGGAGAGGAAAGGCAGTGGGAGGAAACTAGCCAGCTAGGCTAAGGATGAAGGCCTCAGGACCCCCACATGGAAGAAACCCACGGAGGAAGGAGGTTCTGCCAGATCTGCCTCCCTGTGTTCACAGAGTCTCTGGAACTTTAGGCGTCGCACCCAGGCTTTTGTAGTTCACTCTTGAGAGGAAGGAGCTGCCGGGCCCCTGGGCTGTGTAGGCCCAGGAGTAAAGGCTGGGGGCCATGTGTGGGTATATTTAAGCCAGCCAAGACCTCAGAAAGTGAGGAAGGGGGGCTTTGGGAGACTCTGGCTTCCTGCCTTTGAACCTCAGGCAAACCTAAAAGGGCCTCGGAAACACTGTTTGCTCACTGGATGATAATGTGGCTGTGTTTGTGTTCCCCAGCTAGTGAGATACGGAAGGTTTGGACTGAAATGACAAGCAGTGGGCAGAGGGGCCTCCTGAGGAAATACTTCAGATAAATACTTCTGGGATAAGATCCTCAACCGGGGGTGAAAGTGAGAACAAAGAGGGAGAGGTTTACATTGACTATATGCTTGGTGGCTGGTTAAATACTGTTTTTTATTTGTATGTGATTTACGTTTTACCTGCTTCCAAAAAGGATTGGAGGGGGATGACTAGTTGAAGGTGAAGGATGAAGTAAGAATGACTCCAAGTTCTCAAGGCTGAGTGATGGTTTTTAGAGAAAGAGAGTGCTACTATCTCAGGCAGGAAGAAGGGCTGGGAGGAGAAAATATTTGGGAGCAGACAATGATGTGTTCGGTTTTGGATTTGTCATTCTTTAGGTGATGAAGAGATGTTCAAATAGAAGAATTTACTAGACTGTTGCAAACATGTTACTCAGAGAATCCCTATCTTTGATAGGCAGGCTGTCTGCAAAAACAAATCTATGTGATTAGTACAGAAATAGGAACTACTTCATTTACAGCTGTAGCTATTGTTTGCTTCTCACTGCTTTTAGTGTCATATCTTTGCTCCAAAGGAGTTGTAATTTTGAGTATCACACGCATATGTGAGCACACACATACACTCTCACACAAACACACAGAGCCTATTTTCTGCAGTTGTATCCCGGGGTCTTGATACTAAATTGCTCAAAGTTTTGCTTTCCTGTGTCCTGGGAGAGCCCTTTGGTCTTCTGTCTTGTCTCCCTGCAGCCACTCACTTCAGCTCCCCGACAGGCACTTCCGTGTATCCTTCTGTGATCTCTCCCTTGTTTGTGTCTTGAGTAGCAGAAATGCGTTCCGGCAAGACTCACCCCTTTGCTGTGACAGATTGCTACACTACAGAGCCCATTCAAATAACTTTTCTTTTGCCTGCCTGGATTCTCAGAGAAGCTTTTAGTGTCCTCCTTGGAAAACCACACGAAACAATGTGAGCTATCCAGAGTAAGAGCTCAGCAAATGAACACCAAGTTAGGACTTCGAAGCAAAATAAGAGGTTATAGCCAGGAGAAGTTTCCAAGGTTGCTGATGTGTGAAAATGTCTAATTGGCAAGTGTATTCTCCTGAAAGACTCAGAAGAGGAGGGTATTGATCTATTGCTGCCCTCTAGAACAGATTCTTTCATATAATCCAAGACAAAGTTTAATTTTTATTTTCTCTCTCTCTGTGTGTCAGAATTTAGAATATATTAACTTTCACTAGTACCTAAATCTTAAACTCTCTTTGCTTTAACTGTGACCCCCACAAAATATATTTTCCTTTTCTGTTTCTAACTCTTTATAAGCATAATTTTAAAAAATTACACAAGTAAAACATCCGAACAAATAGAAGGATATAGGATAAAGCTTTTATCTTTTCCCACTCTTGAATTCTGTTCTCTCTGGAGGTGGCATGTGAATAGTTTTATAGGTAGCTTTCCATGCCTTTTTCTGCATATTTAAATACATGCCTGGAATGCGTTGCCCAGGTGGTCACTTGCTGGTCACCCATTTCATTTCCCCAGGGAGGGCATCTCTGATGACACAAGGTAAATGAGCTTCCCTCATTACCACCTTTTGTCTGTCACTGTTTTGGTTTTCCTCCTGGCATTTATTACCATCAGTAGTAAGTAGAATAAAGCTCCCTTCTCTACAAAGATGTCCATGCCATCATTCCTGAAACCTGTGCATGAATATGTTCTCTTCTGTGGCAAAGGGGACCAAATGTGATACAAGTAAAAGCATGAACCCAAAGGAAGGGAGATAATCCTGGATTATCCTGGTGCATCCAATCTAATCACAAGAGGTCTTAGAAGTGGTGAACCTTTCCTGGCTGAGTCAGAGAGAAGGGCAAGAGATTCAGAGCATGAGAAGAACTTGATTTGCCACTGCTGGCTTTGAAGATGGAGGCAGGGGGACACAAGGCCAAAGGATGCAGGTGGCCTCTAGAAACTGGGAATGGCTCTTGACTGACAGCCAGCAAGGAAACAGGGACCACAGTCCTACAACCACGAGGAACCAAATTCTGCAACAACTCAAAAGAGCAAGGAAACACATCTTTCCCTAGAGACTCCAGGGAATGCACCCTTTCTGGGCAAACTCTGATTGAATGTTTGACCTACAGAATTGGGAGATAAATTTGTGTTGTTTAAGCTGAGTATGCAATAATTTGTTCTGACAATAATACAAAACTAACACACCATTTAAATTATTTTGGTCTTTTATTGCTTCACTTGTTTATTGTCAGCCTGCCCAATAGAATGTGAACTCAAGGAAAGACAGACTTTGTCTATTTGGCCCACAACTTTATCTCTACTGACTAGAACAGTTCCTAGCAGGTAGTAGGTGCTAATTTTGTTGTTGAGTGAATAAATACGTAATGAATATGTAAATGAATATACATGTTCGTACATATCAGATTACACATATTATCTTATGACTTGCTTTTTACACTTAATGATGTATCTTAGATGTCTTTCCATTTAGTTCCTATAGATATAACTCACTCTTTTTAACCGCTACACTACATCCAATTTATGATTGGATATATAATCATTTTTGTTAACCATCCCCTTATTGATGGACATATAAGCTATTTTCAGTTTTTCACTTTGCACATCTCTGGGCACATGTCCAAATATTTCTATGAGATAGAAATGAAGTTTCTGAGTCAAAGCATAAGTTTTTAAAAATTTGATGGATATTGTTAAATTGCCCTCTAAAAATTCTATACCAAGGGACATCCTCAATAACTGATGATGAGAGAAAACGTTTACCAACACTCTTGGTATTGTTAGTCTCATAAATCCACTTAAAAAAAAATGACTGGTAGGTAAAAATACCTTCTTGTGTTTTAATGTTTGCGTTTCCCTGATAGTTACTAATATGGAACTGCTTTTCTTAAGTTTATTAGCTATTTGTATTTCTTTTTCATTGAATTGGTCTCTGGCATCAGAATTTAAAAATCTGAATCCTGACTATAGCATTTACTAACTGATAACTCTGGGCAAGTTCCTAAATTTCTCTTTGTCTCAATTTTCTTGTCTGTAAATGGAGATGATAATAATATCTGATCAAAAGAATTACTATGCAAATTAATAGACTTAATAGATTAAAAGTGCTTAAGATACTGCCTGGCAAATAGGATCCTGTCAATCAATATCAGCTATATCTTTGTCCATTTTTTGTCTCCTGGGTTGCTTTATTATTGATTTATAAAAACTCTTTGTATATTATAAAAACTCATCTATTGTCTGAAACACATTTATTGCAAATGTATTCCTCAAGTTGCTTGCCTTTTAGCTTTGGTTGTGATGTATTTCATCTTAAAGGATTTTAAAATTATTTCCAATCTGTCCATCATTTTCTTTGTATAGACTATATGCAGTCACAAAACTATAAAAGAATTCTCCCGTATTTTCCTCTACTATATTTTTATATTTTTTGTGTTTCATTCTTGAATTGCCTTGAGATTTATTTTTGTATATGGAGTGGTGTAGGAATCAAGTTTTCTTCAAAAGTAAAGACATAATTTTCCCAGTGTCATTTATTGCATATATTTCTCCACTGATTTAAAATACTTGATTGACTGTATGTATTAAATTCACATATATATGAGATATTTTGTATTTATTCCTCTCTATTTATTTTTTTGAGCTGGAGCGTACTCCTTCTCAAATACCACACCATTTTAATTTGTATAACTACATAACATATCTAATACTTGTTAGCACAAATTCACCTTGCTATTTTTTCTCTAAATTTTCTTGGATATTTAAAAATCCTTTCTCTTTTATATAAACTTTACAATCAGTGTGTTAAGTTTACTCTGGTTGTTTTTAATATACAGGTTAATTGGGGAGAATTTTTACATATAAAATGTTGAGCCTTTTAGCATATTATGATTAGGTCTAAACTTAAGCATTTTTCTGTTATCATGATAAGAACCTTTGCTCATTACATTTTCTAAGGGGACATTGTTGATAAATGAAGATGCTAGTGGTTTATGTATATTGATCTTGTATCTGGCGATCTTATTTATCTCTTACATTAATCAAAACAGTTTTCCAGTTGACTCTTTAGATTTCTGGGTAGATAATAACATCATATACAAATAATTGCAGTTTTGTCTCCTTCCAATTTACTATCTCATTTATTTTCTGTGACTTCTTGTATCGGCGAGGACCACTGGTATGATCATCATACTTGATGACATGATTTCTTATCCTTTCTTTGACTTAAATGGAAGAGGTTTTATTTTTCTCCTTACTTAACTCATTTTGCTCATGTATAAATAGATTTTTAAATTTTTTATGACTTGTTCAAAGAGATACCTTTCTTTACTCATTAGAGGGAATATATGCCAGGAAGTAGATGATGTCTTGATATAAAAAAACTGAAAATAGGTTTGTAAAGAATATGCTGTTTTGTACAGTGATATAAGGAGGAAGAATGGAGGGATAAAGTATAAGAAAAGCAGGATGAAAAAGGAGAGAAGAGATAAGAGAGGGAGGTTATTGAGGCAAAACAAAACAAAAACAGGAGGGTGCATGTTCCTAGACTTCAGTGGTAGAAACGGTGACCGGACTGCTTTTTACCCTTTGGGTGGAAGAAAGGACATGTTTGGCAGGAGAAAGGGAAAGGAGACGATGGGTACTAGGTATGCATGGTTATGGGGGGCATCAGGATTGAGGTGGAATAATGAGTAAAGCCTTAGCAGCAAAGCTGTACCAACACAGTGTTAGAAACCCTGTGCCCGTCCAAGCAATGACAGTGCCCTGCTCAGACACCACTTGACATTGATGTGGCACAGATGTGTGGCTGTGGCACTGTCAGCTGTGTGCTTAAGACTGGGTGTGCAAGTCTGACCTATACAAACGGCCTTGGGGTCGTCTGGACTTTTTCCTTCCTAGAGTCTATTTGGCAGGCACCACACCCTCCACCAGTCTGCAGCAGAACACATTATAGAAGGCTTTAGAATGTTCTGCTAATTTGCACCTTTCTGCAAGCAGGTAAGTTTCTTGTAGAAAGATAAGAATTTTCATGCATAATTAAAGTCAGAATAACCATAATTCTGGTTTCCCTCTTTAGCACAATACTATGTCGTAGCATATCTTACGTGCACCGGCCCCTCTCTGAAGGTGCAAACTATGACACCTGAAGATCTCCATGTCCACATTATTTTAAGGGTCTTTCCCTCATAATCACTGATTCTTCTTTCCTTTAAACTATTTACTAAGAAAATAGTTTATTTTAAAAATGGCATGGTGTTTGTTCTTTGTCTCTGTTTCTCAAATAAATCTCTATTAAAGCTCCCTTCTCTGGAGCTGGCACTCTATTTTGCAATGTCTTTATCATAGCACTTACGTTGCTGTTAATGTCAGTTGCCCTCCTAGACAATGTGGTCTCTGAAGGCGGACACTGTGTGCTTTTGTCTTTCCTTCTGTCATTCTTAACACAGTGCCTGGCATGAAGAGGATGATCAATACATTTGTTGGATAGATTAGTATGTGAAAGAAATGAGTAAGATAGCATATTTAGATGTATTTTTCTTAGTCTCAAGATAGTAGTAAGAGTTGGCTATCATGGCAAACATAAAGATGGAGGAAAAAGTTCTGCCAAATATATTTTAGTAATTTTGCTTAATAAGATGCTTGCTTGATTAGTCATGTGAATATTGGTTGATATCAATCTATAATGTCGTGGAGTATATCATCATCATCATCATCACCACTAGAGTATTTTTCAAAGCACAGGAGCCCAAGTAATGATGCTTAACTCATTATTTTCTTCATTGTTCCTGTGAAATTGTAGGTGGCAGGGCATTATTTATTTCTGGGCTCTGTGTGTCTGGAAAGTTGCCCTTCTTGGTACACAGCTGAACAGATTCTCTTTTTGCCTACAGTCCTTTGCGTGTAGGCATCGCACCAGCTGAAGAGCAGAGTCTTTGCAAAGAGGCCAGAGGTCACTGGCTGCTGACAGAGAAGACTTTCTGGACTCCTTGAGGAAGGGCACAGGGACACTCCCAGGGAGGGAAGCCGGCAGGGAGAATGTCCACACGTTTTAAGGCACCAGTTCCCCTTTTCTCCTTCTCTGGCTGGTTTCCCTTTAGGACCTTTGGGGCTCCAGAATAGTTATGTGAGCACCACAGGCTGCTAGTCCCCGCTTAAACCCAGGAGACTCCTCCTTATTCCCCAGAGAGCTCTTGGGAGGGAACAGAGGGGAAAGTGCTGCTTGCTCTTTCTTAGTGGGGAAAATGAAGCAGGATTAATATGGATACAGCATTTAGGAAGAAAGCCTAATATCCCCAAAGACAGATTTTAGATTCATAAAATATACACTTAAAGAAAGGTACCTTATGACTAAATTGGTTAATCCCCTTATTTTACAAAGAAAAGAATTGATACCTAGAAATCTCACAGTAGTAAAATCAGGAGTAAAACTCAGAGCCCCTGGTCCAGCGTTAATTTGGTTATAGTGACTTGGATTAAATGATTCAGTTAACCATTAAAATTCTTTGGTTATAACATTTGCTTACAACCTTGAAGAAAGCAAGAGATAGCTTTATTTCTAATCCAAGAATGAGCACTATGTTTTCAAGATGTGGTTTTGTGGAATCTGCTATTTTAGTTACTCAGTTATATATATATATATTTCACCATGTTGGCTAGGCTAGTCTCAAACTCCTGACCTCAGGTGATCTGCCTGTCTCAGTCTCCCAAAGTGCTGGGATTACAGGTGTGAGCCACCACGCCTGGCCCACTCAATTATATATTAGTCATACTTTTCCAGAAGAAGTAGGGACACTGGGTCAGCAGATCAAACTGATGTATTATGTGAGTATGAGATCTTGGAAAGATGTGGCCACACACAGAACAGAGATCAGGCACTGGCAGAGTTGGATTCTGGAGCAAATCTGCCCCAGCTTTTTGTGGGGCTATCAGATGCCATTCAACTCTGGTAGCTTATCTGTAAAATACTCTCCTTCCCCTGCAGGATCAGGAAGAGCCACTTGAGACAAGAGATGTCAAGAGCTTTGAAACACACTTTTACTATAGAATGGAGTTACTTCCGGTTTATGTTAAGATGCAGAGCTATTAGCTTAAGAGGCATTCCTGAGGACTTTGTTCCAAAGTGCAAAATACTAGCTTAATTTGTATCACTGAGAAGATAAGTCTTCTCAACTCTTGTTAACTTTGGAAAGAGCATTAATGAGGAAAAGGTAGCTGTGCAAGGCATGGGTTTCTACTGCTGGCCTGATGTCTCCAAATCACACACCTGCCCTCTGGCTGGGGCCATCAGCATTAGCAAAAGTTAACTCTTGGACCTGAAACTTAAAATACTCAACTCTCTCACTTCAAAGCATCCATTCTGTCAAGTATAGGAAGGCTCTCAATTTATGATGTCAGCAGTTTCTTAAATTTGCTTTAAAATAATTCAAATACTTTGGTCTTGATTTGATTTTTGAAATTGTTGAGCGAAGTTTCTTCTATCTTAAACATCTTAAATAGGTAGGATTTCTATGAATTTGGGCTAATCCACCCTGTGTGAAACGTGTTACTAAGAGTGACAGAGGCTGGGTGTGGTGGCACTGGCCTGTAGTCCCAGCTACTCAGGAGGGGAGGCTGAGACTGGAGGATCACTTGAGCCCAGAGTTCTGGGCTATAGTGTACTATGCCGGGTGTCTGCACTGAATCTGGCACTGATATGGTAACCTCCCAGGAGCAAGGGACCACCGGGTTTCCTAAGAAGAAGTGGACTAGCCCAGGCTGGGAACGAAACAGGTCGAAACTCCCATGCTGATCAGTAGTGGGATCATGCCTGTGAATAGCCACTGAACTCCAGCCTGGACAACGTAGCCAGACCCCGTCTCTTAAAAAAAAAAAAAAAAGAAGAGTGACAGAGGGTGGGTTAAATAAAAGGCTAATGAAGAAAAGAGGACAGTGATTAGAAACGAAAAACAGTGTGAGCCAAAGAACTCCAGGACAGCTGGGAAGCTGGCTCGGCCTGGGAGATTAGGTTGCCTGCTGAAGTCTAGCAGCTTTGTCTTAACTGGGAGAAGAAAGTTCTGAGCAACACGTTGTTGATCCATGAAGCACATCCCACATTTTCTTAGTATAAGCCATCAGCTTTTTCCACACCTTTCCTGTTAACATATAGGTCACTGTGTTTAATTTTTGGGATACATTTCCCCTCACTAGCCCTGAGTCAGATGGTAGAGAGAGTAGCTAAATGGTCTTAGCTGCCCACATAACTTTTTCAGTTTTTTTTCTTTTTTGGTTAGGGTTGTTTCTATTTCTGACAGTTCAGACAGTTGTTCACATAAGTCAGTGGTAAAAATCTCTCGTGTTAGCAGGCGGTGAAAGGATTAAATCATTTTCCGTGAAGTCACTTATGTTGCTCCATCGCTGGTATTTTATCACTTCTTTTTAGCTCACTCTTTGGTGAGGCAAGGATATCTACATTAGGTAAATGAAAAATGAACTGCACTCTTATTCTCTTGTTAATACAGCTGGTGCTCTTCCAAAAATCATACACTACCGCTGACAAATCACTGTAATAATCACAAGCCTAAACTTTAATTTCTTGGACCATTTTTACAAAGCATTCATTTTTCAGCTATTAAGATGAACAAAATTGATTGTTTTGGAAGAATGTCTAGGGCTTATAGCTACCTTCTTTGGGATCTGAAATGTATCACAAGGAACCTCAGTTCTAGTGCGTGTGATAATGCCTGGCTCCAGGAAAGTCTCTCTATTCCTTGTGCCTCAGTTTCCTCATCTCTAACATCTCTCATCCTCAGTTTCTGGGGCTGATTAAGTCGTAGAGAAGTACAATTAGTCTCTTAAAGGGAAAACATTAATGCAAGGTATTATTGACACTCAGATATTTACTTTTAAATTGAGAACATGTTCTCTTCCTTCAGAAGACATCTTTGAGAATTTAAAAATCTAAAACTGTATTTCAAAAATAAAACATGTAGAGATTTATCCCCCAAGGGCCTCCCTGAGAGAACCACTTTGGCACCAACATGAACTACCTATTTCTATAAACCAATACCCAAGAATGGGCTGGGCACGGTGGCTCACGCTTGTAATCCCAGCACTTTGGGAGGCCAAGGTGGGCAGATCACCTGAAGTTTGGAGTTCAAGACCAGCCTGACCAACATGGAGAAACCCTGTCTCTACTAAAAATACAAAATTAGCGGGGCATGGTGGCGCATGCCTGTTATCCCAGCTACTTGGGAGGCTGAGGCAGGAGAATCGCTTGAACCCAGAAGGTGGAGGTTGTGGTGAGCTGAGATCATACCATTGCACTCCAGCCTGGGCAGCAAGAGCAAAACTCCATCTCAAAACAAACAAACAAACAACAACAACAACAAAAATTACCCAAGAAAGAGAATGAACATTACCCAGTAGCCAAAAAAAAAAAAAAGAACTATAGGAATCAAGGCTTCTGATGGGCAGAGGTCCCATTACCCCTTGTCCTATATTCCAAGAAGTTGCTCAGTTATCTCATCAAGCCAAATCTGTGAGAGCGGCAGGTCTTGTTTCTGAAGATGCTCTATGCTCCTTTTCTTCTTCTT
The DNA here is from genome assembly GCF_007565055.1 of Rhinopithecus roxellana. Classification (NCBI taxonomy): domain Eukaryota; kingdom Metazoa; phylum Chordata; class Mammalia; order Primates; family Cercopithecidae; genus Rhinopithecus; species Rhinopithecus roxellana. The sequence continues at coordinate 72,379,697 of NC_044569.1, read as the reverse complement.
TTTGTAGCATGTTTGCTCTCCTTGGACCTTCCACCCCTGGGTAGCTGATGTCCTCATGGTGCTTCCTAGAGCTCCCTAAGCATCCTACCCATGCCCGTCATTCCAGGGAGTGCCTTGATTCAGTCGAACCCTATTTCCCAATAAAATTACCCCCTTTTGTCACTTTTCTTCATTACCTTGTCATATAATAGTAACTGTGTAATTGTAGCTGAAATCAACTCCATTTAATGAAGGAATGTTGTGTTAATTGAAAGACGATGAGTGTGAGATGTAACTGACTCTGTGACAGAAAAGCTGTTTGGTATCAGACCACTCCCGATCTGGTTCACCACTGCTATTCCCGACAGACATAGGAGCCTGGTCATGGAAATCCTTCCGCTAGGTCCCAGGAGGACACAGGACCCTAGATTCATCTCAGCATCTCAGAAGGAATAAAGGTAACCAGGAGCTTGTGGAACTGATAAGCAATATAAACCTCTTTACTTTCCTCTATCTCTGAATGAAGGGGCCAAGCCAAGGATGTTCGAGCTCAGCCTGCCATGAGTTCCAGGAAATGACTGACCCAGAAGCCACAAATGCTTTCAGAAGCCCTGGAATTAGAAATGGTAATGAACTCATAAATGGGTGAGGGGAAGGATTAGCATGTGAGCTGCCCATTTCCATGGATACAAGGCTCCTTTCATTTATTTTTACTGGGCTTTTACGGGGACTCAGAGCTCCAAATCTGATAGGACATCTGTGCTTCATTAGCTGTGTTTCATTAGCTTTATAATGTGATTTAAACAGACCCCTTAAAGTTGCAACAAGGGAGGCTCCTGAGGTCCCAAGTTCCTGGCCTTGCCTTGCAGGGGGCCCACGAAATGGCCACATGAATGGAGATGAGTGTTTGAAGGTCATGGGGCCGCTGGAAGATGGATCTCAGGCTAGGATGAGGTCAGACACATCTTTTCCTCTACAATTAAGATCTTAGAAAGGGGGCCTGCTAAATACAGAAGTGTCTCTACAGGGAAAAAGGAGAATTTGGCTGTAGGGCCTGGAAGGCTCTGCTAATTCTAGCATTCCGGGTATTCTCACCTACCCCTGTAGCCTTCCCTCTTCTCTGCTTTGGAAGTCAGCACAATGAACACGTGTTTTCTAGGTTGAGGGAGGAAATGTAAAACATGAGGGCAGTTTGGTGGACTGCAACAGGAAGCAGGAAGCAGCCACTTTTTGAGTGTTCCCTCCAGCAATGATTAAAGTAGAAGCAGGTAGTCAGTCATGTGACAGGGCTGAAATGTATAAACTGGGTATCACACTGCTCTGAGAATAGTTGCTATGGTAACCCAGACAGAGATGGAACAGCAGTAAAGGAGAGCTGCCCTGAAAGCAAATGTTATTGATTAAATGAATTTTTTGGGCGGGGGGGCGGGGTGGGAGGTTGGCAGTTGCAAGAATGGGAGGAGGAGGCAGGTGAACCTACTCTAATGACTGTAAGAAAGTGTGGTTTGGTTGAATATTGACAAATCTTGTCAGGAGTCCTCATAGAAACTGGAAGTTAAATGATCATCTGCACAAGCTACTGTTTCAGTCCATGGCTGAACTTTTTGATTTCAACATTACATAGGCAATTCATGGTTTCTTAAGAAAGCCTACGATGTTGGAGCCAGGTAGCACTGCTAACCTTGAGTTCAAAACCTGGTCATCTGAAGCAGGATTACTTTCTGAAGGATTTATGAATGTGTCCACTAAGCAACCTGGTTATTTCTAACTGAGTTCTATATTCTGCCTTCTGTTGTTCCCATTGCCACTCTAGAGGTAGCTGTTTGGTATTGGAAGTAGGGCGACCCTCTAAGTGTGACCTTATTCCAACTTTGGAATGCATACTCCCTGTGAACTTTTTGCATTATGACCTATCTGCACTGTAACATCGAGAAAAGAACTCTGCCCTACTTTTTGGGATAATTGTGAGAAATAACTTATTAATAATTATAAAGCAGCTTGAAAATACAAGCTCTTTACAAATGCAAGATGATAAAAAATGCATATGAGTAGCACTAACAACAATCACATCAAGGTCACTGAGAAGGTAGCTGGAGTGTACTCCAAAATCCAAAGGGAGAATAAGGACTTATAAGTAGGAAATATCCTTTGATACACCAAGTAATACATGAAGATAGACAGCATCCTGGACTTCCTGAACGGTCATCTGAATGTGCAACTCACTTTCATCTATAGGGACGAGTTATGAGTTGCAGATTTGGCAATAACTTTCTTTTTAAAAAAAGTAATTGTTGGTCGAATGCTTATTATCCTCAGCATGCCCTTGGCTTTACTATGAGCTGGTGGGAATGACCTTCCGAAACAACTGGTACCCTCACTCCCAAGGCTGATGACCTTCCTTTTGTCCCTTGCCTTACCTTTTTTGCAGCAAAACTGTATAACACAATACAGCCCTCTGCAAGCAGATCCATTACTAAAGGAATTCATGCATCTTGCATCTTGAAGATGCATTATTAATGCCTGGACAAATCACATCAGGTGAAACCCAGCAAGTCCCTGGCACTGAAAAAAAGGAACAAAGGCTGGCTCTACAAGAGAGCGATGGATGAGACAAATTATAACAGCTGGGAGTTTCTTGTAAGTAAGATGGCATAAAAACCAGAAATGCTAAAATTGTGTGCATAGACAGCAACTTTGTATTTCTGTGGTAAAACAGATTACACACAGTGCTGGAAGAAAGCCACTCTAATTGTGGCTTCGTTAAAGTCATGGTGCTGCAACTCTTTGAATTTCTCAACAAAAGGGGCCAGCTTGCTGGTGACCAAATTACTTCCAAGCACAACCCCAGGCCCCTGTACATGATTTCTGAGATGGACTAGCAAGGATGGATTTTTCTAAGAGGGCCAGTTATCAACTCTGTCTGCACAGGGAAAAAAATAAAATGTGGCTTGGGAGAGCCCACCAGGGAACTCTGGAGCAAGAGAGACCGTGGGGGACAGGGGGAGTGGAGTCCCTCAGGTCCCTCATGTCATCTCTCCTGGCCATGGTGGGGGATGTCTGGATAGGTGGGCATGAGACAGCAGTTTGCTTGTGTGTGATTCATCCTTCTGTGTGAGAACTTACAGATCCTTTGACTTCTACACTGGGTGATTGGAGATAGATAAATATCCGCTGTGTTTCAAATGGATTACCAAAAGCCACGAGTGCACAATCATTTAGCTGTGCAGATCCACGACTGTGCCAACTCCCAGTGGTCACTAATGACACATGAACTGCTTCAGCCCTGATGAACCTCCACACTCTTTTTCTGTAGCGGCTATGGCAGGGAGGATTGGTTTTAAATTGCAGGCAATGGCTAAAGTTTATGATGACATTAAAGGGAGGCATTTTTCAAACCTACTTCTATATAATCAGTTTATTAAATAAGATTTCTTTTGGTATCATGAAAGAAATAATATTCTTTTTAAATATTAGAGCTGGTGATGTGTTGAAGAAAGGGACCCTCTGTATGTCTGTGTGTGTGTTGTGTATACGCACGTGTGAGTGAGCATGTGCTCACACTTGTGCCTCATGCACACAGTTCTCTTGTGGTTTCTGTGTAATATTGCCCACAGTTTCTATTCGGAGAATCACTTTTCTTTACATGTACTCAACAACAAACATGAAACCACCTAATTATACTTCCATAATCATGATTAAAAACCATCTAAATTATCCTGCTTGATGTACTCAAAGAGTTTGTTGATTGCTTTTTGATGTGTATTAGAGCTTTATGCAGGGCCACATCAAATGAGTTGCTTCATAATGAAATAAAGGGAAAAATTCTTTAATATGCATGCACACTTACTTAAAATATACATATATAATTCATATTTGGCTAATTAACCAGCATCGACACAAAATCCATGACCATGAAATAATTGTGGAGAGGCTGATTACCTTCAAATAGTACATTAATTTCCATTTCATATATATTTACATATGTATCTGTATTTACACAATATTGAGTCTACCTTTTACAGAAGCCACTCAGTCTTTTGAACCATCAATGCCTCAGAGTATTTTTCCACATTCTGGGAAAGAGTTGTGAAATTAGGATGTGAATTTCAGATTTAATTTTATGACAGGAATTTCATGTAAATACTCCCCTTCCCTACCATCTGTTCCCTTGGACAATGGAGGGATTCTGGGCCAGTTCACATGAAGGAACAGGAATAAACAGCAGTCCAGTGTGATTTCTTCCTGCTGATTCTCCACAAAACGAACAAGTGTCCCTTCCCATCTTCCTAGGAACATCAGTGTACGGACTCCTTATGGTTTTCCTGTTTATACACATTCTTTTATCCCAGGGCAGGAAGAACCAACTTTTAAGCCCTTTTTACTCCGAGCACTGTTTTTTTGTTTGTGGAAGCATTATGAGATATGCTTCACCTTCATTTTCACACTCAAAATTACACATCATTATCAGATGTGTAAAACATGCATGGGTTATTTTTAATGAAGGTGTTTGTGACTGTTTACCCATAGGGTGTTTTGCGTGACTGATGAATCCTCACAGCATTGGAGGACTTTCAGGTGCTTTTGGAGACCATGGTTTGAAAAAAACAGGTGGTTAACAGGTGAGGCAGGGCCTGCAAGAAGTGTAAATCAAAGGGGAGAGATGAAACATTGTCCATGTTCAGACATAGGTGATGATGGGTCTCAACAAAAAGTCAAGCTGAGGAAGGGTTTCAATTTTAATATGAAGAAATAGTGGCTTATTTATTCATTTAACAAACCTCAAGGACCTATGGTTTGCCAAGTACCGAAGTACAAGTAATTCTGAAGGGCAATGGTAAGTCAAAGAAAACTGAGATATGGATATTCCTCTGGGTGGGGAAGTTACAAAGACACAATATATTGTGCAAAAAATGATGAGTAGAGATTTATACAGAGGACTGTGGGGAGATGGAGGTAGGACTTGGTAGATGTGTCTGGAAAGACTTTACTGAAGGTGAGTTGGATCGCTCTCCAAGAGAGATCTCTCTCCAAGATCCAAGCATTCCAGGCAGAGGAAACATAGATAAAAAGGTCAGAGGTGTGAGGAGGTACACATGTGAGGGGATTTTGAGTATGTATGCATTACCGGGCTGCATTTTCAGCTGTGAGGTGGGAAGAGTTAGCAGATCAAGTTAGAAAGGCAAGAGGCCAGAATGGAAGATGTTCATGCTCTGCACCAAGAAATTTGGACTTCATCTCATAGGCAAAGATTGAATTGGAGAATGACATGATCAGATTTGCATTCTGGAAAGTGAAATCTTTGGAAGTGTGGAGGATGCATTGAAAAGTGGAGAGCAAGATTGGCAGGTGGGAGTATAGTTAGAAAGTTATTGTAATACCTCTGGAGAGCATTAGGGAGAGCCTGACACACATATAGACAGGGAGGATAAAGAGCAAGAAAAAGTCCTTGACTATCCCTGTTCCAAGCTAAATGACCAGAGTAGTTAGAGCATCTCCTTTCAATGATCCACCAACTTCAGCCACACCAGATTGCCTGCAGTTCCTGCCATGACTGTGCCTTTGCAAATGCTCTGCTTTATGCTGGAAACAATGGTGACCCGTTGCCTGGTCAGCTAACTTCTACTTTCGCTTCAAGATTACTCTCCAGCATTAGCTCCTCTGGCAGGTCCCATTCCCCCTTGTTTGGATTCCCATAGAACCCAATCTACCGCTAATGAAGCAATGACCATAGTACCCGGTCCTTGGTTCTGGTCTTCTAGACTGTTAAGGGGACTATGTTTTGCAATGTATGTCATCAAAGTGGCCACTGTGCAATGGGCACTCTCTGAATATTCTTTGAATGGACAAATGCAGCAATTTGTCATTTTATCAAATAGTTCTACAAAAGGAAACAGAGCATGTTGTCCTAGGAAACACTGCTGGGTAAAACTTTTCTGTTGATCCTGGACCTATGGACTATAGCTACAGAGTGCAAAGTCTCATAATGATTTCCTAATTTTTTTTGTGATTTAGATTAATATAGACCACCAGTAGAAATAAGAAAGGCCCTAAAATTAATTGTCATGATCAATGTTAATTATATGTATATGCAGAGAACCAGGCCAAAAAAATCTCTTTTATTACATTCTACATCTGAATTTTTATTTGACCAAGTTAATCAAGTGACAGTAACTTTCTCACTTTTCTTTATGCTGTAGAGTTACAGACACTGAACTTTAATGAGTTGTCTCAGCCCTTTGAGGAGAGCCCTAACATATGATGCTATTGTTATTATTATTTTATCTACCCCTAATTTACTTTAGGAAATGCAATGATCAAAGGCCATTGAATTGGACTTCGATTCCACTGTACAAAACACTGTATGGATGATCTGGAAATTCAATGAAACTCTGGTTCTCTGTGCTGTCTCTTCTGGTCCTGGTGAACATTCTTCTTGGATTTACTACAGTGGTGACTTGATCCCTTGGTTTTTCACTATAGAGATGCTTTTGATGTCCCCAGATGGTCTAGTTGTCTTGAGTCCTTAGGTTTTTTGTCTTCAGTTGTCTCCGTAAAGAGTCTTTAAGGGAACCTAGACTGGTGGAAATAGCAGTAAACTGTGTAAAGTCTTGGCTGTGTTCCCAAATAGCTGGATGACTTTTGAGAAGTCACGTCAATCTTTGGGAAATAATTCCTTTCTGTGAAACAGGGTGGTCAGATTGACTGTATTCATTGTTGTTTTCATTTCAGAAACAATCTACATTTATTGCAGCCATTTATTTATCAACAGTTATTAACTGTCAGCTTGGGCAAAGCCCTGTTCCAGGCAAGGTAGGAGACACCAAAAGAATAAAACCAGCCTTCAGGAGCTCACAGTTTAGCACAGCTATTTTGCCTCTGGAATTCTGGGGCTGTGTGCTTTGATTTTATGTTAAAAGGTGATATGGCTTTGAATTTAGAGTAGAGTTAGAAGGGAGTTTAGAGGCCATCTAATTGAACTTCCATTCCACTGTATGGATCACCCAGTTTTCATATTCTTGAACACTTTTAGAATGAGAAATTTATAATTTCTTTCCGAATTTTAAGACAGTTCCTCCTGATATTGAGATGAAAACCATATCCTTATGAAGCACACATTTTGAAAATTCCTTTACTTTTTCATCCATTCATTCCACTGGCAAGTATTTATAAAGCACCTTCCATGTATGGGAGTGGTATTAGACTCTGGGGATAAAACAAACCAAAAAGATAGATTTGGTCCTTGCTCTATGGATCTTACATCCCACTGCAGAGGTTGGCAATTAAACAAGCAATCATAATACATTCTGACAAAAACACTACAGTCGTGGAAATGTAAATGTGTTATAGCAACATATAGCAAGGATTTCAACTCTAAACCCGAGTGATCAGAGAGATTCCTCAAGTCATCTGGGCTTAGATTTGAAGGATGCAGCAATGCTCAGTAATTTTAACTCCTTATAATACGTGGTACATGTGCAGATTTGTTACATGAAAATATTGTCTGATGCTGGGGTTTGGAGCACAAATCCTGTCACCCTGGTAGTGAGCATGGTACCTGATAGGTAGTTTTTTGAACCCACCCCTGTCCCTCTACCCTCTAGTAGTCCACAGTGTCTGTTGTTCCCATATTTATATCGGTGTGTGGCCAATGCTTAGCTCCCACTTATAAGTGAGAACATGTGGTATGTGATTTTCTGTTCCTGAATTAGTTTGCTAAGGATGATGGCATCCAGTCTTATCCACACTGCTGTAAAGGACATAACTTCATTCTTTATTATGGTTGTATGGTATTCTACAGTGTACGTGACCCATATTTTCTTTTATTTATTTATTTTTAATTTTACTTTAAGTTCTGGGATACATGTGCAGAACGTGCAGGTTTGTTACATAGGTATACATGTTCCATGGTGGTTTGCTGCACGTATCAATCTATCATCTAGGTTCTAAGCCCTGCATGCATTAGGTATTTGTTCTAATGCTCTCCCTCCCCTTCCCCCCACTGCCCGACAGGCCCCAGTGTGTGATGTTCCTCTCCCTGTGTCCGTAAGATGAACCATATTTTCTTTACCATGATAGTCTTTGAAATACTTGAAAATAGCACTTCCCTCAAGTCCTATCCCTCTAGTCTAAATATAAAATAATTATTTCAGTTCTCATTTCCAGATCTTATAAGTATGCTTCTAGCATCTTCTAATTTACCAATGCAGTCACTTTTTAAAGAAATAAATAAAATTTGTTTGGCCTAACATCTTCTTAAGTGAACCCATTTTGGCTCCTAGTGATGATAAATTCTTCTCTCACAGTGCTTACCAACCATCTGTTTGATTATCCATTAGAGAATTTAGTCGAGTATCAGTATCAAGATTTATCAAGCATTTACTATTTAAAAATCAATTTTTTTTTGCCTATTTGTAGTTTTTTGGCCTCTCTGGTTCCATAAGATTTTAAACAAATTACTGAAAGTGGTTCTCCAATTGTATTTGCAAACTATTTCTCCTGGGAGTAATTATCTGAGCCAAGTTACAATTTTTCCATTATCTCCATAATCTTACTCTTTGGTTATATCTTAATTATGTCTGTTCTTCTCTTTTCTGTTTGATGATCACCCTTCTTGGTAAAGATGAGTGCAAAGTAAAAGCAGTTTGTTTTGTACCACCTGACAATACTGCACCATCTTCACCAACCAAAGATAGTATGCTTTTTATTTTTCACTTCTTTGTTTTGACTACAGCATAGTAGATGTGTTTCTGTCTTTGCACTTTTCCCCAGGCTATCTTTACTTCTTCTTCTTTTTTTTTGTTTTAGAAGGAGTTTCGCTCTGTCACCCAGGTTGGAGTGCTGTGACGTGATCTCTACTCACTGCAACCTCCACCTTCCAGGTTCAAGCAATTCTCCTGCCTCAGCCTTCTGAGTAGCTGGGTTTATAGGCGCCCGCCACCATGCCTGGCTAATTTTTGTATTTTTAGTAGAGATAGGGTTTCACCATGTTGGCCAGGTTGGTCTCAAACTGCTGATCTCAAGTGATCCACCCACCTCAGCCTTCCAAAGTGCTGGGATTACAGGTGTGAGCCACCATGCTTGGCCTAAGTTTCCTTCTGGCCTGTGGTCTCTGTGGCCCTCTTCTTATGGTCCATTGTCTCCTCCTCCTACTCTGAACCTTGGGTTCTGTAACTGTCCTTTCTTTTTCATTCACACACTTAAAAAATGGATTTACTGGCTGGGCACAGTGGCTCATGCCTGTAATCTCAGCACTTTGGGAGGTTAAGGTGGGTGGATAACAAGGTCAAGAGTTCAAGACCATCCCAGCCAACACGGTGAAACCCCGTCTCTACTAAAAATACAAAAATTAGCTGGGTGTGGTGATGCACACCTATAGTCCCAGCCACTTGGGAGGCTGAGGTAGGAGAATCACTTGAACCTGGGAGGCGGAGCTTGCAGTGAGCCGAGATTACACCACTGCACTCCAGCCTGGGCAACAGAGCGAGACTCAGTCTCAAAAAAAAAAAAAAAAAGAAAAACAAAAGAAGGATTTATTGGAGGATACTCTAAGCAACCACTGTCCTTAGGATAATTCCTCTTTGTTAATACTATTAATAATTATATAATCAGGTTTTCATTTTTAGTGCATCTAACATTTCTTGGGCCACATTTCCTTCTAGTGTTGTATTTTCCTTGATTTTGTTTTAAAATATTCTCTTCTAAAATCTAAGATGCATTAATCTTATGGGACAAAGAAAGGGGAGGAAAACTAGTATTTATTTTCCTACTGTGGTTGATGCCCAAGTTATGTATCTTACTCATTTTCTTGACACTCTTTGGGGTTTATTTGGTTGTTTCAATTGTTTGAATGAATAAACTGAAACTCAATATATTGTCCAAATTTGTAAGGAGAAAAACTGGGATTTGAGCCTTAATCTGTCTGCCTCCAAAGCTCCTTCTAATGTACCATGGGCTACGTTACAGACACATCTATATTCTTTTTTTTTTTTTTTTTTTTCACAAGGCAGAGTGGCTTTTATTGCTAATCTTGCAGGGATTCTAAAGCAGGCAGTTTGAGTGTAGGATTTTTAACTTTTTTTTTTTTTATTATACTGTAAGTTCTAGGGTACATGTGCATAACGTGCAGGTTTGTTACATATGTATACTTATGCCATGTTGGTGTGCTGCACCCATCAACTCGTCAGCACCCATCCATTCATCATTTATATCATGTATAACTCCCCAATGCAATCCCTCCCCCCTCCCCCCTCCCCATGATAGGCCCCAGTGTGTGATGTTCCCCTTCCCGAGTCCAAGTGATCTCATTGTTCAGTTCCCACCTATGAGTGAGAACATGCGGTGTTTGGTTTTCTCTTCTTGTGATAGTTTGCTAAGAATGATGGTTTCCAGCTGCATCCATGTCCCTACAAAGGACGCAAACTCATCCTTTTTTATGGCTGCATAGTATTCCATGGTGTATATGTGCCACATTTTCTTAATCCAATCTGTCACAGATGGACATTTGGGTTGATTCCAAGTCTTTGCTATTGTGAATAGTGCCCCAATAAACATACGTGTGCATGTGTCTTTGTAGTAGAATAATTTATAATCCTTTGGGTATATACCCAGTAGTGGGATGGCTGGGTCATATGGTACATCTAGTTCTAGATCCTTGAGGAATTGCCATACTGTTTTCCATAATGGTTGAACTAGTTTACAATCCCACCAACAGTGTAAAAGTGTTCCTATTTCTCCACATCCTCTCCAACACCTGTTGTTTCCTGACTTCTTAATGATTGCCATTCTAACTGGTGTGAGATGGTATCTCATTGTGGTTTTGATTTGCATTTCTCTGATGGTGAGGGATGATGAGCATTTTTTCATGTGTCTGTTGGCTGTATGAATGTCTTCTTTTGAGAAATGTCTGTTCATATCCTTTGCCCACTTTTTGATGGGGTTGTTTGTTTTTTTCTTGTATATTTGTTTGAGTTCTTTGTAGATTCTGGATATTAGCCCTTTGTCAGATGAGTAGGTTGCAAAAATTTTCTCCCATTCTGTAGGTTGCCTGTTCACTCTGATGGTAGTTTCTTTTGCTGTGCAAAAGCTCTTTAGTTTAATTAGATCGCATTTGTCAATTTTTGCTTTTGCTGCCGTTGCTTTTGGTGTTTTAGACATGAAGTCCTTGCCATGCCTATGTCCTGAATGGTACTACCTAGGTTTTCTTCTAGGGTTTTTATGGTATTAGGTCTAACATTTAAGTCTCTAATCCATCTTGAATTAATCTTCGTATAAGGGATAAGGAAAGGATCCAGTTTCAGCTTTCTACTTATGGCTAGCCAATTTTCCCAGCACCATTTATTAAATAGGGAATCCTTTCCCCATTTCTTGTTTCTCTCAGGTTTGTCAAAGATCAGATGGCTGTAGATGTGTGGTATTATTTCTGAGGACTCTGTTCTGTTCCATTGGTCTATATCTCTGTTTTGGCACCAGTACCATGCTGTTTTGGTGACTGTAGCCTTGTAGTATAGTTTGAAGTCAGGTAGCGTGACACCTCCAGCTTTGTCCTTTTGACTTAGGATTGTCTTGGCAATGCGGGGTCTTTTTTGGTTCCATATGAACTTTAAAGCAGTTTTTTCCAATTCTGTGAAGAAAGTCATTGGTAGCTTGATGGGGATGGCATTGAATCTATAAATAACCTTGGGCAGTATGGCCATTTTCACGATATTGATTCTTCCTATCCATGAGCATGGTATGTTCTTCCATTTGTTTGTGTCCTCTTTTATTTCACTGAGCAGTGGTTTGTAGTTCTCCTTGAAGAGGTCCTTTACATCCCTTGTAAGCTGGATTCCTAGGTATTTTATTCTCTTTGAAGCAATTGTGAATGGAAGTTCATTCCTGATTTGGCTCTCTGTTTGTCTGTTACTGGTGTATAAGAATGCTTGTGATTTTTGCACATTAATTTTGTATCCTGAGACTTTGCTGAAGTTGCTTATCAGCTTAAGGAGATTTTGGGCTGAGACGATGGGGTTTTCTAAATATACAATCATGTCATCTGCAAACAGGGACAATTTGACTTCTTCTTTTCCTAACTGGATACCCTTGATTTCTTTCTCTTGCCTGATTGCCCTAGCCAGAACTTCCAACACTATGTTGAATAGGAGTGGTGAGAGAGGGCATCCCTGTCTTGTGCCAGTTTTCAAAGGGAATTTTTCCAGTTTTTGCCCATTCAGTATGATATTAGCTGTGGGTTTGTCATAAATAGCTCTTACTATTTTGAGGTACGTTCCATCAATACCGAATTTATTGAGCGTTTTTAGCATGAAGGGCTGTTGAATTTTGTCAAAAGCCTTTTCTGCATCTATTGAGATAATCATGTGGTTCTTGTCTTTGGTTCTGTTGATATGCTGGATTACGTTTATTGATTTGCGAATGTTGAACCAGCCTTGCATCCCAGGGATGAAGCCCACTTGATCATGGTGGATAAGCTTTTTGATGTGCTGCTGAATCCGGTTTGCCAGTATTTTATTGAGAATTTTTGCATCGATGTTCATCAGGGATATTGGTCTAAAATTCTCTTTTCTTTTATATTCCACAGAAGAAGGACTGTTGCTACTTCTTTAGAAAGTCAGAATTCGTTCTCCTTGGAAGATAAATGGAGATCCATAGGTGTGAGTTCTGTAATTTCTTCAATGTATTATATTGTCCCATTCAGTGATGTCGTGACATAAAATCTGGCCCTCTATAACTTTGTTATAATCTTCTTTAGATTTTGTGGTAGCACATGTGGGTGATCACATTGTATAAAGGAGAAGCCCCTAGGGATGAAAGAACCTAATCAGTCTGGGTGTGCTGTAATCCTAGCACTCTGGGAGGCCGAGGTGGGAGGATCCTTTGAGCCCAGGAGTTCCAGACCAGCCTGAGCAATACAGTGAGACCCTGTCTCTACAAAAATAAAACAATTAGCCAGGCATGGTGGTGCATGCCTGCAGTTCCAGCTACTCAGGAGACTGAAGACAGGAAAATTGCTTGATCCCAGGAGGTCGAGGCTGCAGTGAGTTATGATTGCACCACTGCATGTCAGCCTGGGCCACAGAGTGAGATCCCATATCGAAGGAAAAAAAAAAAAAAAAAAGAAGTGAGTCAAGTCAAAGCCTTTGGCATCAGTAGTAGTTCTGTATTAATTATTTATTGCTGTGTAATAATACTTGTGACAAACTTAGCTACTTACATACAACACAGACTTATTATGTCAGTTTCATTGGTCAGGAGTGTGGGCAAATCTTGGTTGTGTCCTGTGCTTCAGAGTCTCAGGAGGCTGCTTTCAAGGTGTCAGCAAAGTCTGTAGACTCATCTGAGGCTTAACTGGGGAAGAATCCACTTCTGGCACTCAGTTCCTTGCAGGCTGTCGGACTGAGGGCCTAAGATTCTTGCCGCCCATCAGCTGGAGGCTGCCCTCAGTTCCTTGCCACGTGAGTCTTTTCAGAATGGCTGCTTTCTTTCTTGAAGCCAGCAAGGGAGACCCTCTCCTCCGATGACAAGAATTACAGCCTTATGTAAAGTAAGCACATACATGGAGTCATGGACATCCCAACACTTTTGCCGTATGTGATCAGTTAGAAGCAACTCACAGTCCTGCCCACCCGCAGTGGGAGGGAAAACACAAGGGCGTAAATATCAGGAGTTGAAATCATGGAGCCCATTTCACAACATTTCTGGCTCAGCATTCATTCTTTTGGATATCAAGACACATTTGGCAGTCCTCAGGGGATTTTCCTTGCCAACATTCTCTGTAACTACTGTGGACATACTTGTTCACTTTTTAAAAATGTTATTTTTCTCAAATGTTAAATGTGCTATCCTTCTGTGAACTTTCAGCATAGACCAAGTTCTTTTGGTTAGAATGTTTTAATCTTGCTGTTTTAGCATGCATACACACTTGCATACACATCCGTGCACACACACACACAGAGCACAGCACACCTACAGCATCACCCCACAGTCCTTACCAAGGATTAGTAACCTGTCTGGTCCCCATGGTCACATGTGACATTCTGCCCCTGACCTATTGCTACTGCTCATAAGTCACTTCCCAGATTAGAATTCTTTTCTTCCCATAAATATTAAAGGAAGGAAATTTGCTTCTTTCACCATGACCTTTCTAGTCTTCAAGGTTTGTTTATGTGTTTTAAAGAATTCATGTCAACATTATATCTCTTGCAGGAACTTTGGCCAATTTCTTCATTATACCCTACAAGAAATAGCCTGTGGTCAAGTTAATTCAAGGGAGAATGCATGAAGTCTGCAGTGCTGGCAGGCGGGAATGACAGTATTGACCCAAGTCTCTGCTGCTATCAGCCAAGTAGACCACTTATGTCGTAAAGAAAATCAGCATGGCTGGAACCTTAGTTTTAACGGGCTTGAGTTGGTATTTGCCTTTTTGGACTCTTGTTCCTACCCAGTACATTTTATTTTGTTACAGGAAAAATAATTTAGGACTTCGGCAAAAACAATGAAATAATTCTGAGACCGGTGATTTTTTTTTCATATTTGTAGCTGGATCAAATATTCGTAAGATGTAGATTCGTAGGTACATTTCTTGGATGGGAAGTGTATTGGATCACCAATGCCTCATCACAGTGTATTTGACAGAGCCTAAAGTCAGGCAGCCCTGGGCTTGCTCTGCATGTAAAAGAGCTGTCTGTACCATTGCCTTCAAATCCATTCTCTCCTATCTTGACCCCTGGTGCTTGACACTTGATGTGGCATCCTTGACAATGAATGGAACTTCAAACACACCTTTTGTCCTTTATAGTGTTTCCAGTATCCCCTTTAGTAAATTTTTAATGACCCTTTCAATTAAGGGCCCAACAACATTTGACAGAATGTACCCTTGTCTAATACTAGCACTTAGGCTGGAGTGGTGTTTTTAAACAGCAATTAGTATCCACAACGTTGTCATGATATTTGTGAACATACTTTAGGGTTGATCTTAATGATCCCATTATCATATGCTCTTTTTTTTTTCACAAATGTGATGGTTTTGCTTTTATGATACTGTGGAGAAGCTCTGGATTTTCGTTTTGATTAGAAAGGAATGAGCTCTTGTGCTTCTCTCTTCTGGGCCTATGACTTGCTGGAGTCAGATCTGTTGAAGGTCTTTCATGGATTCCCCATGCAGCCCCATGGTACAGTGCAAGAGAGGGCTGCAGCCATTATATGTGAAACCATGAGGAGGTGGAGATGCTACAGTGATGTCCTTTGTGAACCATTAGGTAAGATGAAAGGTCTCGTGGAAATTTCTGAAAACGGTAGGGCATGACACAATGTCTCAGACAATGTTTGCCTCATCCATAAAACAATTTTGAATGCCCTCAACTGTGTGTAAGCTCCTTCTAGATGTGTAACTGCTATCACCTTTGGTTTGAGTGGGTTAAATGTACATAGGCAAGTTGAGATGAGCAATTATTCAGAAAATATAGCCCAAAATACTCTTGGAAGTGAGAGAAATGGAAATGTTTTGTTGCAGTTATTTATCATTATTCTGGTTGGTGTTGCACAATCTTATCTTGGGGCTTGGTTTTTATGGGAGTGAAGTAGCTACAGGTGATAACTTACACATGGCAGAGCCAGGTGCCATTAGAAGTTGGATATTGAGAACAGAGGGGAACCAGGACTCTAAAAGACCCCAGATGAATGCGTGACCTCCTTCTGGATCTGAAGAGAAAAATAACATTGACCTTTTTTATTCCTGAATCTCAAGTGCTTTGAGGGCATTTTATAGTTAAATACTTATGAAAATAATATACTCTTCTGTAGTATGTCTGTATTGCCATCTAGCTATGGGGTTGAAGTCTATCTTAGCGGTTGTTTTCTCACTTTCTCTATGAGGAACATGCCGTTGCACAGCTGCGCGGAGTGCAGTAACATTTAGTGAAGTTTTTCTTATATTAATGTGTTCTGCCTTCAGACTATATTTATGTTTTATCTGTTTGTTTTCCCACCAACTGAGGTTTGAGTTCTAAACAAGAGGCATAAAACCTCGGATGGCATGGATACCATACTTTTATATTATTATCAAATTTACTTAATATTTACCCAAAGAAAGTTCTATTTAAACTTAGTAAGTTGGCATATTTACATACATTTCTGCTTGTTCCAGTAACCTGCTTTCAGAGTCTGGTGTATTCTATCATCCTTTTCTGCCTCAGGTCCTTTGCACATCCAATTCCTTCTACCTGGAATGCTCTTTTTGTTTCTTTGCCTGGTTAATTCACCTTTGAAATTTACCTCAGAGTAGCTTTTCAGAGAATCTTACATGAAACTCTAGTTTGCCACTGAACTCGTTCTGTTCCTCCATTAAAAGCTCTACATCTCTTCTTTGTGGTCCCAAATATAATTAAACAATGTATTGTGTAACCAGTTTAACATCTGAACCCCCTTGTAGAATATACATGTCTTGAGATGAGTGACTTTTGTCTTTTTCATAGCTCTACTTGAAGCTTCTCACTTGGGTTCTTAACTAGAAGGTGCTCAGTTACTATTTATTGAATGAGTGAATAAATATTGTGTGAAGAATTTAATGGCAGGGTGCAGTGGCTCACACCTGTAATCCCAGCACTTTGGGAAGCTAAATGGATTTTGGCTGAGGTGGGTAGATTGCCTGAGGTCAGGAGTTCAAGACCATTCTGGCCAACATGGTGAAACCCCATCTCTACTAAAAATACCAAAAAATTAGCCAGGCATGGTGGTGTGCTCCTGTAATCCCAGTTACCTGGGAGGCTGAGGCAGAAGAACGGTGTGAACCTAGGAGGTAGAGGTTGCAGTGAGCCGAGATCACGCCATTGTACTCCAGACTGGTGACAGAGCGAGACTTTGTCTCAAAAAAAAAAAAGGGGGGGGGGGGATTCAATTTTGATAAAATCTGATATACCACTAAAGCACAGCAATTATGTTTGAACTCTAGTTTGTGGCTTCAACTATTATCAATTCTCTGATGTCTCACAAATTTCTATACCCCAATTGTCCTCTGAACTCTAGATCCATTTAACCAACTCCCTATAGAACATCCTCATCCGAACTTAAAAGACACCTCTCCATCTCAACTTAACCCAAATGGAATTCATGACAGCCGATTGCTCCTTCTCCTGAAAATCTATTTCTTCTCCTAATACGTTGTCTTGATTAATAACACTTCATCCACCCAGTTGACTGTAAAAGTGATGCAACCTCTGACCCCTGTGCTTCCATATTCATGCCGTGTTTTGTTTCCAAAGTTCACTGCTTAACAAGATGAGCTTCTCAGATCAACAGGGATCTTTTCCCACCAAGAATATTAAGTGACAGAATTTCCCAGACAGATCCTCCAAACAAGAGCTCAAGGTCCATCAAGAGATCTGCCAGTCATTTTAATATGTTTCCTCTCTCCCCACATTCTTACCTCAGTCACTGAGTCTTGTCCATTCTACTTGCAAAATGTCTATCTGGTGCCTTCTTTCCCTTCTGTGTTGGTTCTTACCCTGATGAGCTCAGCCAGCACCACTGCATCAACTCCAAGTTGCACGCCCAGCTGCTAGTCTTGCTTTCCTCCAGTCCAGCTTCCCAATTGTGATGGGAATGCTGTATAAAAGACAACTCTGGTCTGGGCTGTACCCTGCCCTACTTAAAACCTTCAGGGACTCTCCTGAGACAGCCACTCCTCCATGTTCTTCATGATCTTCTCCTCGGCGATATTCGTGACTTCAGATCCCAGCACTTCCTTTCCTATGGAACAACTTGCAGTTTTCCGTGCCTTTTATCTTCTTTCCTGCCTCTTGGCACTTACACATGGAATCCTCTGCTAAAATGCAATTTCTCAATAACCACACACATTGTTTTTGTTTGTTTTTGAAACAGAGTCTTGCTCTGTCACCCAGGCTGGAGTACATTGGCACAATCAGAGTTTACTGCAACTTTGACCTCCCAGGCTCAAGCAATCTGCTCACCTCAGCCCCCCAAGTAGCTGAGACTACAGGAACGCACCACTGTGCCTGGCTATTTTTTTTTTTTTAATTTTTTAGAGATAAAATCTCACTATGCTGCCTGGGCTGGTCTCAAACTCCTGAACTCAAGCAATCCTCCCACCTCGGCCTCCCAAAGTGCTGGGATTACATGTGTAATCAGGTGCCCGTCAGCCTCTCACATTTTAAATATAGTTTTATGTCATGTTACATTCTCTGTGAAACATTTCATGATTCTCCCCACATTCTTAGGCACCTTCTCTTCTCATCTCCATTAGCTCCTCTACATACTGCAGTCTCACTGTTTTGTAATTGTTTGTTTACACCTCTCTCTTCTACATCAAACAAGAGTCTCTTGAGGTCAATGACTGTGTCTTATTTGTTCCTAAGTGCAAGGCCGGTGCTTGACTCCAGTAGATAGTCTATAAGCATCTGTTGATAGACAGAATGGATGAAAATGTAGCCAATAAAACTTATCAATTGGTTATATCTTTTATATTTGTTAAAATAATTTAATAACATTCTCTGAAGATTTCAGGAGCAGGGGAATCTACAAATTAGGGTTTTACTGTTTTTGTAAGTTATTTTCTTTAAAAAATTTTTTTTAAGAGATGGGGGTCTTACTATGTTGCTAAGGCTGGTCTTGAACTCCTGGGTTCAAGCCATTCTCCTGCCTCAGCCTTCTGAATAGCAGGGACTACAGGCAGGCACCACCATGCCCAATCTAAATTGGAATTGTATAGTCATGGGTCCATTAGAATTTGTGGTATGAAGGGGCTTATATCAAATAAAATTCAAATGCACTTTTGATTATGGATTTCTAATTCATAATAATGAAAGTATAATTCTAATTTGCATTAAAATAGAGCTGAGAATAGCTATTGGGAGAGGAGCCTTTTCTCATACATTTTTGTTCAGAATGGAAAAAACGTGTTTGGATGTTGTATCTGAAGAGAAATTATATGTTAAATAAAATTTAATGTGTGACAAGCAAGCAGTGTCTCAATAGTTCTGAAATAGATTTTGGAATAGACCAAGAAACTAAGGTTGGATAATTTTTCATAGCTACATTTGGAGGACATTGCTCTGATGGACGTTTTAGTCTTAATTATCTTAATGGAAAAACTTGTTGAATAGGATCCCATGTAGTTCTATTTTAATGGGCCAGACTCCAGAAGTGTATCCAGTCTCATGTGACTTAAGTTACATTACAATACTTCGTTCTCTGAGGCCTTTCCATATACCAACCGTGAAATCACTCTCTACAGCTCACACTTTTCTAAACATTTGTACCAAAAGTATTCTCCTGAGAGATGAGAAAAATCATGATATCTTAGGTCTTGGAGGGGATATGCTGAATTTCAGTTTTTGCTAAGAATACATGAAAAATGAAATATGTCTGGAGCAGTTATCATACTCTTAGAACAAGCATTAGATGATGAGATATCCAATTGCGTTACAATTGATGGCACCATCTTGGATTCGTTAGTTACCCCCAAATTTGTCAAGTTGGACTTGAATTTTTGAATGCCAAAGTGCCTTTAATAAAAGAAGCATTTTCTGTTGGAGTTCTATGGCAGAAGTCTCCTCTGGTGAACTGTTTATCCCTCAATGCTAAGTGGACTACTCATCTCTAAATTCTTAGTCCAGGACATGGCAGCATATAAAGCCTTCAGTTAAAAAAAAAAAGAGCCTGTAGAGTCTAGGAAGAAACCACAGCATCTTTAAAGTTCCATGCATTTGTGTGGTTAAGTGATGAGAGGACTTACCAGAAACATATCTTTTAGTAGCCATAATGTAAACCTTCCTTTCCTTTGTGTTCATTTGTTTTTGCTTTGCTTTGAGGGTGAGAAGATGCAAGGACTGGTAACTGCAAACTTTAAAGGGAAGTAGCATTTCTGTCCTACTTCAGAAGTAGCCAGGGATAAATGAGCTCTACCCTCATGGACTACAGATCCAAGTTCCTGGAGTTGCAACCAATTTGTGCTGGCGCAAGAGGTACATGTTTAACTTTGAAGAGCTTTAAAGTAAGAAAAATGTATTTTTTTCTTCTACTATAAAAGCACCATATGGTCATGTAGAAAATGGTAAGACATACTTTTGTGCATTATCCTCTAATAGCATTTAATTATTATATGATGACGTTTTGATTTTGATTTTGTGCTGTCTCCCTTATATGGGTGAGATATTTTCAAGGCAGTCACTTTACTTTGATCATCTCTCTATCTTTTGTGTCTTTATATCACAAATGATTGTGATTTGTGATTATGGACTTAAATTAGCAGCCAAAGAAACTATAAGTATCATATCAGGTTTACAGGTACATAGACAATAACAGCATACACAGGAGGTTTCAGATTATTCTGTAAAAAGCAGCATAGTTCTTTAGAGCAGTGTTAATTGAGAGAAGGCAGGGATTTGTTAATTTTTCTTCTAGATCCAGAGCAAATGAATATGCAGTTACAAGTTTTCCGTCTTGATGTTAGTTTGAATATGCAGCTAAACATCTTCTGCTTTGATTTTTGTTTGATAAGTGATTCATTGACAGAAAAAAATGTAAAATAAAATAGCATTAAGAAACTCGACATTTTTCTGGAATGGCTAAGAGGATGTGGCCCTTATATGATCTCAATATCAGAGCAAGCTGTTAAAAAATTGGAGAATGGTAGTTCATCCATAGATGTCACATCAATCTTCTTCATCATTTTTACCAGCGTTATCTAAATGCTGTAATTGATATCAAATTGCAAGACAGGAGGCCTGGCAATAGAACCTTACAACTCATCTCTCTTTAGATGGCATATGGGGAAGACTGATGACAGCTGGATGCTGGAAAACCATTGCACAGTGATATAAACAACTGAAAGGCTGAGTAAGGTACTTTCTATTAATATATAGTAAAGAATTTTGGACTATACACTCCAGGCTAAGGCTTCTGGGAAGTGATGAATAACCAATTGCGTGCCTAGATAATCAGATTAAGGATCAACTCATTCGGAGCAAAGCCTCAAGGCAGAGATAGAGCCTCAGAATGAGACCCACGGAGAATGGCCAGGAGGTGGGCCAACTGCCTGCAGATGCAGCAAGGGGGGGACGATGGATTTGGCCGTGGTGGTGACAGTTTCACTGAGGAATAGGAAGGTCATTCTATGTATAGCAACTCTAAGTTCCCAAATGAATTCTTCTGCAGGTCTCAGTTTACAAGTGAATTCAAGAGTGTTAATTCTACCTCCTGACTCTCAGAACTCTTAAGAGCTGAACTGTAGATAAGTTACTTAACCTTTCTGTGTCTCACTTGCTCCATCCGTAAAATGGGGTAATAATTGCATCAAAGCACGCAAAGCAGGGTTGTTTAGAACACTGAATAAGGTAACAAAGTAAGGGACTTAGAAGTGTGCCCGGCACAAATGAACCACTCAACAAAGGTCAGTTATTATTATTTTCAGAATTTGATGAATGGGAAGAAATCTTTCCAAACTGGAAGGTTAAAATCAGCAAAGTTCTTTATGCAATAGAACTTAGAGAAAGAAGGTTTAGATATTTCTCTCCTCTAGTATACAGATATTTTAAAATTATGATCCCTACATCCCGTAAACATTTACTGATAAATGTCAATGTGCAAGTTGTTACTGGGTGTTAATGGTAGTAGAGTTGAATCAGCCTTCTACCCAGTAGAAAGAAAAGTCTCGTGTTTATTTGTCCAGCTTTTGTTCTGTCTTTTTCTTTCACCTACTTCTCAAATATAAAATTTCTTCATTTTCCTTTTTGATGGGGCAGCAGAAAATACCAGAGTTGGGCAAATAGCATCATGTTGCTATTCACAGCTGGTTAGTCGAGGACTGAATATCACACTTGCCTGTGGTTATTTGGAACCTATTATGGAATAGTTTATCTTGCCATAGTAGACACTTTTTCTAGACCTTTACCACTCTTCAGCCCCATACCTTAGTCCAAAATCACTTTAGTAGCACATAGTAGGTTCATGGGAGACACTCAGTAAATCTTTGTTGAATGAATAGGAGGCCTTGCTAATGGCTCCTGTGTGACCACATGGTATTTTTTTGTCATCTAAATCATAGGAAGGGCTTTTATTTCCATTCATTCCTAGAGAAAAGGCACTCTTTTGATGAAAGGGAGTCAAAGTTGGTAATAGTAACATCACCAAGTGGCTTTCTGAGATGAGCACTTAGAAAAAAAAAATTATTTTCCTACATGAAATATGGAGCTGGTTCTGAAGACCAGAACCTTGGAGACTGACATCACATTGTCAAAAATCCAAAATGTTGAAAGTATTCTCTCTTGGTTAACCTGAGAGGAAATAGGCACTCTCATACATTGCTTGTAGGAAGGAAAAATGTATAAACATGATGGAAGGAACTAGGCAATAGCCAGGTGAATTACATACACGCTTATCCATTGACTAGCAAGTCTAGAAAGGGGTTGCTAAGTGTGTATATAATTATCCATTGACTAGCAATCCCCTTTCTAGGAACCCATGTCAAAGATAAACTGGCAAAAATACGAAAGCATATATATGCCTGCCTGTTTATAGCGGCACTATTTGTAATTTCAAAAGACAAAAAAACAAAACAACAACAACAAAAAAACCCTACTGTCTATCAACATGGATTTAAATGAATAAACTATGGCACAATGACACAATGACACATAGCACTCCAGGAGTACTATGCAGCTGTAAAACGAAATGTGGAATAACTATACAGACTGCTCGGGAGTGGTCTCCTGGGTAAATGGAAATAGCAAAGTGCAGAACACTATGCGATAAGCTATCTCACATCTAAGAAAGATGTGGGGTAGGAACCTATAAATATATTTGCTTATACTTAAGTCATGGAAGGAGAAACTAAAAATTATTAAAAATGGTTACTCCTAGAAGAAGAAAAGGACAGAGAATACAGGACCAGTGCTTGGTAGGATTGACTTTTGAACTAGTATGTGCTTTGCATAATTATTAAATAAGATCAAACCGAAATGAGCAAGCCCTGCAAATCAAAAGCAAAATGAAACAAATTAATTTTTTTTTTTTTTTTTTTTTTTTTTTTTTTGAGACGGAGTCTCGCTCTGTCGCCCAGGCTGGAGTGCGGTGGTGCGATCTCAGCTCACTGCAAGCTCCGCCTCCCGGGTTCAGGCCATTCTCCTACCTCAGCCTCCAGAGTAGCTGGGACTACAGGCGCCCGCCACCTCGCCCGGCTAGTTTTTTGTATTTTTTTTTGGTTAGAGACGGGGTTTCACCATGTTAGCCAGGATGGTCTCAATCTCCTGACCTCGTGATCCGCCCGCCTCGGCCTCCCAAAGTGCTGGGATTATAGGCGTGAGCCACCATGCCCTGCCGAAACAAATTAATTTTTGAAGATGCATTCTTTAGCATGCAGCTGAGCTCAGGTCAGGATGATCCTAAAACCCTTATTTTGTTCAGACCTGGAAACTGAGGCAGCAAGAGCTGAACTCTGACTGATGAGAGAGCATCCTGGAATGCTGGTTTGCCTGCCTGTCTTAGCTGACTGATCAAACGCTTTTCATCACCCCTCCTTTCTTTATCTGGAAGATAAGCATCTCACAGGCATGAAAAATGAGTCTCTAACAAAGCCAGCGATAATGCAGTTTGAAAAAGGCATACTGTAATTGTGTCATCTGGTCAGATTTACTAATGAATGAAGAAAAAATGGAGAATAGCAGTTTAGCATTCCTGAAACTGATCCCTGTGTTCCACGGAAGATGGATTTGGACCCACAGGACTGAAGCTCTGTTGATGAAGAAATTGTTGGTGCATCTAAGCTGTCCTTCCTTGGCCATTGTCCTTGGAGCTGTGTTCCTCGTATGAACTTGCCTTGCTGAAAAATGGCATCTGGTTCCACAGCAGAGCTTGCCAAAGGAGTCAGTCCCAACTTTCAGGACAGCTTTCCTCAAAGTCATTCTGGACGAAGATTCCAAAGCATTGCTTCTAGCACTTTAAAAAAGTTTCTTTAGCCATGGGTAGAGAGTGGATGCAGCTGCGAAGCTGCCAAAACAGTATTCAAGTTTCCCTCTTGGAACGGCTAGAGGAGCCAGCTTCTTAGGAGGCAGCCTGCTGCTGTGGGAGGATACGGGGGCCCCAGCAGCATTGAAAAGTCTCTGACTACCCTGAAGTTGGAGGCCGTCCCGGGGAATCTATGCAGCGTAAGCTCGGGTGGGCCAAATGGCCACTCGGAACTGCCAAAGGCTGCCTGGATCGCTAGTTCACATAAGCTCGGGCTCAGCAGGCTAAGCTGCTGGCATTTGTTCAGTGGGGGAAAAATAAAATAAACTTTGTGTGGCAAGTGATAACCCTGACATTTCAATATATTTACCACAATGTTGTTTCCTAGAGTCGCAGAGTAAAACAAATTAGAATTATAAATACCATCCAATTTTCCTAACAGCTCTTGTGAGTTATTAGAGAAAATCAAATCACCTTAGTCAATCAAAGGCATCTTAAATGCCACTATGCTGCTCTCCCTGAAGAGCTAAAAGCACCTATCATTCCTGTGCAGCCGTACAACTCCTTCAGTATGGTAGAGACTAAGCACTTTTGTGTAAATATAAAAATACACAGATCAAGTGTACAAAATGCTATACTGAAACATGGTTACGTTTCTGAGCTTGGCCCTAAAATCTGATGCAATGCTTAAGTTTTCTTGGGAGTTCTAGGAATGAGGAAAAACACAAAATTATCCTTTTTTTTTTTTTTGCACGAAAGTCTTTGCACTAGTGTCAATCTGCATGTGTATAGGAATTTAAAATTGACGCGAACTCATGATTGTACATGAGACATTACATTGGGGGCCTATGAGTATTTTATGAGGAGATGCTTTCTTGGTGAGAAGCCGGATGCTCAGAAGGCTGCTAGAAGGAAATACTTCATTCCAGTCAGCCTTCACCTAAGCGGGAAACAGGCCACACTCCTCTCATGGTCATGGGTTCTGGTAATTGTTGATACTTGGATGAGCTGTCAATGTGATAACTGTTTGTCATGTCCCACTTAATTGGAGCCCCATAGAACAATAATGAAGTACTCTCTCCATGCAGATGACTTTGTGATTGATGACCCAGCCGAGGAAATCATTTACAAATACAGACCAAAATTCAGCCTGGTGATGGATCTCATCTGATATTCTCTTGGTCTTTAGAGTGTGGCTCTTTGATTGACACTCATGGTATTGAAATAACCCAAGAGAAAAATCTTGCCTCTAGACACAACAAAGGCCCCTAAATTGACTCACTCTTATTGAAATAGGCGAAATTTTGTTAGCTTCTTTTCAAGCTGACTGAAGGTTTAGTGCATATATATTTTTAATGCTGTGTGAGTGAAAATATTACATTGGAAGTAATATCAGTTGATTGATGTTGTAAAAAATTGAGTTCCATTTGTGCAGGGTGATTTCTCAGTTAGATATACAGAAGCAAGAGGGTGCTGGTGGCCCTGGTAGTCCCGGCATAGTGACGGCTCCTTTGGGAGGAGGTGTTGTGAAGGGCACAGAGGATGTGTTGGTTTCATAATCAATTTCCACTCCCACAAGCTTCCTCAACTCCTTTCAACAATGAATTGAATAATGTAACAATATTATTATTATTATTTTTGCTGTTCAAGATACTCACTGTTAGAAATAATTGGGTTAATTTAAAAATTATAAATGAAAGATAGAATATTTCAGGAAAATGTGACCTAATAACCTGTGGCAGTCATTTGTAGAGAAAAGTGCTATTAGTGCTAAGAAGGGTGATTGAGTGCTATTTTAAAAAAATAATCAAATGGGCTAGTATTCATCAGGGACTGCTCTCAACAGCGTATTCTCAATAAAGGCAGAGGAATCAACTCAAACAAGAGGGTTCGGTAAATAATGAAAAGAAGAAGAACATCAAATTATGTGATTAACATTGTCTGTTGCAATGTAAAGTGCAATGCATTTGTATAATGTAGACAGTTTCCTGTATTTGTATTTTCCCTTTAGAACCATATTAAATTGAATTAATGTTTATCTGTTACATTCAGAACCTAGAAGTGTGTTCCTAAGGATCTTCAGGAAAGAACATAGAGCAACCAACAATGATGTACAGTGACCTATGAGGTCTCATTCAATTACAAAGCGAGTTATAGGAAAATCCATCCCTTCGTTTACTCTGTCACCCACTAATTCTCACAATTACATATTGAGGGACTACTAGGTAACAAAAGTTTGGGCTAAAGGTAGGTTT
Organism: Rhinopithecus roxellana; assembly: GCF_007565055.1. Lineage (NCBI taxonomy): Eukaryota > Metazoa > Chordata > Mammalia > Primates > Cercopithecidae > Rhinopithecus > Rhinopithecus roxellana. Next base: position 72,353,511 of record NC_044569.1, on the reverse strand, counting down.
ATATCAAATCTGTTATAAAATGCACATTGTTACAGGTATTACATATATAAATGCATGTTTACATGCATTCATTGGAGTATTGTTGAGCACCTGTTTTGTGTAAGGTACAGTGCTGGATATGACTGGAAGGTAGGAATGAATTGGAAACAATACTCTGCTTCTTTAACAGAGTATGGAGGTGCACATGTCAGTTCTGAGATGGGTAGAGCTTGCTTTAAAGAAGCTGCCGTGGGGTGGACACCATTTGAACTGGTTCCTGAAGGCTAGATTGGATTTCCCTAGGTGGAGATGGGGAAAGAGAAAGTAGAGGGAACATCCTAAGGAAATGTTCAGAGGTAGAAAATGGCAGGGAATGTTTAAGGATGACCATTTGGTGGGCACAGCGTGGATGCCTAATGATCGCATGAGCTGAACAGAACACCTGCGAGAGATGAGGGACCAGATCATAGCAGGCTTCCTTTCAATCCTGGAGTGGAGAGTTTGAGCTCTGCATTCACACATTGGTGCAGCATTTGTGTTTCCTGAGGAAAGAATAAGAAGATCAGAGCTGGGCTATAACGACTTTTATCAGATGGTGGAATGGGGACTGTCTTTAAGAGGGGCAGCCTTAGGCAGGGAGACAAACTGTGCAGGCAGTTGGTAGGGACCCAGGTGAGAGGACGTGATAACTTGAACGTGGAGGGTAAGGAAGGAGAGGCCAAGATGGCGTCACACTTTCCATGCCTGAGTGGGGAGAGGGACAGACAGAGATAGGGAATGTTTGGGACTAAAGATGGTAAGTTCCACTTTATATTGCATGAACAAAATACACATCAATTTCTCCTGAAAGCAGAAATGGCTTTACTTGCTAGAATTAAATGGTCAATAGTTTCCTAAAGTTGACGTTGCTCAGGGAGTGATTTACCATGGCAGGGAAAAGCAGTCTTAGGAGTGCTAATATGTCTTTCTCATCATTAGATTTCAGGAATCACAGACAAGACTGTGCCTAAGTGGGGACAGGTAAATAAAGCTTCCTCTCCCCAACCCCCTGCGCTCTGCACTAATAGAGATCCAGCTGCTGGGAGCAATGAGAGCAGAGGTGATGTTCGTGGGATCAATGCAACCCTGGATTCTCTTGCCACCAGTCCTGTCTCCTGGGGAGCCATTGAGTTAGTGGAATCAGCAGTGGAAGAGAGGATGAAATGGTATTGGCATGCCTTCATTCCCTCACACATTAGCCAGCGGCGGCTGTCTTTTGTCCATTTTCTGCTCACCTTTGTTGTCTGTTTGGCTCGTTCTTTTTGTTTTACCTTCTGGTATTTATTTTCCTTCCCCCAGTTTCCAGATAATTCTAACCTGATTTGCTCCCCCGTCCTCTCTTCTTTTAGTCCTTCCTTTCTCTATATTCCTGCCTCCTGCCTTGTTTTTATTTTTTGTTATGAAATACTGCAAACATACAGAAAAAAAATCATTGAGAATAAGTAATATAACAAACACCCACTTACATACCATGGAACTTTAACAAATGTTAACATTTTGCCTTATTTGCTTTGGCTCTTTTTTTAAGGGAATAAAAATACTCTATCTATCTATCTATCTATCTATCTATCTATCTATCTATCTATCCGTCTATCTATCTATCTATCTATCTATCTATCTATCTATCTATCTATCTATCTATCATCTATCCGTTCATTCATCAACATAGTTAAAGCCTGCTGTGTATTACACCTCCTTGATAACATAACCATCTCTTCTGCTCCAGATGTTAGCACTATCTTGAATGCCAACATTGTTATTCTTATGCATGTTTTTATATTAATAGAATCACTGCATATACACTACATACAAACATTAAATTGTGTTGCTTTGTATGTTTTCAGTCTTATATTGATAATATATTGTATATATTCTATAACTGGCCTCTTTTTTTTTTTTTTTTGCTTAACCTAATGTTTCTGAGAGTTATCCATGTTGATAATTGCAGCTCTAATTCATTTATTTTGATTGTTGTATAAAGTCCTTTGTATGAATACACTACAATTTATTTAGCCAATTTGTGCTTAATGAACATTTAAGTTGTGTCTGATTTTTCTCCCCTGCTACAACCAAAATTGCTGCAACAATCATTCCTGAGCATGTCACGTGTCAGAGAATTTATCTGAATTATATACCAAGAATTGGACTTTTTAGGCTATTAGCCACGCTATCCTTACTTATTATTGCCATATCGTGCTCCAAAGTTGTGGAACCAGTTTATAGGTTCACCAACCGTATATGAGAGCTTAGCCTTTCTCAGTATTCTTCTCAACACGAGGTATTATGAGGCTTTTAGATTTGCCAATATGTTGGGAATAAATTGGCATCTCGTTGTTGGTTCGCTTTGCATTTCTTTGATTACTAATGAGACTGAGACTTTCTTTAAAAGCTTATCTATTATAGTTTTGTGAATTGCTTGGGAGTATATACTTTGTCCATTTGTTGCATTAATTTGTCCTTTTTTCTGATTTTATAAGTTTTTCACATATTCCTTTGCTTTATATAGACTGTATATGCAAATAACTTCTCCTAGAAGTTATTTTTCTGGGATGGATCTTTCGTTTTGCTTATGCTATCTTTTGATGTAGAAAAACTTTAAATTTTAATGAACCAAATGTATCAATTTTTTCCTGTATGGTTTTACTTTGCTTTGTTTTGTTTTTCTACCTTTCCTTCTATTGTCTTTGTTCTCTTTGGGTATATAGTATAAACTTAATTGGCTTGTCTTCCCACTTTCTCTTTTATAAAATAGTTTTTAAGATGGGGATGATGGGTTTCTTAAAGGTTTGTGAAGCCTCATCTGTAAAACTGTGCCACTTGTTTTGAGGGGAAAAATTGGGAATGGAGGAGATTTGGCTGCTACTTTTTTCAATGTGTAGTTTATTAATTTAGTTAGGTTTTCTATTTCTTCAATGTTGATACATTTATTTTTATACAAAATTATCCATTAATTCGCACAAAGTTATGTAAAGTACTTCTAATGATTTTGTCCTCTTCTGTATGTAGTGATGTCCTTTTTATTTGTTAATATTACTTAACATCTTGTTATTCCAAAGATAACTTTTATTTTATAGATGCTTCCTATTCTTTCTTTCTATTTCATAAGTGTCTTTTGTTGTATTTTGCTTCCTGCCTCATGCATTTATAATGTACTCTGTTGTTATTCTAATTTCTTGATTTGAATGCTTAATTTTTTAAATTGTTTTGTAGCAAATTCATTGAAGGCCATACATTTAACTGTAAGTAATACTTTTGATACACAGCACAAGTTTTGAAATGTAATACAGTAATTTCTGTTCTAATTTTCTTTCAACCCATGCATAGAGGCCCAATTTTTGGTTTCCAAATATGTATTCCTTAACTTCCTGTATTTTTATTGTTGACTTTGATTTTAATTTTGTCATGTTCACAAAATATAGCCTAGATTCATGAAATATAGACCATATTCATTGGTCTATATTTGATATAGATTCATTGAAATTTGCTAGAAATGATGGATAGAATCTATGATACAGAGTCATTGAAATGTGTTAGAGCTTCCTTTCTGATTTAGTGTATCATAAGTTTTCATCAATGTGCACATATAAAGGATATATATTCTCTGTTTGGGGGATATAGAGTTTCACGCATATTTTGGAACAAACATTAATTTGTTGTTTAAATCTGCTACATTCTTACTATTTTAAAAAGTCTGCTTTATCTGTCACACTTGATATAAAGAAAGATATAACTTGAAGATTGTGAGTTTCTCTTGGACTCTCTCAGATTTTGCTTAAACATTTCAAGGCCTTGCTGATTCCAGGGGGTTTAAGAGGGAATGACTTCACGCCTCCTTGCTATTAGGTACATACAATTTCATGATAAACTCACTGACATAAGTATTCTTTCCATCAACAAATGTTTACTGAGTACCAACGATGTGTCCTGCACTGTTCCAGGCATAGTGGACAAGACCAAGAAAGACACTATTTTCAGGGAGCTGTTATCCTAGTTGGGGAGACAGGTGATTTCTAATAAGCAGATTTCACCTAATATCAGATGTCACAGCCAGTGCTGTGCAGAAGGATAAAGCAGGGAGAGGGGAGACACGATCGACTTGGATGGGGAGTCACACTACGGGACTGGCTAGAGAAGGCACTCTCAGGAGACCACCCATGTGGTGGACTGGACAAAGCAAGAAGATGAGTCATGTGGGTGTCTGGGGAAGATCATTCCAAGTGGAGACAATGGAAAGAAGGCACAGAGGAGGGGGGAAGTTATGTTGAGAGAGCACCATGAGTGTGCTTCAAGAATGGCGAGATCAGGGTGACAGGGGATGACTCTCATTTTGAATGGATTCATTTGTCGGCTGTGTGGAGAATGAACCATAGTGAAACAAGATGGGAGATGGGGACCGGTGAGGAGGCGAATGGAGTCATCCAGGCAGGAGAGGGGGCAGTGGTTTGTACTATAGAGGTGGTGGTCAGAAGTGGGGTGATTCAGAATATATTTTGGATACTTGGCCCACTGGATTTGCTGATGAACTGGATGTCAGAGAGTGTAGCAACAAAGGGATCAAGAGTGGTTCCTAAAATTTTTGCCTGAGCTATTGAGTGAATGGGATTGCCATTTAGTGAGATGGGAAAGACCTGGGTGAATCAGATATGGAGATGAGAACGAAGAGGTCCCTTTGCAGGACAGACTTGTGATGCCTGTGCATGATTTTGTGCCTGTGTGTCTGCTTGGTCCCCTGTCCACTCCCTGCCCTGCCTTCACTCTGCCCTGCATCACAGGGGACAATTATTCCCACACCCCCCCCCCCCCGCACCACCACTGCAGCTGTTCTCAGGAGACAGCCACAGCTTCTGCTCTGTCTTGAGCATTCAGGTGGAGAGAGAAGGCGTCAGAAGCCTGTACCCGGCACCTCTAGCTAGTATGTAAGGCTGGGAAAGGCAGAGCAGCCAGTGCGAGGGAGAAGGTGAGAAGAGTACTGTGTCAAGGAGGAAAGTGAAGAAAGGTTTCCTAGAAGGAGGGTATCATCCACTCCGCCCAATGCTGCAAAAGGTTGTGTTAGACGAAGACTGGAAAGCGACTATTAGTTTTTGAAAATGTGAAGTAGTAATGTGTTTTTGGAGGGGTAGGAGTTAATTGGCTGGAGAGGGTTCAAGAGAGAATGGCTTTATGTCTTAGGGGACTGGTCCTTTTGCATGGCTGATGTCTCATAATGCTATTAATTCTTTTAGATTTTAATTCTGTTTTGACTGATATTCATATTCCCACTGGCATGTTTTTGGATGAGTGTATTAGTTTGCTAGGAATGTCAGAACAAAGTACCACAGAATGGATGACTTACACAACAGAAATTTATTTTCTCACAGTCCTGGAGGCTGGAAGTCTGAGTCACCAGGGTTGGTTTCTCCCGAGGCTTCTCCTTGGCTTTCAGATGTCTGTTGTCTCCCTGTGTCTTCATATGGTCTTCCCTTTGTGTGTCTCTGTGTCCTAATTTCCTCTTTTTATAAGGACATCAGTCATATTGGATTAGGGCCCACCGAATGACCTCATTTTTCACTGAATTACCTCTTTACAGACCCCATCACCAAATAGGTCACGCTCTGAAGTTCTGGGGGTGGTACTTCAACATATGAAGTTTGGAGAGAGTACAGTTCAGTCAAAAACAGTTTCTCCAGTGTCTTTTGTCCATATCTTTTTGTGTGACTTTGTGTTAGGCATGTATTCTACAGTGCAGCAAATAGGTTGATTTAAAGAAATTCAATGTGATTAGATTCAGCTTGATCCAGTTTGATTGGTCTTTTAATATGTGACTTTTCTCCTTTCATTTTATTGTGATTTTTACATTTGGACCAATTTCTGCCATATTCTTTTCTGATTTCTGTTTATGATCATTTTCTCCCCCTCTTCTCCCTTTGTTCTAATTTCACATGAATTTGGTGAGTTGTCAGTCTTCCCCTTCCCCCACTCTATGGTTTGAAAACTAGACTGCTTTTCCATTTTGCTGTTGAGTATCTTAAATTTTAAACACATATACTTATGTATACATTTTTAATTAATTAATTAATTTTTTGAGATGGGGTATCACTTGTCGCCCAGGCTGGAGTGCAAGTGGTAAGATCTCAGCTCACTGTAACCTCTGCCTCCCAGGTTCAAGAGAGTCTCCTGCCTCAGGCTCCTGAGTAGCTGGGATTACAGGTGTGCACCACCACGCCCGGCTAATTTTTGTATTTTTAGTAGAGACGAGGTTTTGCCACGTTGGACAGGCCTGTCTCAAACTTCTGACCTCCAGTGATCCACCCGCCTTGGCCTCCCAAGGTGCTGGGATTACAGGCGTGAGCCACTGTGCCTGGCCTTTATCTATACATTTTTAAACAAAGCTTAAGATTATTCAGTATTTCTTTCAGAGTATTTTTACATTCTCCTTTGAACATATTCTGTGCTATCATTGCCTAGAGATTTGGCAGTTCATTAAAAATTAGTATTTCTCTAATTGATTTTTAATTAATTTTCCAGCATATTTTATCAATTTCTGTAATCTCTCCAATTTTGCATAATTGTCCTTCCTAGTCATAATACTGCGGTAACAACTTTAAAAGCAGGGGCTGAAACAATACGGTTTTATTTCTTGTTTACATTCCAGGTTGGCTAGGATTCAGTTCCTGCGTTCTGAAGGCCATCTGAAGGAGCTGCCAGCATCAGCAGAGGCAGAAGGGAGAAGGTATGCTGGCTCTTAAAGCTTCCGTGCAAGATAATTTCCCATCACGTTTGCTCACATTTCCTTGGCCAAAGCAAGTCATATGGCCAAGCATGACTTCAAGAGGGATAGGAAAATAGAATTATCCTATGGCTGGGGCATTGGATATGGTGGAGTTGTGTGTCACCATCTTCAGGCTGACTTCCCTTTCCCTTCATGCGGAACATCATCTTTAATAAATCTTTTAATTAGCATCTATGAGTGGTAAACTCTTTTATTTTTATACATGTAAAAAAGCCTTTATTTTTCCCTCTCTGCCTTAATTAAATGTTTAGCTGTGTATAAAATCTGAAATTTACTATTTCCTTACCAGAGCACTTGGAAAATGTTATTTTATTATCTTTTGGTCTGTATTTTTGCTCATGAAAGTGTTGTTACCAGCCTAATTGCTATTATTTTGTAGGTAATCTGTCATTTTTGGCAGCTTTTAGATTTTTTTCAAACTGGGTGTGATTTTATTCTTCTTTATCCTGCTAAGAACTTGAAGCACACATTTAGTCTAAGGATGTATGACTTTCTTCATCTCTGGGAAATTCTCAGCCATCATTTTTTCAATGATCTTTTGCTGGAACTCCCATTGAATACATGTCAGAACTGCTCATATTTACTAAATCTCTTCAGTCCAGTCTGTAATTTATTCTCTTAATTTTTTTTCTATTTCTATTTTTTTAAATTCTAAAACTCCTATTTTTCATAAGTATCTTGTTTTATTATTTGTTATTACGTTTTTCTAGATGATGTTGCTCATTTATATTTTTGACCATCCTAACCACATATTTTGAAGTCTTTCTTAGACTGTTTTGTGACATGGATCTCATTTGAAGTGAGTTTATTTAACTAATTTGTTTGTTTTTGGCTTTCTTTGTGAACATTTTGTTTTCTTTGTGGTTTGGGATTTGGGTTTATGAACTCATCTTAAGTGGGGAGATAGTTTTTTCCTTTGCTTTCTCCCTTTGTACCCACTTCTTTCTACCTAGAGATTATACAGTTGCTTTCACTCAGGCCCTTGCACTCTAGTTAAGAACAAGGTGTTATCATCGTACAGTGTTTCTGATCGTATTAGAAATGTATATCTCATCTGTTCACAGAACCAGAAGGCAACTTGGTTCCTCCCACTTTGCTAGGCTCCTGGCTTTTTAACAACTGAAGCCTCAGTCCTCATTCAGTAGCATTAAAAAAAAAATCTCCTTTTAGGACAGTAGAGAGACACCCTCCAGCTTCTGGCTTCAAGCAGTGAGCCTAGCTCTAGATGTCCGTCTGGCATGGAACACTTTTAGTCCCCATTACCTTGTTAGAGTGAGCTTAATGACCACCAGAATCTGATAGGCTGTGGTTTTAGCATCTCCCCCACCTTCCCGTTATTGCTCTGGGTTTCTGTGCCGTTGATCCACAGGGACCTTTGAGTTGCTTTGAACCTTGATACATCTTTCTGTTTTGTTGTTTTCTTTTTTCTTTTGTCATGTTTTCTTTCTCATCTATTATTTCAAAGTATTTGAAGCAGAAGAGATAAACTTTGGATTGTGAATTTACTAAGACATTCTTATGGGAAATACCTGTCTCCATTTACTCCCCTTTATCATAAACATCATTAAAAAAATTAAAGCATAGATCACAAAGTAAGATGGAAAAAACTTAAAAATCCACCATAATGCTTTATTTTTCCCAAGATGCTGAGAATAAAAGGTGTATTGGTGTTACTGTTATATAGCAGAATGGCTGTGAGCAGGGATCTGTCTCTCTCCAGTTGTGTGAAAGCAGAGGGTTATTTGCTTATCTGCAGTATGGGAAAGTCATACCTGTTGCATAGAGCCATTGAGGAGATTACATGGAATCATGTATGCAAAGAGCCTTGCACAGTGTCTGTACATGGTAAGCAGTTATAGGTATATAGTTCAAATTGTGTCTTGAATATGATCACTAGAATATATGTGTTGGTGTTTTGTTTCTAACTGTGGCAGGGAGGAGTACTTGTAAGTATATAAAGTAGTGTTACAGATGCTCGAATGTCCTTCCTGTTCCCCAGACAACTTTCATGAAATCCCATTATCAGAGAGTCTTTTCTTTGGATTAATACATCTCTCTTTAAATCAGAGGTTCGCAAATCTCGTATGTTTTCATTGGTAAGTGAGAGCTAAGTTATGAGGACAAAAAGGCATACAGTGGAATTTGGGGACTTGGGGAAAAGAGTAGGAGGGGGTGAGGGGTAAAAGACCACACACTGAGTGCAGTGTATACTGCTCAGGTGATGAGTGCACCTAAATCTCAGAAATCGCCACTAAAGAACTTATCCATGTAACCAAACACCACCTGTTCCCCAAAAACCTACTGAAAAAAAAAAATCAGAGGTTTCTATAGAAAAGTTATACATCAACCTGGGCAGAAGAGGTTTCTGCACACCCTTCTATGTGTCGGTTTGCTCAAATTGCTTTTTTCTGATTGCTAATTAAGGAAAAAAAGGAATCAGAGTTTTATTTGAGCAAGTAGAACTTACGACACTTCCCTGGGTGGGCAGATGGATCTATATGGGATATGCTAGTGGGGTTTCTAGTAACTGATGAATTGTTCAACAATACAGATGAACAGGAGGCTCAGGGGTAGGTGTAAGAATGTAGGATGTACCACCCAGTTTCAGCTAAACCATGCTATGGTAACCACTCCAAAAATGTTGGTGGTTTACAATAACAAAGGCTGATTTTGCTCAAATATGTGCTCAATCTGGGAAAATTTAGGGCTTCATAGCCAAAGGAAAGGAGAACATGGTGGAACCATGCAATGGCTCTCAATGCTCCTGCTTGGAAGTGGCACACTTCACTTTTCTTTACTTTACTTTTCTTTTTTTTTTTTTTAGACACAGTCTTGCCCTGTTGCCAGGCTGGAGTGCAGTGGTGCGATCTCAGCTCACTGCAGCCTCCACCTCCCAGGTTCAAGTGATTCCCCTGCCTCAGCCTCCTCAGTAGCTGGGACTACAGGCGTGCACCACCACGCCCAGCTAATTTTTGTATTTTTGGTAGAGACAGGGTTTCACCAGGAAACCAGGGTTGGCCAGGATGGTCTTGATCTCTTGACCTTGTGATCTGCCGGCCTCGGCCTCCCAAAGTGCTGGGATTACAAGCGTGAGCCAGCACACCTGGTCTCATTTACATTTCAATGACCAATGCAAGTCACATGGCTAAACTTGAACTACAACACAAACCTCTGAAGTTTATAGCGCAAGATAGTTGGTAACTGCATAAATAAAACTGGAAGGCCTATTTTAGAACCAAGAAGTGTCAAATCCTTGATTGGCTTCTTTAATATGTTCTTACTATGTCAAGCGGGGAGGATCCAGTTTGTCAAAATGCTTTTGGCTAATGTGGCAAAAGCATAAGGAAAGAGGAAACTTAGTAGAGATGAAACATAAGTAACATCAACATCTACGTGTGTTATGGGCTGAATTGTATCCTCTCCCAAGTGTATATCTTGAAGTTCTAACTCAAGAGTACCTCAGAGTGTGACTGTATTTGGAGATGGGGTCTTTCAAGAGGCTAGTAAGTTAGGATGAGATCATTAGGGTTGCCCTAATCAATATGACTGATGTTCATGTAAGAAGAGGAGATTAGTAGTCACACACAGAGAGAAGCTCATGGGAAGACATAGAGAAGAAGGTGGCCATCTGCAGGCCAAAGAGAACCCTCAGAAGAAACTGACACTGCAGACACCTTGATCTGACACTTCCAGACTCTAGAATTGTGAAAAAATAAATTTCATTTTTTTGAGCTACCCAGTCTATGGTACCTTGTGGAAGCCCTAGCAAACAAATACAAATCTTTACCTTCTAACATAAGACATGTCTATGGACCTCCTCCCCGTCTATAACGTGATGAAGAACACATCACCCTGTCCTGGCCTATCCTTGATCTAGGGACTGGTGTTAAGCAACTCTCTCAGGCCTTTCAATGGGCAAGGATCATGTTCATTGCCACAAAAACAATCTGCCTTCCCTTTTTCAACTGTCCATGCCTTCTTGCTGGCTATTCCGTTCAGCTGACAGTAGCTCAGGGCAAGCCTGTTGAGAATGCCTCCTTTCTCTGCTGGTAGCAGTGTACTGATTAGTCTAGTTCTTTTCTCTGCTTCTTTCCCCTCAAGTTAGATACAGGCACTTGAACTTGACGTTAGTTTATGATGATTTTATTATCAAATTCTAAGCAAGTCATGCATTATAGATGTGTTGGATTCTAATCAAGTAATCAAAATATGTTATAACTTTATTGATTCCATAGCCACATTGCACACTTGTTTCCACACTGGCACTTTTTAGGCTATTGTACATACAGTTACCAATGGATTTACTTGTGTGTGTGTGTGTGTGTGTGTGTGTGAGATACCACATACTAGCTTCTCTTGTGCCATAAAGATGTGAAAGGAAATGATGAGAAATGCACTGTTCTCTCTTCATGTAGGAAAATGCCTAACATGCACAGATTATTTCAAGTTGTGCTCAATTGACATCCCCAGTCATATTAACCAGGAATGGAATTTCTTCTCAGAGACACCCTATCTGCAGAGTCATACAGGGTCGTGGTGCTTAAAGCAAAGATGCCTCTATTTTGAACACTGGGGGTTTGGAAAATCTAATTTGCCCTGAAATCCCTTCTGCATTTTAAAAATTGTGTCTGAATTCTCAATGCAGTCAGAGTGACTGTTTGGTAGACAAAATGTATCCCCAAACCATCAAGGGATTTTCATAAGCAATTGGGATTACTCCAAAATACATTGCAGATTGGTATCAACTATCATATTTGAATTTGTATTCTAGTGCTGAGAGCAATTTGTAGCACATTATAAATCAAGGCTCCTCCCTCACAATTTCAGAATGCTCCTGTATGTGACAAGCACTAAGTACGCTGTTGCTACAGCAGCAACATCTGAAATTGCCCAGAGATATCACACCAAACTGAATGACAGGAGAAAATTTCATAATCACTTTACAAGTACAACCCTTCAGTATAGCCCAATCTCCTTCAACCCGAGAAAAATTGAGATGAGTTTGGATTGAGAATGTTAATTGGAACCTGATATGCTTGGCTTTCTGGCACAGTATTTAAATTTTGTCAGGAATATCTTTCTATCCAAGAGAGCTACAAAAAGTTAACTTCTCTTTTTTCCCCCTAAAATGAAAGCTTAGATTCCAGCGAGTATAAGCCAGATTCATAGAGAAAATCCTAAAATTGCAAACTCTATAGCTACGAATTGGTCCTAATAATGGCTATTATTATTTAGATGTAATAAAAATTCTAGCTATCTGCAGAACAGTAAACTCTCTAGTTTAGCAGGGGATTGAAGTGTTTTTTGGACTGTGCCATATGAAAGCCATCAGAGACAAAAGAGTCTTCACAGATATCCACTGTAACATTTGCAAAAAGCATTAACAATATATCATACTTCACTGCTGCTGCAAGCCCGTAATATTATTCACAAATTATGTATTTAAGATTGGGGAGCTGGAGACATTTTTGTAATGCTAATATTAAGACATCCCCTCCAGAGAGGTTCTATAGAACCTCAGCCTGCATTTTTCATATTCACCTTACTGCTTGACCATGTGATGATTCTGAAATCGTTGCCTGGCTACACTGATCCCTATTTCCTAGAGCGCTATCTGCCAATGTTCAGAAGAGTTTTATTCATAAGTATTACTTCAAAACATTGGACTAAATTTATATAATTTATTGAAGGAAGTTTCTAAAACCATTAAAGATACTTTTAACTACAAGTCATTCAACCTGAGGAAAGAGAAAAAAGTTACTTTGAATAATGAACTGATAACAAGATCAGAAAAATTAAGATGGAATATCATGCAAATAACATGGGCGTGGAGATTATTGCTTAAGATATACTTTTATTCTTATTGTTTTGATTAAAAAATGATAGAAAAACTGCAGAATAGAAAAAAGTAGATTTATAGCAGATGCTTTTATAGAGACCTAAAACTTTTAAGTATCCCAGAGGAAGTAGAATTAATTTATGATGAGATTTGAGTCTTCGATATCTCTATTAAGATTAACAAGAAAGAGGCAGACAGTGAGGAAATATCAGTAAGGTAGACGTGTCTGGTTAAATGGCGTAAAATAAAAGCCTTACTTAAGACACAAGAACAACAATAGTAACAACTGCAACAGCCATGATGGTAAAATAATAATTAAACACATAGGTGACGGGAAAAGGAAGCTAGGAGGTGTCAAGCTCATTCTACAATAAGTTATGCTTTCATTCAAAAAGTAATCAACCACTGGCCGGGTGCAGGGGCTCACACCTGTAATCCCAGCACTTTGGGAGGCCAAAGCAGGCGGATCACTTGAGCTCAGGAGTTCAAGACCAGCTTGGGTAACACAGCAAAACCCCGTCTCTACAAAACATACAACAACAACAAAAATTTAGCTGGGAGTGGTGGCATGTGAATGTAGTCCCAGCTACTCGGGAGGCTGAAGTGGGAGGATCACTTGAGCCCGGGAGGTGGAGGCTGCAGGGAGCCAAGATTGCTCCACTACACTCCAGCCTGGGTGACAGAGTGAGACCCTGTCTCAAAAAATAATTAATCACCAAATGCATCCCAATATATCTAGGATTGACAGCTGATTGGATTAACACAGTTCCTTTAATTAGAATCTAGGTTAGTGGACATTAAAGGATCAGATTAATCCATGAAACTGAAGAAGAAGCAGGAAAGCAGGGACAGAAGGGCTTTTGCAGAGAAAGGGAGGGATGGGAAGAATTAATAAGATCAGCTTTTTAAACTCCTATTGGACGGATGACACAAAAAATTGTAATATTCAGATAATGCCAGAAATTCATTTTAGTTGCAACCTTTCCTCCTCAGTCAACATTCATTTGAGCAATTTGAGTGGTAGAATTGATACACTTGATTTGCACTTTATCAAATGCAGCTTGAAATGGAGCTAGAAATAGCCATCTATCAAATTGGAAATCGATACGTCAGCTTGCATTTAGCCTCATAAACAACATACTGTTGTGGTTAAGAGTATTAGTTTTGGAATCAAACAGACCTGGGTATGAGCTCAAGCTCAGTTTTTTCATCTGTAAAATTAGGTCCAGAACACCTGCTCATACAGCTGATGAGATTATTCAATGAGATGAGGCATAAAGTAGGAAGCACTGGCTCTTACAAAAGAGTGTTAAGCATTTAACAATATTTACTCATTATTATATTAGCATTATTAATATTTTATCATTGATTGTAAATAAAAATGAAATAATATTTTATTATGTTATTTGTAAATTATTTATGTTAATAAGAAAATGTTGATACATATTTCTAAGATATATTGGATATCTTTAAACACTTAAAGGAAAGTATTATTCTCCCATTCAAAATGTGATAAATAATAGGTTCAAAATAACATTCTCAGAGAGATATATGCTCATATGAATATGTATTTTACTCTGTAATTTTCTCATATCCTAATAAAATTCAGGTCAAAATTATAAAAAGTTGTTTTTATAGTATATTATAAAAAAGTAAATATCTTACTTTTGTAGAAAAATTGGCAAATGATGTGTGTAGTATATTTAAGAAGCCCATGGTGTTCTCAACCACTTCATTTGACATTTAGCTAGTACAACAGAGGGTTTCTACTGGACAGTGAGAAGAGAACATTACACAAGTCACCATGCTCTGCAGATTTCTTGCCAACTTGCTTTATGTTCATTTAACTGGTTGATTTTCATAATTACCCTATGACTGGCTAAATTTCAAATTTTGAAAGAACCATTGGTTATTCCACATTGCCGTTGGCCTTTAAATAAACAAGATTTTAAGCATAAATATTGGCCCTAATGTAATTTTCCCTCATAAAACAATCAAAGAAGTAAAAGAAAAATCTTTTAGATGGATTTTTTAAAAAATTGTTTTACTTTAAGTTCTGGGAAACAAGTCCCGAATGTGTAGGTCTGTTGCGTAGGTATATGTGTGCCATGATGGTTTGCTGCACCTATCAATCCATCATCTGCATTTTAAGCCTCACATACATTAGCTATTTGTCCTAATGCTCTCTCTCCCCTCACCCCCCATGCCCTGACTGGCCCTGGTGTGTGTAGTTCCTTTCCCTGTGTCCATGTGTTCTCATTGTTTAACTTCCAGTTATGAGTGAGAACATGTGGTGTTTGGTTTTCTGTTCTTGTTACTTTGCTGAGGATGATGGCTTCCCACTTCATCCATGTCCCTGCAAAGGACATGATCTCATTCCTTTCTATGGCTGTATAGAATTCCATGGTGTATATGTTCCACATTTTCTTTATCAAGTCTGTCATTGATGGACTTTATGATAAAGATTTGGTTTGGTTCCATATCTTTGCAATTGTAAATAGTGCTGCAATAAACATAAAGAGTATATAAAACATAGATAAAATAGTGCATGTGTCGTTATCTTAGAATGATTTATATTCCTTTGGGTATATACCCAGTAGTGGGATTGCTAGGTCAAATTGTATTTCTGGTTCTAGATCCCTGAGGAATCATCACACTGCCTTCCACAATGGTTGAACTAATTTACACTTCCACCAACAGTGTAAAAGTGTTCCTATTTCTGCACAGCCTCACCAGCATATATTGCTTCTTGACTTTTTCATAATTGCCATTCTGACTGGTGTGAGACGGTATCTCATTGTGGTTTTGATTTGCATTTCTCTGATGCTCAGTGGTGTTGAGTTTTTTTTCCGTATGTTTCTTGGTCGCATAAATGTCTTCTTTTGAGAAGTGTCTGTCCATATCCTTTGCCCATTTTTTGATGTGATGGATTTTTTTTTTTCTTGTAAATGTGTTTAAGTTCATTGTAGATTCTGGATATTAACCTTTGTCAGATGGTAGATAGTAAAAATATTCTCCCATTCTGTAGGTTGCCTATTCACCCTGATGATAGTTTCTTTCGCGTGCAAAAGCTCTTTGGTTTAATTAGATTCCATTTGTCAATTTTCACTTTTGTTGCAATTGCTTTTGGTATTTTTGTCATGAAGTCTTTGCCCATGCGTATGTCCTGAATGGTATTGCCTAGGGTTTCTTCCAGAGTTTTTATGGCTTTGGGCTTTACATTTAAGTCTTTATTCCATTTTGAGTTAATTTTTTGTATATGATATAAGGAGGGGGTCCAGTTTCAGTTTTCTGCATATGGCTAGCCAGTGTTACCAGCACCGTTTATTAAACAGGGAATCCTTTCCCCATTGCTTTTGTCAGGTTTGCTGAAAATCAGATTGTTGTTGATGTGTGATGTTATTTCTGAGGTCTCTGTTCTGTTCCATTGATCTATATGTCGATTTTTGTACCAGTACCATGCTGTTTCGGTTTCCGCAGCCTTGTAGTATAATTTGGTCAGGTAGCATGGTGCCTCCAGATTTGTTCTTTTTGCTTAGGATTGTCTTGGATATATGGGCTTTTTGGTTCCATGTGAAATTTAAAGTAGTTTTTTCTAATTCTGTGAAGAAGAATGTCAGTGGTCGTTTGGATGGGAATAGCATTGAAAATATAAATTACTTTGGGCAGTATGGTCATTTTCAGGATACTGACTTCCTATCCATGAGGATGGAATGTTTTCCATTTGTTTGTGTCCTCTCTTATTTCCTTGAGCAGTGGTTTGTAGTTCTCCTTGAAGAAGTCCTTCCTATCCCTTGCTAGCTGTATTCCTAGGTATTTTATTCTCTTTGTAGCAATTGTGAATGGAAGTTCATTCATGATTTAGCTTTCAGCTTGTCTATCGTTGGTGTATAGGAATGCTTGTAATTTTGCACATTGATTTTGTATCCTGAGACATTGCTGAAGTTGCTTATCAGCTTAAGGAGTTTTTGGGCTGAGACGATGGGATTTTCTAAATATACAATCATGTCATTTGCAAAGAGAGATAATTTGACTTCCTCTCTTCCTATTTGAATATGCTTTATTTCTTTCTCTTGCCTGATTGCCCTGGCCAGAACTTTCAAACGTATGTTGAATAGGAGTGGTGAGAAAGGGCATTCTTGTCTTGTGCCGGTTTTCAAAGGGAATGCTTCCAGCTTTTGCCCATTCAGTATGATATTGACTGCGGGTTTGTCATAAAAAAGCTCTTATTATTTTGAGATATGTTCCATAAATATCTAGTTTATTGAGAGTTTTTAGCATGAAGCGCTGCATCTATTGAGATAATCAAGTGGTTTTTGTCGTTAGTTCTGTTTGTATGCTGGATTACGTTTATTGATTTGCATATGTTGAACCAGCGTTGCATCCCAGAGATGAAGCCAACTTACCTGTGGTGGATAAACTTTTTGATGTGCTGCTGGTTTTGGTTTGCCAGTATTTTATTAAGGATTTTCGCATCCATGTCCATCAGGGATATTGACCTGAAATTTTCTTTTTTTATTATGTCTCTGCCAGATTTTGGTATCAGGATGATGCTAGCCTCATAAAATGAGTTAGGGAGGAGTCCCTCCTTTTCGATTGTTTGGAATAGTATCGGAAGTACCATCTCCTCTTTGTACCCCTGGTAGAATTTGGCTGTGAATCTGTCTGTTCCTGGGCTTTTATTTGTTGGTAGGCTATTAATTACTGCCTCAATTTCAGAACTTGTTATTGGTCTATTCAGGGATTTGATTTCTTCCTGGTTTAGTCTTGGGTGGATGTATGTGTCCAGGAATTTATCCATTTCGTCTAGATTTTCTAGTTTATTTGCATAGAGGTATTTATAGCATTCTCTGATGATAAAGTTTGTGTTTCTGTGGGGTCAGTCATGATATCCCCATTATCGTTTTTTTATTGTGTCTATTTGATTGTTCTCTTTTTTCTTCTTTATTAGTCTAGCTAGCAGTCTATCTATTTTGTTAATTTTTTTCAAAAAACCAGTTCCTGGATTCATTGATTTTTTTGAAGGGGTTTTCATGTCTCTATCTCCTTCAGTTCTGCTCTGATCTCGGTTATTTCTTGCCTTCTGCTAGCTTTTGGATTTGTTTGCTTTTGCTTCTCTAGCTCTTTTAATTGTGATGTTAGGGTGTTGATTTGAGATCTTTCTAACTTTCTGATGTGGGTATTTAGTGCTATAAATTTCCTTCTTAATACTGCTTTAGCTATGTCCCAGGGATTCTGGTACATTTTTTCTTTGCTCTCACTGGTTTCAAAGAACTTTTTGATTTCTGCCTTAATTTCATTATTACCCAGGAGTCATTTAGAAGCAGGTTGTTCAATTTCCATGTAGCCTTGTGCTTTTGAGTGTGGTTTTGAGTGAGTTTCTTAATCCTGAGTTCTAATTTAATTACACTGTGGTCTGAGAGACTGTTTGTTATGATTTCAGTTCTTTTGCATTTGCTGGGGAGTGTTTTACTTCCTATGATGTGTTCGATTTTAGAATAAGTGCCATGTGGCGCTGAGAAGAATGGATAGTCTATTGATTTGGGGTGGAGCATTCTGTAGACGTCTATTAGATCCACTTGATCCAGAGCTGAGTTCAAGTCCTGAATATCTTTGTTAATTTTCTGTCTCATTGGTCTGTCTAATATCGACAGTGGGGTGTTAAAAAATCCATTAAAATTTTCCTATTAACATAAACATAATAATTTATAAATAACATAAATAATAATAACATGAATAAATGTTTTAATATTTATTAACATATTAACAGCTTAGTCCTAAGTAGATAAAGGGGATTGCCTCCTCCCTGAATCTATTATACCTAGCAGAGAAAAAGTATGAATTTTCTCTGGTGAAATATAATATCATCTAAAGTCATCATGTCTGTTGTTCAAACAAAAATTATTAGTTATGCCAAGAAATATGATTGTATAACCAAACTTCAAGAGAAAAATCAGATAGTAGAAACACACTTATAGGTGATCTAGTATTGTATTTAAGAGGTACAGGATTCCAAACAAATGTAGTTATTTTGCTCAGAAAAATAGAAAAAAAGAACGGAATATAGTTTAATGGAAAATTTTACCAGAAAACTGAAATCTAGACAAAAGAAAATAAACATTTCAGAAATAAAAATTACAATATGCAAAATTAAGTGCCCAATGGATGGAATTAGCATAGATTCGACACATAGCAAGGCAGGATTAAAGAACTAGAAGAGAGATTAATAGAAAATGCCTAAAAATAAAACATATATAGGCTGTGCATGGTGGCTCATGCCTGTGATCCTAGCACTTTGGGAGGTTGTGGCGGGTGGATCACTTGAGCCCAGGAGTTCAAGGGCAGCCTGAGAAACATAGTGAGACCTTGTCTGTACAAATAATTTAAAAAATTAGCTAAGCCTCGTGGTACATGCCTGTGGTTCCAGCTACACAGGAGGCTGAGGCAGGAGGATTGCTTGAGCCTGGGAGGTCAAGGCTGCAGTGAGCCATGTTCACACTACACACTCCAGTCTGGGCAACAGAGTGAGACCCTGTTTCAAAATAAATAAATAAAACAAAGCATATATAGTAAAAATGAAAATAGGGATGAGTGAAATAGATATGTGATGCACAGTGAAAATATCTAACATACATATAACTAGGTTCCAAAAGAGAAAAAAACAAATCAGATGAGTGAAATAGAAAACAAATTGTTAGATGGTATGTATAAACCCAATTGTATATTAAATTAAATTAAATGTAAATGGACTAAACACTACTACTAAAAGACTAGGATGGTAAGACTGAAAAGGAAAAATCTAGAAGTATGCTTACTGCAAAGGCTATACCTTAACTATCAGGACACAAATATGTTTAAAGTGAAAGAAAGGAAACACACACACACACACACAACACAAACAAAACAATAGTATAGTATGCTAATATTAGAAAAATCATATTTAAGGCAAGTATTATTACCAGAGAGTATGAGATAATATTCCAATCTTAAATCTGCATGTGCCCAGTAATATAGTTTAAAAATAAAGCCAACATTGATAGAACTAAAAAGAGAAATGAAAATATGTCAACATCATTAAGAATTTAGAAGTTCTTTACAGCTTGGCTTTATTGTCATATACAGCATGGAATATTGCACCAAATAGCATCCAAATATATGTTCTTCTCAAGTGCATAGTAAACTTTTATCATAATTGATGATATGTTGGTTCATAAAGTAAGCCCCAATGAATGTCAAAAAGTTGAAATTATTCAGATTATGTTGTCTGTCTACAGTGTAAATGAGTATATAAATGAATTATTAACAGGTAATTAGAAAATGCTCAATTGCTTGGAAGTTAAACAATATTCTCCTAAATAAACAATGGGTAAAAAAGAAATTATAATTGAAATTAGAACATTTCAGCTCAATAATTATATATCAGAATTTGTGGCTTGCAGCTAACGCAGTGCTCAGAGTGAAATTTATGGACTGTAATGCATACATTAGAAATAATAAAAGCTGAAAATCAATGATCTAAGCTCCTTTTTCAAGAAGCTAGGTAACAGGAACAACAAGTCAAATTCAAAAAGAGTAGGTGGAAGGAAACCTTGAAAATGAGAACAGAGATCCATGAAATAGAAAACAAACATATAATACACTGACAAAACCAAAGCTGGTTCCTTGAAAACATTGATAAAATTGATAAAGAAAGAGACCAACCAAGAAAAACATGGAAAAAACACAAATTACCAACATCAAGAATGAAATAAGAGTTATTACTACAGAGTCAATTGACATTAAGAAGGAAATAAGATATTATAAACAACTTTATGCCAATACATTAAAAAATTTAGAAAAAATGGACGAATTTTTCAAGAAGCACAATTTACCAAAATTGATAGAAGAAATGCAAACATTTGAATATCTCTACTTTAGTTAAAGAAATTAATGCTGTTTCTAAAAGCCTTAGCACAAAAAACTGAGATACTGTGACAAGTAAATTTTTATAAACATGAAAGAAATAGCATAAAATCCTCTGGGATTTTCTCCCCTTTAAAAAGAAAAGAGCATGAGAGGAATGAGATGCAATATAACGGATATAATTACTGATCATTGCTTTTACCTCATAAATAAAGAGTAACTAGCACAACCATTTTCTTTTCTTTTTTTTTTTTTGAGACGGAGTCTTGCTCTGTTGACCAGGCTGGAGTGCAATGGCGCAATCTTGGCTCACTGCAACCTCCGCCTTCTGGATTCAAGAGATTCTCCTGCCTCAGCCTTCCAAGCAGCTAGGATTCACCTGCCACCATGCCCGGCTAAGTTTTGTAGTTTTTAGTAGAGATGGGGTTTTGCCATGTTGGTCAGGCTGGTCTTGAACTCCTGACCTCAGGTGATCCACCCGACTTGGCCTCCCAAAGTGCTGGAATTACAGGAGAGAGCCACCGTGCCCGGCCCCATTTTCTTATTTCCTTGTGCTTATATTATTTCAATCTGAAGTTTCTTTGAAAGAATCTTTCCAAACTATATGTCCATTTTGTGAGGGGCAACTGAGTTTATTCTAGATGACAGAAACCATAAATTCATTTAACCAGTCACATGATATATGTTGTAATTTATGGCAACATTTCAAAGTGCCTTTTGGGAAATATCCATTCTCAACTCAGAGCCACATGACACCTGACCACCTGAGGCACCAAAGCAATTTGTTTCTTGCTTTAGGATAAAGAAGATAATATAGATATTTGAATATTTTTTTCTATTCCCAGTCTTGAATGCACCTGGAATTGCATATACTTCTTGATAGATAAGGGACGTCACATAGTTTGCGTAACAATCTGAAGCCAGAGGTCAGTGCAATTAGTGCAATTACATCTGAGACTAAGAGAAAGTGAACGTCATTGTGCCCATTCATAGATAACATGATTAAGCAACTACTGGAATGCTTTTTATACTGTAACTTCACTGGACATAAAACAGGTTTTCACGAAATCAATTTATTCCCCCTCTAATTTTCCAGAGGAAGCAGTGGACTGAAAGCCTGAGGGACTTTTGTTCTGGTCCTAGTTCTGCCCATCTCTCATTCTATCCCTACTTTAAATCTATTCTTGGGCATGGCATTTCATTTCTTTGGGTCCAATTTCCTCAACTATAAAATAAGGAACTGGTAATCAATGCACACGATGTTTCCTTCATAAGTGTTATGGACCAAAGTGTGTGTCCTCCAAATTCACATGTTGAAGTCCTAATCCCAGTACCTCAGGACGTTAGTATGTGTGGAGGTAGGTCCTTTAAGGAGGTAACTGAGTGGACTGGGCGCGGTGGCTCACACCTGTAATCCCTGAACTTTGGGAGACCAAGGCGGGTGGATCATCTGAGGTCGGGAGCTCGAGACCAGCCTGACCAACATGGAGAAACCCCGTCTCTACTAAAAATACAAAATTAGTTGGGCGTGGTGGCGCATGCCTGTAATCCCAGCTCCTTGGGAGGCTGAGGCAGGAGAATCGCTTGAATCTGGGAGGTGGAGGTTGTGGTGAGCTGAGATCACACCATTGCACTCCAGCCTGGGCAACAAGGGCGAAATTCCATCTCAATAAAAAAGGTAATGAAATGAAAATGAGATCATTAGAAAGGAACCTAAGGCAGTATAACTGATGTCTTTATAAGAAAAGGAGATCAGGACAGACACACAGATGGAAGACCATGTGAAGATGCAAAGAGACGATGGCCATATGCAAACTAAGAGAGAGGTCTTGGAAGAGACCAACCCTACTGACATCTCAGTCTCAGTCCGGCCTTCAGAACTGCAAGAAAACAAATTTTTGTTGTTTCAGTCACCCAGCCTGTGGTACTTTGTTATGAGAGTCCTAGAAAACTAACATGATAAGTAAACAAAGTATCCACAATGTTCTATGCTGATGGTTGGACTTGACTTTAAAAACAATATGGTGAGCCCAAGTTATCCCCACCAAATAACTGACCACAGGAGAAGTGACTACATTTATTATCAGCATCTAGAAATAAATACTTGAACTTTTAGACTTACTTGACAAGAACCAAGCTTCTCTCTCCTACTAAGTGCAAAATTAGACTATCAGCCTACAGGTTTTCCCCTTACAAACATCATACCGTTTGACAGGTTAGACATTTTATGAGAAGCCAAGAGAATCCAGGGGCATTGCAGGTCACAGCCATGGTGGTTTTATTGCTACTGTTTAATATTGATGGAGTGCCCAAAGCTATGTGGAAAGATTACCCAGTGCTTTCTCGTGTGATGCCCAAGTTTCATTTGATAAAAATACTTCTTTGCTTGCTCAGTCACCAAAGATTTTCTCAAAGAAACAATCTACCTTATTTGAATTTATAACAACCTGATTAGTTTTCATTCCATTTATATTCTAGTAACTATTTTCAAATAAAACATCTGGCGTCCAGATAGGATGGCACTAAATCTGAGAAAGTGAAAGAATGTGAAATAGCTAAAAGGTAATTTGATCAAGGAGAATGGACCAACATAGCTAATTGGACTCTCTTTCCTGGTCTTTCAGATGGCCAAAGGCAGTTTTGGGAAGTTAACAAAGACATATGTACAGAAGGATGTTAGTCAGTAATGCTGTAACCTTTTGCATAATCTATGTGACAAACCACCTCTTTTAAATGAAAGTGTAATGTCTAATGAAGGGAATGGATTTAGGCAAATGTTGAAATAATAGTTTAATAGCTTGCTTCATTATGAGGAACTGCAGGCAGGTAAAATAGGTAGCAGGGAAAGAGGAGGCACTTTGAAATTTAGGCTCTGGTTGAAGTTTGAAGCTTCCCCTTTTGGGTGAATCTGCTGTTTCTGCTGCTGGAAAATGAGTAAAGGAATGAATCTTTCCTTAGCCTATGGGTTCATTTATAGGCATAGCAAGGAGGTAGTACTGAGTGGTTTTCAAACTGTGCTTTCTTCCGTAAGGGCAATGTGGGGATAGTGCAGATGAAGGGATGGGGAACAGGAAATCGTTGCATCTCTCGCCTGCCTCTTCAACCAGGGAAGTTCCACTTTTGTAGTCTTACACTTTGGACTTTAAGATTTTCTTTGACTAAAATGTTTCAAGACCAAAATCACTTTGGAAATCGGTTTTAGAATTGCTTCTGTTAATCGGAGCAGAATTTCGTGCTTGGACACAAGGCATGGCATTGTTGCAACGTCTCTCACTGAAGGAGCAAGGATTCCCCACATGCTTCACACTTTAACATGCTGCCGTTTTCCCCTCTTGGAAACGCTTTCCTCTGCTTCATGACTGCCTACTCCCCCGACAGCCCCTTCTCACAGCCACTGGATCTAACTGTGGATTGCTGTCCTACATCACAAGGGGAGGCAAAGCTTCCTGTCATCTGGGAATGTAAAAATGAATAACAAGTAGTGCAATCAGTATCATCTTTTCCAGGTGGAAGTTCTCTCCCCAGAGTGTGGAATAAAAGAGACTAGTCTCCCTTCCTATCTTCAATTTACCCAACTCTTTTTTTCAGCAGAGGGAAAAATGAACTAGCTGGGCATTCTTGAAGTCAGCCTATGACTTTTAGCCCCATCACTTGCTCCTGAGGACTTTAGAGCCTAAGAACTCATTCATTTATTCACTCAACATCTATCTCTGGAGTGCTGGTTACTTTGGGACACAATGACTAATATGACCATCTCAGCCCTCAAGAAACTCAGCCTACAGGGAGAAACAGACCTATGAACAGATACTTTTAATAATAAAAACAATGGTAGCAATATTCACAGGAACCAGTCTTATCTCCCTCATGAGGCCACATGTACTTGAAGTCACAGGTGCTTACAGCTAAGTGGAATCTGTGTTTTACTGCTTGGCAGAGAGCTGTTTGTTTTGGATGACTGTTACAAGGAAGGCTAGGAAACTTCCCTTGGGGCTGTGACCCCATGCAGAGCTTCCAAGGGTAGCCGATCATTTCTCAATCTGAGATTTTGAAATTTAACTTGGTAACTGAAGACAGTAAAGCATCTGACAATGTTGTTTTTCTGCCCCATAAGATTTCTAAAGTAAGGTGGGTCTGGGATTATCTTTCTTTTAAGGTAGGATGCTTTGTACCACCTAGAAATTACACTTGGTAGTCAGCATCAGCAACCTATCAGAATGGCTTAAAGAGATGAAGGATTTATTTTCTTTCACAGAAAGGAAGTATTAGTCCTGAAGAATGCCCAGGAAATGACATGGTGACTCTATTAAATTACTTGGAACCTTGGCTGGCTCCTTGTTATTTACTACTGTGCCATCCTTAGCCCTGGCTTCCATCCTTAAAGTCTCAAAATGATTGTTGAAAATTCAGCCATCATGTCTATATTCCAGATGAGAGAAAGGAGAAAAGGCCAAGAGCAACAGAGGTGTTACAGCTGTTGGGCATCCTTTCAAGGTTTCTCACTGGAAAGCATATCCAACAGCTCTATCATCTTTTTGGCCAGAACTTAATGTCAGGGCCACATCTAGCTGCAAGAGAGGCTAGACATGTATTTTTTTAACTCAAAAATCTTGCCTCTCAGTATAAAATTGGAATTTTGTGTTTAGTGAAAGAAGTGAAAGGCCGGGCACGGTGGCTCACGCCTGTAATCCCAGCACTTTGGGAGGCCGAGGCGGGCAGATCACAAGGTCAGGAGACTGAGACCATCCTGGCCAACATGGTGAAACCCCATCTCTACTGAAAATACAAAAATTAACTGAGTGTGGTGGCACACACCTGTAATCCCAGCAACTCTGCAGGCTGAGGTAGAAGAATCGCTTGAACCCGGGAGGCGGAGGTTGCAGTGAGCCAAGATTGCGCCACTGCACTCCAGCCTGGCAACAGAGTGAGAATCCATCTCAAAAAAAAAAAAAAGAAGAAGAAAGAAAAAAAAAAAGAAAAATGAATATTGGGGGGGGGGGTTACTGATAGTCTTGGCTATAGATGTCTTAACTATTTTAGTAGTGCCTCTTTCCCTTCAACTTCATTCTTTCCCTGCAAAAACTATAGAAATAGGCAGTTGCCACTGGGAAATTCTCCAGTTACTAGAAATTAAGAAGCTACTCAATTTCATTCTGATACTGAACCAGACTTTCATTCTTATTAAAATTGCTGTTTAACAGATACATTAATTATATTTTAATGCGAATATTTTCCCCTCAAGTATCACTAAATTTAATAATACACAAATTTTGTCTTTATTTCTTAATTTAGCAAAAGTATGGAAATGGTGACCTTTCCATTGAATGGGAATAATTTTATGGACTCTGATTCTTTCAATCAGAGTATTTGAAAGTATTTCAATATATTTTCAAATACTTTTATACCAATAAAAAGTTAAAAAACATATCTCAGCATTAAATGCAATGGCCTTTCAATAAGCTTCAAGACTTCATCTGTGGTCTGAAATTGCAACTAAATATATAGTACTAAAAATGCAGGTTCATATGGAAAGTGTTAATTAATAACGGATATAAGAACACTTAGCAAGAAAACTAGTGCCACCATTTCATAGATACAGAACTGAGGCACCAATCTGATTAAGTGGTTTCATTAAAGGCAAAGATGTGTCAGTGATAGAGCTAAAAATGAACATCAGGATTTCTGACTCCTGGTACCATAGTGTAATAGTTCAGGAGCTGAGTAAATTAATACATTGCCTTTAAAGCCCATAGATTATAAATTAATAAAGTCAATATAGATCAAAACTCAGTTGAGATACATGATTGTTGGATCAGGTATTAGAGTTCTTAGATTCTCTCAGCAAAAATGACTAAGATTTTAAAAATAAACTACTCATCAAAAAGATTAAGTGCTTCATTCATTTATTTATTCATTCAATTATAGAATATTTTGAGTATACCTAACTGAGGATCAAACATTACGCCAGTGTTGGATACATATATATGAACAACATTTCCTTGCTCTAGAAGGAACCATCTGCTTGGCAACGCAGATAGCTAAACAGATAGTGACAACACAATTCTATAAATGATATGATGTGAGTATGGAGTACTGAGAGAAGGAGTGTGAGTTGGGGGAAGTAGTAACTCACCTGATCAAGTACTTTAGAAAAAACTTCTCAGGAAGGTTGATCAACAAAGATAACTAGGAAAGAAAGAATGGAAAGTCTTTCTAGGCATGAGACAGGAATTGATGGGGCTTTCAAGGACCATTGCATAGCATCCTTCTTTCTTGCAGAGTACTGAATCCTCTGAGAAAGACAAAGTATTCAGATAGATTGGCATAAAACTATTGGCTTTATAAAACCTGGACAGTTGTCGTGGCTTGGAGTGCAGCAACAATGGACTTTCTAATGCTTTATCCCAGAATTGGACTTATCCTCTTGATCACAGGTAGCACTGAACTAGCCTCCTCTTATAGGGGCTGCCCCTCTACAACTTACAGTGTGGAGGACAGAACAGGTGTGTGCTTTCTGTGAGTAGGTGGCTCTCAAAAGGAAGGAGGGATTGGGATGAACTATGCATACGCATTCTCCTATCTCAAAATCACTCATCAGATAAGTCCTTTCACTTATTCAGGGGAAGTTGGAGCCAGGAGTCATAAAGGCAATGGACGTATTACTAGTGGAGCTCCTCCACACCCAAAGGCATAATTAAGAGAAGGGATAAAACGTTACTCCTGAACATGACTGAATATAATTGGAAGACAGCTGATAGACTAAACTAAGACCTTAAAAAGGTTAATGCTAAAAAAAAAAAAAAACAAATATACACAAAAGTAGAGACAATGGTGTAATTAATCAATGTACCCATTATTTACTTTGAACACTTATCTATATTTTGCCACAGATATGCATTTTTTTTTTGAGACAGAGTCTCACTCTGTCTCCCAGGCTGGAGTGCGGTGGTGTGATCTTGGCCCACTGCAACCTCCGCCTCCCGAGTTCAAGCAATTCTCCTGCCTCAGCCTCCCAAGTAAGTAGCTGGCACTACAGGTGCCCGCCACCAAAGTCAGCTAATTTTTTGTTTTTTCAGTAGAGACGGGGTTTCACCGTGTTAGCCAGGATGATCTTGATATCCTGACCTCGTGATCCACCTGCCTCGGCCTCCCAAAGTGCTGGGATTACAGGTATGAGACACTGCACTTGGCCACAGATACACATTTTTATATTTTTGTATTGGAACAGTTAAAAAGTGGCATCAGCCAGGCACAGTGGCTCACACCTATAATCCCAGCACTTTGGGAGGCTAAAGCGGGTGAATCACAAGGTCAGGAATTCACCTGGCCAACACGGTGAAACCCCGTCTCTACTAAAAATACAAAAATTAGCTGGGCATAGTGGAGGGTGCCTATAATCCCAGCTACTCGGGAGGCTGAGGCAGATAATTGCTTGAACCTAGGAGGCAGAGGTTGCAGTGAGCCAAGATCACAGCATTGCCCTCCAGCCTGGGTGACAGAGTGAGACTCCAACTCCAAAAAATAAAAAAAAAGTGGCATCAGAATAATGCACTGCCTATTGATGTAAACTGTTGAGTGCAGTAGTCAGTTGGTTTATAGAGTACAGCCTTGTCCCAGACCATAGAAAGAGCCTGGACTTCTTTTCTGTGTCCCCATGTCATCCAACATAGAACACATGTGCTTTCTTCTCTCTCCCCATCTCTTCTTCTCATGCATCTCTACCTCAAGAGATTCTCTAGTGTGGCAAAGTTTGAGACTGATTACCCTCTAATAGCGAAAACACTAATTTGTAGTAGAAGACCTGGTGAAAATGATCTGGTCTGTTAGTGACATGGTGGTAAACCAGTGCTGACTAAGGATTTTCTGTCATGACCTAGAGAGAAGTAAAAATGTTTATTCTGTTTCATTGGCACTGAGGAATCACAGATGTGTAGAATTGAAAGGGAGATAGAATTCCTAAGCCATCTGAAAACACCTCTTGAAAATATTTTAAATGGTGGATCTGCTGTATGAGTGAGTCCGGTGTTTGGGACCTTGTTCCTGTAGAAATATGCTATACCATGGATAGACTCAAACCTGTTTTCCTGGAACTCTCCCCTATAACTGTAGTGTTCTATTCTGGAGAGACACAGAGCAATTTGACAACTCCATAAAGTAGTTGTTAGCCACGCAAATATTTTAATAGTCTACATTTCCTCCCTTAGCCTTATCTTCTTTGGTTTGAACGTAAAATGCATTCAACTACTTCTTTTTTTTTTTTCCCCGAGGTGGAATCTCACCCTGTCACCCAGGCTGGAGTGGCACAATCTCGGCTCACTGTGACCTCCTTCTCCCAGGCTCAAGCAATCCTCACCTCTCACCTCAGGTTCCTGAGTAGCTGGGACTACAGGCACAGGACAGCACTCCTGGTTAATTTTTGTATGTTTTGTAGAGACAGGGTCTCACCATGTTGTCCAGGCTGGTCTCCAACTCCTGAGCTCAAGGCACCTGCCCACCTCCACCTCCCAAAGTGCTGGGATTAACAGGCTCGAGCCGGTATGCCTAGCCTTCAACTATTTCTGTATTGAGATATTTTCCAGAATCATCAGAAAGCTGGATTCCCTATTCCGGATGTGTTCTAGATTGTCAGTGTACCACATAAAATGCAGTGCCTGGAACTGAACACAATTTATTGAACAGAAGCATATAGAGACTTTTGAAGCCCTATGAGGAGGATATATTAGTAAATAAAACAAATTCCTTGCTCTCAGGGGCCTGAAAGCAGGATTATTGTCTTTAGCCTAAAGTTTCTTTTCTTGTTCTTTCCATGTTTCCCCTTCTCTTTTCTCTCTCTCTTTTGAAAAAAATCAGTGTCAGGACAGTTTATATTAAGCTTATGGCCAAATAAAATGGTAGACATTTCTCATGTAAATTGGCCAAGACAGCAGATCTTTCTATTTTGTACTTGTGTCCTTGGACTTTTGAACTTCAATAAAAATTTTTATGTGTATTCTCATTAAATTTCAGTCTGTTCCACCTACTGAAAACTTTCTGATTCCACTCAGAGAAGTAGCTAACATTTTTAGCTTTATATTTTTGCCAAATTTCGTAGACTTGTTCAATCAATGACATAGATGAAAATTTGAATAGGATGGGGACCTGTAATTTTCCTCTAGAAATATTCCTCCAAATACACACAGTAAAATCAGCAAATACTTCTTGGTAGTCGTTTGTTAAAACATAGGAGCTCTAATAGACTGTGATCTTGTGTCACCACCATGTGTCCTGGGCCTTTTGGTTATTGTTTTTCACCACAGAAGAGTCAGAATTTATTTCTTTAGCATCGCTAGTCCTGTATTGTGCTTCTCTGGCCATGAGAGGTAAGAATGAGTGAACTTACCCTCCTGCAGAAAATTAGAAAATTGTCAAAAAAATTATATAAAATTACTTTTGTTTTTTTTGAGACAGAGTCTCACTCTGTTGCCCAGGGTGGAGTGCAGTGGTGTTATCTGGGCTCACTGCAACCTCTGCCTCCTAGGTTCAAGCAATTCTTCTGCCTCAGCCTCCTGAGTAGCGGGGATTACAGGTGCACACCACCATGCCTGGCTAATTTTTTTTGTATTTTTAGTAGAGACGGGGTTTCACTATGTTGGCTAGGCTGGTCTTGAACTCCTGACCTTGTGATCCACCTGCCTCGGTCTCCCAAAGTACTGGGATTACAGGCGTGAGCCACCATGCCTGACCTAAAATAACTGTTTATAGGCATTAGACCCAGCAGGCAGCACAGGACTGTGATCTCCCAGAGAAGGGAATAAATGAGGTAAATTCTATAATCCCCATACATTTGGTCTGAAAACAATTTCTAGACAATGGGTACAGGGAGAGAAAACTCAAACTAAGGCTGATAGTCTCACTGAGGTGAGGAGATGGTGATTGCAGCTTAAGGAGGCTACGATGGCTGGAATTTGCAGGGTGGAGTTGTGGAAAGGAAGGAACCATGCAGAACAAGAGCTCCAGAAATCTGCACGGGAGTTCATTCCTGTGGCTCTTAGTTAAATACCAAGCTGTGCATGAGTAGAGTCTATCACCACAATGTGGAGCAAGGACAAGCAAGGGTTGTTGGGTGAACAGTATCCAGAGGTCTCACAGCAGTAGCAGAGTTTAATACCTGGATTAAAGGCTACCCATGACCCATCCCAAAGAAGGTTTAAAACAGACCTTAAAGGGACCCAACTGATCCTCCAGTAACATATGCACTAAAATAAAGCCCTATACTCATTCAAGGAACATAATAATATCTAGCACTCAGCAAATGTGAAAATTAATAATGTTCAGTATCCAATAAAAAGTTTAAAAATATGCCAAAGAGCAAGAAAATATAGGCCAAAATGATAAGAAAAAAATAATAGAAACTGACCAGAAATGACAAAGACCGCAGAACTAGCAGACAAGAATGTTAAGACAGATGTCACAAAATTATGTTAAACTATGTAAAGCAAAACATGAACATGATAAAAATAAAAGAAGAAGATACAATAAAGACCCAAATGGAACTTCAAGAGACAAAAACTGTATCAGAAATAACAATTTCACTGAATGGGATTACCAGTAAAATAGAACTGTAGAATAAAAGTCAATGAACTTTAGAGCATAGCAATAGAATCTATCAAGAATGAAGCAAAAAGAGAAAATAATTTAAAAAACAAACTTTTAAAAAATGTATGTGTGGGATCTAAGAAATTGGATTCATAGAAGTAGAGGGTAGAATAATGGTCACCAGGGGCTGAGGGTAGGGTAAAGATGGGTCAAAATATACAAAATTTCAGTTATACAGGAAGAATAAGTTAAAGAGATGTATTGTACAACATAGCGACTATAGTTAATAACAAGGCATTGCAATTTTGCAAACTATTGAGGAGACTTTGTGTTCTTATCATAAAAAATGATAAGTATATGAGGTAAGATTTAAATTAATTAGCTTGATTTAGCCATTTCATGTACACATATTTTAAAACATCATGTTATACATGATAAATACATGCAATAGAAAAAGAAAACAGAAATTGTAAAAGGAACTTCCTAAAAAAATTAACTGAGTCTCAGTGGTTTGTAGGACAATATCAAGCAGTGTAATATTTGTGCAACTGGGCCCCGGAAGGATGGGGGTGGGTACTATTTGAAGAAATAATGGCTGTTTTTTTTTTTTTCAAAATTGGGCAAAACCTATAAATTTATAGATCAAGATATTCAATAAATGAAGCAGGAAAAACACACACACACACATACAAAATATACCAAGGCACCTCGTAATCAAACTGCTAAAAATCAATGAAAAAGGAATTTTAAAAGAAGCCAGAGAAGAAAAATTCATATTACATGAAAATAAACACAACAAAAATTATAACAGATTTTTTTCGCCAGATATAAAAGCAATGACATATCTTTAAAGTACTAAACTAAAAAACAAAAACAAAAATCTGTCAAATTAGGATTTTATATACTAAAGACAGTATCCTTAAAAAGGAAGGTAAAATAAAAAGTTTTTTTTCAGATAGACACTGAGAGATTTCATTACTAGCAGACTGGCACTTTAAAAAATGTTACAGAAAGTTCTTCAGGCAGAAGGAAAATAATTCCAGATTGTAGTGGTAGGGGTTGGGGTATGGTGGGGACAGGATGAAGGGCACAGGAATGGTAAATATGTTGGTAAATATAAAGAATGTTTTCCCTTCATTTTTATATATTTTTAAAGGATAACTGATGATTTAAAGCAAGAGTAATAATAATAGTAATAATAATAATAATGTGTTATGCAGTTAATAAATTATGTATAAGTAACATTTATGGTGACAATAACAGAAAGGACAGGACGAGAGAAAAGGAAGTACAGGATTGTATTAAGGTATGCTATGTAAAGGTCTTCAATGACATGTCATGTAGTATAATAATTATTTGAAGGTAGACTGGGATATATTAAAGATGCATATTGTCACCCTAGAGCAGCCATTGAAAACAATCTAAAAAGATGAATAGCCAATAAGCCAATACAGGAGACAAAATTGAATACTAAAAGTCCCCTGGATGCAAAATCTCCTATCCCTTGTATTCTAATCTACAGAACTCAGCCAGTGTCCATGTATGCATTTCATTCATTTCCTAATTGAATCATTTCTCCCTAAATAGGCTATTAAGTAATTAGGGGACACTTTCCACTTGTGTCCTTCCCCTGTATCCCCCTTCCCCTGGGATTTATCTTAGATCGGCACCCAGTATTCACAGTTGGCCATTAGCACTCTACCCAGATCCACCCTCCCCAGTAGCAGAAAACTCACAGAACTCACCATTCACATTAACAAAAATGCACCCCTTCTCTTTATGAAGCTCTCTTAAACTCCAAGAATGTTTGTTTATTATGAATGAATAGAGAGTGAATGAATGCACTAAATCCTGACTGGATATTTAGGTGTACTTGCTATTTCTAGAAATACTTGCTCAAATGTCAGGATCCACCTCAACTTTTCTCAAACTTTCCTGGACTCCCACTTCTGGAGACCATCTTGCTTTCTCTGAACTGCTCTTTCTACTTTGTATCATAGTTATGTGTGCAGATATTTTGTCTTCCTATTTCACTTTAAATTCCTTGAGTGTAGTATGTATGGCTCCTAACAGTATTAGCAACAGCCATAATTATTGAATATTTCATATGTGCCAGGAACTCCCCTAAATCCCCTCCAAACACTTAGTTTAATCATTCTTCAATCAATTATGATCCATACTCCATGATAGATATGGGTACTAACATCTGTATTTTACAAGTCAGGAAATTGAGACTGACTTGACTTATCCATGGCTCTACAACTTGTAAGAGTTGGTGGTGATAAGGTTTCAACCCAGATTTTTCTGTCCCTAAAATTTCTTTTTTACTTTCTAATGTTTCTGCAGCCCTATAGCTCAAGTCTCTCTATATTACTCCTGGTACTTAGAACATAGTAGGCACTTAGTAAATATTTATTCAACAAATGTATTCAGCCATGTACAGGATGAATTTTACCAGGGCACTCTGGCAGAGGCAACCGTGACCCACATGGATGCATCTTTTTGTAAACAGAATAACAAATACTATTCAGACCAGAGGTGGAACAGAAGACATTTTTTTTTTAATGCCCTCCAATCACACATCTGGGGTCACAGCCTCTTCTGCCTAGATCTAATTCTGAGCCTGCTGATGAGATGGTTGCAGACCATCTGTCTTGTGAGGTTAGATCACTTCAGGAATCTTGGAAGTTCTTGCTTCCTAAATCTTATAAACCTCAGGCAGCATGTTAATTATAGTGCATAGACTTGTGCCTTTTGAATTCAAATGTTTAGAAAAACGTGTAAGTTTGGAAGAAATTTTAAAAAAACAACAACCCTGAACATCAGGTCATAAAGATTGTTCCTAATGTAATATAAATGCAATGCAATATAAACACAATGTAATATATCATCATTAGCTGAATGTCAGGATTGAAAGTAATGACTCATCCTAAAAAGTCTTGGATTCCACAGAGTATATTTATTTATTCAGCTTAAGGACTCAACTTTGGTATTTAAATGAACACAGTTTATGGATGTATTATTAATGATACTATTAAACTCTTCAAGCTGACCAGATTCAACATTGTGTTTTGATTTGATTTCTCTTATTACATTTTATGGAGATTATTGTTATATACTTTTTAAAAACCAGCCTAGATAAGCATTTAGAAAATAGCACTAAAAGAGTGTAAGGAGTTTTATTATGAAAAGCAAAATTTCAATTCTTTGTTCCTGTAAAAGTGATGATGCTGTTTGGAAATATATTTGTTCAGTTTCTCATCATTTTCAAAATTTAACTTTTGAACTATAAACCAGCCAGTATCTTAAAAGATTTAAACTATGGAACATTAATACATTATTATAAAAAGTATTTTAGTGCTTAAAAAGTTACCAATAACATATGCTGATAAATACATCACTGTAAGAATCCAAATTCCTTGTTTGAAATGGTCTTTCAGAGTTCTACAACCCAAACCGAAGTGTTATATGAATATGAATTATGGGTAATCTTAATAAGACTTCTTTCTCTAATTAGAAAATTTAATTTGATTAAAATGATGATTCTACACATACAGTCATATTTATTTCCATTTGAACCTACAAATGGTCTAAAAATGTTTTCAGAATGTTAAATGGGTCCATAATGAGTTTCCTATGGTTGTGTAAGGATACACAAATTAGTGTTATAACACTGCAATTAACATCCATTTTGACTTGGTTAAAGTTTGCCAAATTTTGCCTTTTTGCTTTCAACAAGGCAAAAATAATTCTGAGGTAAAATAGTACTAGAAAAAGAAAGCACCACTGGAAACTAGAGAGATTGCATTGCTCAAAGATTTTTTTTTTAAATTAACATATTTTCCCTGGGGAAATAAAATATACTAAAGAATCTCTTTGCATCTTTTTGACCCCAAGTGGAAACAAGGTCAATATTTCCTGCTAATTTTTTTTAAACAAATCTTTCCCATTTTTCACAGCTATACAGGTATGAACATGTTTCTTTAGAGACTTTGTGTATGCAAAGTAGTGCAGTTCTAGTTTCCTACATATTTGTGTATGTAGATATATTGAGCAATATTTTTATTCCTTTTTGATTATAATCTTGGTTATTACCAGAAATGAATCATAGACCTTCAAGTACAACAACATCCAATTTAAGCCAGTCCTTCTTACACATGTTTAATAATATTTATTTGGTAGGGATAACGGCCATGAAGGAAAAGGATTATAGACTTACTGGGTTTTATTAAATACGTGGACATAATTTACCATAAGAATATGTAAAATTCTCATAAGAAATACTAAAGATTCCAGTCTCTTGTTGAAGTCTCTTGTTGTTGAGACTGGATGTCAAAATAGATGCTAGATATAAGGCATTTATTTGCCATGAACCTCTGTTTTCTCATTTGTAAAATGAGAAGTTTCAGCCTCATGAGTTCTTATTATCCCCCATCCCAGATGATGAGATTCAGCTTGTTAAAAAAGCAACTCTCATAAATTTACAGAATATTTAGGCTTTACAAATCCTACTTATTGGTCTTTTGGAATTATGGTAATGGAGAATCAAAATGGTTTCAATGATTTCTTTTAAGCATATAGTCTTAATATAGGTCTTCAACATACTTTTATTATTGATCTAGTGCTTTTACCATGCAATTTTGCTAACATAAGGACTATTATAAGAGCAATTTGTGATATACAGAGTGACCACAAAGTCCCTACATTTGAGATTATGTCCTCTGATAGTAATTAAAAATGAAATCTGTCAGGGACTGATTTAATGTATTTGAACCATCCACATGTAAGAAAACTCTTACCTGATTTTGCCCACTCTGGGTGCCAGAATTCTGATATTAATTATCAAGTAGAGTTGGTTTAGTCCAGATATCTATATTCCTGAAGCCAATTCCTTGTAATATGATAATAAAAACATAGTTAATAATGAGAACAGAATAATGATAACATTTTGACTTTGGAATTATACAACATCTCAGAAAGCACTGTTCACAAAATTTCATTTACTCCTCATGGCAATTCAGTGACATTTAAGTATGCACTATCAATGTAACATCTCCTTCGGCTGGAACTACTGTAGCTCTCAATTCAAAGAAATTTGATATCTTTTACCTGCTTATTTTGTCTTCCAAAGAGTTAGTGAATTTTCATATTTTTATAAAGAAAATTTTAATATAGCCAATTCTAAGTTATCTATGCCATGATGGAATGAATAATAATTACAATAACTCCTTACATCTATACACTGTTTGACATTTATTAAACACTTTCAGATATTTTACTACATTTTTGCAATGTACTTACTACTTTATTACTCTTTTTTTTTTTTTACAATATCTATGTTATAAAATAACATGGATAAAGAAATCAAGGGAAGATTAAAACATGTTTAATAGAATTTTGAACCATTTCCCTGAAGAAGTAGATATAAGAATAATGATCAGGTAGTGATGTTTTAATTAACTTAGAACACGCATTGAGTGTGGACTAATGCATGAGAGTGCCTGGTGAGACAGACATTTGCCCAAACCCTCAATTTCCTTAGTGTCTTGTCTTCCAAGGTTTTTCCACGTGGCGTTTTCTCCCACATACTGCTGAACTTCTTCCAGTCCATGAGTGGTGAGGGTTTTTAGTCATATTCATGTAGCAGATTCAAAAGCTCTGAGTCTTTCACTCACTACTGAAAATATGGAAAGGGGCTGAATTTCCTGTTAACTTGCCCATAATGGGGAAGATCCTCATGTAATCCCTTGACTACAGCTTTAAGAGTTGGGAGAGCTAGATTAGGAGTTGACTAGTGACCAACACAATCCTATGGCATTCCTAATTATTACATTTGCGAGACGCTTGCTTTATCTCAAGGGAGCCAATTATTTTGCTGGACAGTATTACTTGTTAAACCAATCTAAATCCATTTCCCTTTCATTTCACTGTAGGTACTAGCTCTTTCCATTGAAGTAGCAGAGAGGAAGTCAGTCTTATAGCCATAGGATTGCATTTCAAATATTTAAACATTGCTATAATTTAATGATCTCTTTTTCAAGATAGAAGTCTCCAACTTCTTCAGGTCTTCCTCTAGCTGATGTTTTAGGTCTTTATCCTTGTCAGCCTCCTCTGGATGCACTGGACTTTGTGAATATTCTTCTAGAATGTAACATTCAGCTATGATTTGACCGAGGAAGAAAACAGTGGGACCATAACATCCCATAATTGGATTATGATTTTTCTATTAAGGCAGCCTAAAATTAAATTAATTCTTCCAGTTTCTGTAACACACTATTGATTCATAATGAGCCTATTGTCTAACACAACTTCTAATATTTTTCACATGGTTTGTTGACAAATGTTGTCTATTCTCATCTTTAATTTATAAAATTGTTTTAAATTAAGCTCAGTACTTTTATTATGTAATCTTGTTTTTCTTTTAAATGATTATTTTAGCCTATTATTTTTGGTGTACTTGTTCATGGGAAAATTGGCTAGCCATAAGTAGAAAGCTGAAACTGGATCCCTTCCTTACTCCTTACATGAAAATTAATTCAAGATGGGTTAGAGACTTAAATGTTAGACCCAAAACCATAAAAACCCTAGAAGAAAACCTAGGTAATACCATTCAGGACATAGGCATGGGCAAGGACTTCATGTCTAAAACACCAAAAGCAATGGCAACAAAAGCCAAAATTGACAAATGGGATCTAATTAAACTAAAGAGCTTCTGCACAGTAAAATAAACTACCATCAGAGTGAACAGGCAACCTACAGAATGGGAGAAAATTTTTGCAATCTACTCCTCTGACAAAGGGCTGATATCCAGAACCTACAAAGAACTCAAACAAATTTACAAGAAAAAGCAAAGAATCCCATCAAAAAGTGGGCAAAGGATATGAACAGACATTTCTCAAAAGAAGACATTCATTATATTTTGCCTGTATAGAATCTCTCTGGAGAAAGCTCTCTCCCTGTACTTAGACTTTGGGCTATGAGAGGACACACCACCTCAAGCTTGGACAAATGAAGTGATTTAAAGCATTAAATCACTGTGATTGAATCAGTGATGGGCACATGTACCAAGTTAGGGCAATAAGCCTTAAACTAAGACTTCGACCAGAACTCTTGGGCAAGAGGGCTATTCTTTTCATTATGATTGTTGATCTGGTAGAACATAAGCCTGGAGATGCTAATGCCGTAATTAATTAACCTCACTTGGGAGAAACTGCCTGAAAATGAAGCAAGCACCAAGGAAAGTAGAGCCAATACATAGAAAAAGTCTGATGCTTGGTTGCTTTATTTGAGCAACTGGACCCAACTATGTCTGAAGTAATTTATCCACTGAATA
This sequence comes from Rhinopithecus roxellana, assembly GCF_007565055.1. Taxonomy (NCBI): domain Eukaryota; kingdom Metazoa; phylum Chordata; class Mammalia; order Primates; family Cercopithecidae; genus Rhinopithecus; species Rhinopithecus roxellana. Next base: position 72,315,078 of record NC_044569.1, on the reverse strand, counting down.
ATTTGTTTTCTGAGGGTAATTTAAACTGGTCTTCTTTCATTTGTAATCAAGAGTCCTGAGAAATATATGGGCTTTGGTTAACTCTCCCAGCTTTGTGTCTTCCTTAAATTGAATAAGCATACTTTCCATATCTTCACCTTGGTTACTAATAAAAATATTGAGCAGGACAGAATTTTTTCCATACCATCAATTCATATATTTATTTATCTATTTTAAATGGACAGATAATATTCTAAGTTTTTGTCATGTACAGTGTGTTTTCTAGAATAGTTAAATCTAGTTAATTAACAAATGCATTACCTCACATAGTTAACCATTTTTGTGGTAAGAGTACATAACATCCACTTTATATTTTTCAAGAATACAATATATCATCATTAACTATATTCATCTCGTTGTGCAAGAGATTTCTTGAAATGTATTCCTCCTAGCTGTAATTATACATGCTTTGACCAACATCTCCCCTTCCCTTCTCCCCTAACAATCCTAGCCTCTGTTAATCACCATTCTCCTCTCTACTTTTATGTGATCAACTTTTTTAGAATCTACTTAGAAGTGAGTAGTATGACACTTTTGTGAAAAATCAGTTGGCTGTAATGTGAAGATTTATTTCTGAGCTCTCTATTCTGTTCCATTGGTCTACACAGTATTTGTCATTTTGTGCATGACTTATTTCACTTAATATAATGTTCTCCATGTTCATCCTTGTTCTCACAAATGGCAGAATCTTATTCTTTGGCTGAATAATATTCTATTATGTATATATATATATATCACATTTTCCTTTATTCATCTATTGATGGACACTTAGGTTGATTCCATGTCTTGGCTATTGTGAATAGTCTGTGATAAACACGGATTTTCAGATACCTCTTTGACATACTGATCTCAATCTTTTGGATAATATACCCAGTAGTAGGATTGCTGAATCATATGGTAGTCTATTTTTAATTTTTTGAGGAACCTCCATATTGTTTCCCATATGGCTTTACCAATTTACATTCCTACTGACAGTGAATAAGGGTTCTCCTGTTTCTACATTTTTGTCAGCATTTGTGATGTTTTGTCTTTTTCACAATGACCATTCTAACTGGGATGAAGTGATATCTCATTGTGGTTTTGATCTGCATTTCCCTGATGATTAGTGATGTTAGTGATGTCCAGCATCTTTCCATATACTTGTGGGCTATTTGTATGTCTTCTTTTGAGAAATGTCTCTATAGGTCTTTTGCCCATTTTAAAATCAGGTTATTTGTATCTTGGGCTAGTTGTTTAAGTTTCTAATATATTTTGGATATTAACCCCTTGCCAGATGTATAGTTTGAAAATGTTTTTCTCCCATTCTGTAGGTTGTCTTTTCACTCTGTTGTTTGTTTCCTTTGCTATGAAAAAACTTTTTAGTTTGATATAATCCCATTTGTCTCTTTTTGCTTTTGTTGCCTGTGCTTTTGAGGTCTTACCCAAGAAAACCTTGCCCAGACCAATAATATCAATGAAGCATTTCAGTTATGTTTTCTTCTAGTGGTTTGGTAGTTTCTGGTATTACATTTGAGTGCCTAATTTATTTTAAGTTGATTTTTGTGTATAATGAGAGATAAGGGTTTACATTCTTCCGCACGTGGATGTCCAGTTTTTCCAGCATCGTTTATTGAAGAGAACTGTCCTTTCCTCAATGTGTGTTCTTGATACTTTTGTGAAAAATCAGTTGGCTGTAATGTGAAGATTTATTTCTGAGCTCTCTATTCTGTTCCATTGGTCTATATGCCTGTTTTAAATGCTGTTTTGGTTACTGTAGCTCTGTAGTATTCTTTGAGGTCAGGTAGCGTGATGCCTCCAGATTTTTTCTTTTTACTTAAGATTACTTCGGCTATTTGGGGTCTCTCGTGGTTCCATATGATTTTTAGTATTTTTAAAATACTTTTTTGAAGAATGTCATTGGTATTTTGATGGGGGTGACATTAAATCTGTATATTGCTTTCAGTAGTATGGTATACTACTATATACCATATATAAAATAGTATACTATTCTAACAATATGAATCCTTCCAATTCATGAATATCGGATAGCTTTCCATTTATTTGTCTCTTCCTCAATTTCTTTCATTAATGTTTTATAATTTTCATTGTAGAGATCTTTCACCTCCTTGGTTAAATTTATTCTTATTTTATTTTATTTCTTTAGAGTTATTGTAAATGAAATTCCTTGCTTGATTTCTTTTTCTGATAATTTGCTACTAATATATAGAAACACTACTGATTTTTATGTGTTGATTTTGTAGCCTACAACTTTACTGAATGTATTAGTTCTGACACATTTTTAGTGGAGTATTTATGGTTTTGTCTCTAAAATCATGCCATCAGCAAATAGGGCAATTTAATTTTCTTCTTTCCAATTTGGATGACTTTTATTTCTTTCTTTTGCCTAGTTGCTCTGGCTAGGACTTCTGGTACTGTGCTGAGTAAAAGTGGTGAAAGTGGGCATCCTTGCCTTATTCCAGATCTTAGAGGAGAAGCTTTTAACATTTTCTTGTTAAATATGATGTTATCTATGAGGCTTTATTGTGTTGAAATATATTTTTTCATGCCTAATTTACTGATAGTTTTTATCATGAAGTGATGTTGAATTTTGTCAGATGCTCTTTTTTGCATCTATTAAAATCTATTAAAATAATCATGGCAATCTATTAAAATAATCATATGGCTTTTGTCTTTCATTCTCTTAATGTGATGTATCACATTTAATGATTGTGTATATTGAACCATCCTTGGGATGAATCTCACATGATCATGGTGAATGATATTTTTAGTGGGCCATTGAATTTGGTTTGCAATAATTTTGTTGAGAATTTTTGTACCTATGTTCATCAGAGATATTGCCCTGTAGTTTTGTTGTTGTTGCTGTTATGTACTTACCTGGGTTTTGCTCATTCTATGCTGCCTCACAGAATGAGTTTGAAAGAATTCCCTCCTTTTTAATTTTTTGGAATAATTTGGGAAGTATTGTTATAAGTTCTTTAAATACTTGGTAGAATTCAAATGTGAAACCATCAGGTCTTGGACTTTTCTTTGAGGGGAGACTTTTTGTTATTGATTCAGTCTTCCTTCACATTATTGGTGTATTTGTTCATTCTTTCATTGCTATAAAGCAATACCTGAGACTGGGTAATTTATTTAAAAAAGAGGTTTAATTGGCTCATGGTTTTGCAGCCTGTACAGGAAGTAATGCTGCTTCTGTTTCTAGGAAGGGTTCAGGAAGCATCCAATTATGGTGGAAGGCAAAGAGGGAGCAAGATGTCTCACCTGGTGGAGGCAGGAACAAGAGATACAGTGAAGGGGGTGGTGCTACACACTTTTAAACAACCAGATCTTGCAAGAACTTGCTATCATGAGAACAGAACCAAGAGGATGGTGCTAAACCATTCATGAAGGATGCACCCCCATGATCCAATCACTTCCTACCAGGCCCCACTCCAACACTGGGGATTACATTTGAACATGGGATTTGAATGGGGACATAGATCCAAACCATATCAGTTTGTCTGTTTAGACTTTCTATTTCTTCATAGTTCAATCTTGGTGGATTGTATGTTCCCAGGAATTTATCCAGTTTCTTCTAGGTTTTGCAATTTGTTAGTGTACATTTGTCACAATAGTTTCTTATGATTCTTTTTATTTCTGTGGTATCAGTTGTAATATTTCCTAATTCATCTTTAATTTTATTTATTTGGATCTTCTCTCTTTTTTTTTTTCTTTTTTCTTTTTTTAAAATTTTTTGAGACAGAGTCTCACCCTGTCACCCAGGTTGGAGTGCAATTGTGCGATCTCGGCTCACTGCAACCTCTGCCTCCCAGGTTCAAACGATTCTCCTGCCTCAACCTCCTGAGTAGCTGGGATTACAGGTGCCTGCCACCACGCCCAGCTAATTTTGTATTTCTAGTAGAGACGATGTTTCACCATGTTGGCCAGACTGGTCTTGAATTTCTGACCTCAGGTGATTCTCTCGCCTCAGCCTCCCAAAGTGCTGGGATTACAGGTGTGAGCCACCATGCCTGGCCTCTTTTTTTTTCTTAGTTTAGCTAAAGGTTTGTTGATTTTGATTATCTTCTCAAAAAAAAAATTCTTTGTTTCATTAATCTTTTGTATATTTTTAGTCTCTATTTTATTTATTTCTGCACTGATCTTTATTGTTTATTTTGTTCTACTATTTTTGGGTTTAGTTTGCTCTTGTTTTTCTAGTTCTTTGAGGTGCAATGCTTAGTTGTTTACTTGAGATCTTTCTTTTCTGATGTAAGTATTTATTATTATAAACATCCCTGTCCTTCTAAGAATTGCTTTTGTTGTATTCCATAGGCTTTGGTACGCTGTTCTTCCATTTTCATTTGTCTTAAAAACTTTTTACATTTCTCTTTTTAATTTCTTCATTGACTCATTTGTTGTTTTGGAGACTGTTTTTTAATTTCCACTTATGGCCAGGTGTGGTGGCTCATGCCTGTAATCCCAACACTTTGGGAGGCTGAAGTGGGTGGACCTTGAGATCAGGAGATCAAGACTCTCCTGGCTAACACAGTGAAACCCCGTCTCCACTAAAAATACAAATGATTAGCCAGGTGTGGTGGTGGGTGCCTTTAGTCCCAGCTACTCAGGAGGCTGAGGCAGGAGAATGGCATGAACCCGGGAGGCGGAGGTTGCAGTGAGCCGAGATCATGTCACTGCACTCCAGCCTGGGCGACAGAGCAAGACTCCGTCTCAAAAAAAAAAAAAAAAAAAAAATTCAACTTATTTGTAAACTTTTTGAGAGTTCTCCTGTTATTGATTTCTAGTTTAATACTATTGTGGTCAGAACAGATACTTGATATAATTTTGATCTTCTTAAATTTGTTGAGAGTTGTTTTGTGGCCTAACATAATCTTTCCTAGAGAATGTTCCATACGCAATTGAGAAGAATGTTCATTCTGTAGCTGTTAGATGGAATCTTTTGTAAATGCTTGTTAGGTCCATTTTGTCTAGAGTACAGTTTAAATCTGATGACTGGATGATCTGTTCATTGATGAAAGTGGGGTGTTAAAGTTTTCTACTATTATAATATTGCAGTCTATCTCTCCCTTTAGAACTATTAATATTTGCCTTATATATTTTGGTGCTCTGAAGTTGGGTGCATATATATTTATGACTGTTTTATCAGTAGCCCTTTTTATTGTTATATAATAACATTTTTTGTCATTTTTACAGTTTTTGACTTAAAGAATACTTTATCTGAAATACATATAGCTACTCCTAGTCTATTTTAGTTACCAGTTGCATGGAATTTGTTTTTCCAATCAAACACTTTCGGTCTATGTGTGTCCTTACAAGTGAAGTGAGTCTCTTGTAGGCAGCATGTAGTTGGGTTCTGGGTTTTTTTTGTTTTGTTTTTTCTTTTTTTTTTGGTTTTTTTGTTTTGTTTTGTTTTGTTTTTAATCTGATTAACCACTTTCTGTCTTTTAATTAGACAATATAATTCATTTACATTCCAGGAAAATATTGATAGACAGGGACCTAGTACTGCCATTTCCAGTTGGTTTGTAGATCCTTTCTTTCTCTCTTACTTCCTTTGCGGCTAAGTGATTTTCTCTTGTAGTATGTTTTGATTCCTTGCAATTAACACTTTTTGATGTTATGATTATTGAAAAACTATAAAATTAACCTTCCTTTTATTGTTTTCCATCTATATCTTTTTGTCTACAAGGATGTATTGGTGCTTTTTCAAGTGCTTTGCTAAAATTCAGAGGCTTTATGCCTTAACATATTCATAATCTATTCTCCAAGTGGCTCTATTAGTAAGATTGAAATCAGATTGGCTCAACATATTCCTGGTGATTCCCTGTTGGCTCCCACTGAAATCACCATATTTTTTCCTCTAAGTTTACAAATGACTGGCTTAATAATTCAGACTAGATTTCCTTAGGAGTCACTTACCACCTAGGGAATTCACTTTTCACCCTTCTTTTGGAAAATTGGCACAATAATTTCTCATCCTCAGCTTTTTAGTTCTTCTTTTATTTTTAATAATCCCTCAAAGATGACTGAGTGATAACAGCTGAGCATTCTTCGAACACTGGATAGAATTCTTAGAAACTGGATGATTTTTAGTTTTGTAAACTTTTATGCTCTTTTTTAATTATAAGTATTCCACTCTTTCCAGATTGAATGTTAGTTCTTTCGTGGAGAAGAAAAATCAAGCTGGAAGTAACTCTGCCTTTCTACTGAAGTGTTAACCTTATGGCATTGTTCCCTAGCAGTTGCCTCTCATTTGCATGTTTTACTTACTTTAAACCAAGCGAAGAAAATCTGTTGTTGCTTATTTTCACATTATTTTGCAAGCTCACCCCACCCTAGGCTGTGGCCTCCCTCAGTGCCATTGACTGCTTTAATGTTTCACCTGGATCAGGAGACTTTCAGCTATTTATTTTGATAGGACTTTTAAAGGTCCAATTTTATTTTGGAATTCTCTGTATAGGTGTGCTTATTTTTAAAGGTATCTACATCCCTCTTTTCTTTATCATTATTATCATTTGTAATGGTATAATAGGATTTTGTTCCCAATCCTGAGCACTGAGGCAGTCACAATAGAATTAATGAGGTTAAAAAATAAAAGGTATAAAATAATTTTTTATTTATTTTTAAAACTATAATACAATTTTTTATGTATTGGTCATACTTCCATAAAGCCAGAAAAAGGTCAGCAGAACTGAAAGTTTGAGAGCACTCATTATTTACTTAGAAGTGTTAGAAGTGTTTATTGAACTTTTTTTTAAAAAAATTATTTTATTTTATTTTAAGTTCCAGGATACATGTGCAGGACGTGCAGGTTTGTTAAATAGGTAAACATGTGCCATGGTGGTTTGATGCACCTATCAACCCATCACCTAGGTATTAAGCCCCACATGCATTAGCTATTTATCCTGATGCTCTCCCTCCCCACAACGCACCGACAGGCCCCAGTGTGTGTTGTTTCCCTCCCTGTGTTCATGTGTTCTCATCTTTTAGCTCCCACTTATAAGTAAGAACATGTAGTGTTTGGTTTTCTGTTCCTGTGTTAGTTTGCTGAGGATAATGGCTTCCAGCTCCAACTATGTGCCTGCAAACCATGATCTCATTCCTTTTTATGGCTGCATTGTATTCCATGGTGTATATGTACCACATTTTCTTATCCAGTATATCATTGATGAGCATTTGGGCTGATTCCATGTCTTGGCTATTGTGAATAGTGCTGTAATGAATATACATGTTCATGTATCTTTATGACAGAATGATTTATATTATTTTGGGTATATACCCAGTAATGGGACTGCTGGGTCAAATGGTATTTCTGGTTCTAAATTTTTGGGGACTTGCCACACTGTCTTCCATGATGGTTGAGCTAATTTAAATTCCCACCAACCAGTGTAAAAGCATTCCTGTTTCTCTACAGCCTTGCCAGAATCTGTTGTTTCTTGACTTTTTAATTATGGCCATTCTGACTGGTGTGAGATGATATCTCATTGTGGTTTTGATTTGCATTTCTCTAATATTCAGTGATGTTGAGCTTTTTCTCATATGTTTGTTGGCTGCATAAATGTCTTCTTTTGAGGCATGTCTGTTATGTCCTTTGCCCACTTTTTAATGGGGTCGTTTGTTTTTTTCTTGTAAATTTGTTTAAGTTCCTTGTAGATTCTGAATATTAGACCTTTGTCAGATGGGTGGATTGCAAAAATTTTCTCCCATTTTGTAGGTTGTCTGTTCACTCTGATGATAGTTTATTTTGCTGTGCAGAAACTGTTTTGTTTAATTAGATCCCATTTGTCAATTTTTGCTTTTGTTGCAATTACTTTTGATATCTTTGTCATGAAATCTTTGCTTGTGCCTATGTCCTGAATGGTATTGCCTAGATTCTCTTCTAGGGTTTTTATGGTTTTGGGTTTTACATTTAAGTCTTTAACCTATCTTAGGTTAATTTTTGTATAATGGGTAAGGAAGGGGTCCAGTTTCAGTTTTCTGTATATGACTAGCCAGTTTTCCCAGCACCATTTATTAAATAGGGAGTTCTCTCCCCATTGCTTGTTTTTGTCAGGTTTGTCAAAGACCAGATGGTTGTAGATGTGTGGTCTTAATTCTGAGATCTCTGTTCTGTTACATTGGTCTATGTGTCTGTTTTTGTACCAGTACCATGCTGTTTGGGTAACTATAGCCTTGTAGTATAGTTTAAGTCAGGTAGCATGATGCCTCCAGCTTTGTCATTTTTGCTTAGGATTGTCGTGGCTACATCTGCCATTTTTTGGTTCCATATGAATTTTAAAGTAGTTTTTTCCAATTCTGTGAAGAATGTCAATGGTAGTTTAATGGGAATAGCATTGAATCTATAAATTACTTTGGGTGGTATGGCCATTTTCATGTTGTTGATTCTTCCTATCCATGAGCATGGAAAATTTTTCCATTTCTTTGTGTTCTCTCTGATTTCTTTGAGCAGTGATTTGTAGTTTTCCTTGAAGGGGTCTTTCATATCTCTTGTTAGCTGGATTCCCAGGTATTTTATTCTCCTTGTAGCTATTGCAAATGGGAGTTTATTCGTGAGTTGGCTCTCTGCTTGTCTTTTGTTGGTGTATAGGAATGCTTGTGACTTTTGCCTATCGAATTTTTGTTTCCTGAGACTTTGCTGAAGTTGCTTTTCAGCTTAAGAAGCTTTGGGGCTAAGATGATGGGGTTTTCTAGATATAGGATCATGTCATCTGCAAACAGAGAGAGTTTGACTTCCTCTCTTCCTATTTGAATATCCATTATTTTTTTCTCTTGCCTGATTGCCCTGGCTAGAAATTCCAATATTATGTTAAATAGGAGTGTTGAGAGAGGGTATCCTTGTCTTGTGCTGGTTTTCAAAAGAAATGCTTCAAGCTTTTGCCCTTTCAGTATGATATTGGCTGTGGATTTGTCATGAATGGCTCTTATTAAGATATGCTCCATCAATACCTAGTTAATTGAGTTTTTAACATGAAGGGATGTTGAATTTTATTGAAGGCCTTTTCTGCATCTATTGGGATGATCATGTGGTTTTTGTCATTGGTTCTGTTTATGTGATGGATTACATTTATTGATTTGCATATGTTGAACCAGCCTTGCATCCCAGGAATGGAGCCAGCTTGATCGTGGTGGATAAGCTTTTTGATGTGCTGCTGACTTCAATTTGTCAGCATTTTATTGGGGATTTTTGCATCGATGTTCAGCAGGAACATTGGCCTGAAGTTTCTTTTTTTGTTGTATCTCTGCCAGAGTTTGCTATCAGGATGATGCTGTCCCCATAACATGAGTTAGGGAGGAGTCCCTCCTTTTCAATTGTTTGATATAGTTTCAGAAGAAATGGTACCAGCTACACTTTGCACCTCTGGTAGAATTCAGCGGTAAATCTTTTTGGTCCTGAGCTTTTTTTGTTGTTGTTGTTGTTCGTAAGCTATTTATTACTGCCTCAATTTCAGAACTTGTTATTGGTCTATTCAGGGATTCAATTTCTTCCTGGTTCAGTCTTGGGAGTGTGTGTGTGTCCAGGAATTTACACGTTTCTTCTAGATTTTCTAGTTTATTTGCATAGAGGTGTTTATAATATTGTCTGATGGTTGGTTTTATTTCTGTGGGGTCAGTGGTGATATCCCCTTTACCATTTTTTATTGTGTCTATGTGATTCTTCTCTCTTTTCTTCGTATTCTAGCTAGCAGTCTATTTTTTAAATTTTTTCAGAAAAACAGCTTCTGGATTCACTGATTTACTGGAAGGTTTTTTGTTTTGTTTTGTTTTGTTTTTGTTTTTATGTCTCTACCTCCTTCAATTCCCCTCTGATCTTGGTTATTTCTTGCCTTCTGCTAGCTTTGGGGTTTGTTTGCTCTCGGTTCTCTAGTTCATTTAGTTGTGATGTTAGGGTATCCATTTGAGATCTTTCTAGCTTTCTGATGTGGGCATTTAGTGCTATAAATTTTGCTCTTAACGTTGCTTTAGCTGTGTCTCAGAGATTCTGGTATGTTGTCTCTTTGTTCTCATTGGTTTCAAGGAACTTCTTGATTTCTGCCTTAATTTCATCATTTACCCAGGAGTCATTCAGAAGCAGGTTGTTCAATTTCCATGTAGTTATGTGGGTTTGAGTGAGCTTCTTAATCTTGAGTTCTAATTTGATTGTGCTGTAGTCTCAGACTGTTTGTTATGATTTCAGTTCTTTGGCATTTTCTGAGGAGTGTTTTGCTTCCAGTTATGTGATTGATTTTAGAGTAAGTGCCATGTGGCACTGAGAAGAATGTATATTCTCTTGTTTTGGGGGGCAGAGTTTTGTAGATATCTATCAGGTCCATTTTTTCCCCTTCATTTTGACCTTGGAGAATTTGATGATTTTGTGTCTTGGGGTTGGTCTTCTCATGGAGTATCTTACTGGGGTTTTCTGGATTTCCTGAATTTAAATGTTGGCCTATCTTGTTAGGTTGGGGAAGTTTTCCTGGGTAGTACCCTGAAGTATGATTTCCAACTTGTTCCATTCTCCCCTTCTCTTTCAAGGACCCCAATGAGTCATAGGTTTGGTATTTTTATATAATCCCATTATTCTAGAAGGTTTTGTTCATTCTTTTTCATTCTTTTTTCTCTAATCTTGTCTTCCTGTCTTATTTCAGCAAGGTAGTCTTCAGGCTCTGAAATTCTTTCCTTTGTTTGGTCTATTCAGTTATTGATACTTGTGGTTGCATTGTGAAGTTCTCATGTTGCATTTTTCAGTATTCCTCTCTAAAGTGATTATTCTGGGTAACAGCTCCTGTAATGTATTATCATGGTCTTTAGCTTCTTTGCATCGGGTTAAAACATGTTCCTATAGCTCAGTGAAATTTGTCATTACCCACCTTCTGAAGCCTACTTCTGTCAGTTCATCTATCTCAGCCTCGGCCCAGTTCTGTGCCCTTGCTGGAGAGGTGTTGTGATCATTTGGAGGAGAAGAGGCAGTCTGGCTTTTTCAGTTTTCACTGGTTTATCATTGATTCTCTGTCCTCTTTGTCAGTTTTTCTAGCTTTGGTCTTTGAGGTTGCTGACCTTTGCATGGGATTTTTGTGAGGACTTTTTTTGTTGATGCTGTTGTTGTTGTTGTTGCTTTCTGTTTGTTTTCCTTTTAACAGTCAGGCCCTGCTTCTGTAGGATTGCTGTGGTTTGCTGGGGGTCCACTCTGGAGCCTATTCACCTGGGTCCCTTCCACACCTGGAGGTGTTACCAGTGGATGCTGCAGAACAGCAAAGATGGTTGCCTGCTCCTTCCTCTGGGATGTCTGTCTTAGAGGGGCACCAGCCTGATGACAGCTGGAATGCTCCTGTATAAGGTGTCTGGTGACCCCTGTTGAAGAGTCTCACCCTGTCAGGAGGCATGGGATCTGGAGCCTGCTTAACAAAGTACTCTGACTGCCCCTTGGCAGAGGAGGAGCACTGTGCTGGGGTCTTAGCAGAGGGGGTGCACTTGTCCTGACTGCTGGGATTCCTCTGAGCCAGCAGGGGAAGCACTCAGTCTGCTGATCCACAGAGACCACAGCTTCCCCTCCCTGAAGGGGCGCAGTCCCAGGGAGAATAGAGTTCTGCCCCTAAATACCTGGCTGGAGTTGCTGAAATTCTTGTAGGGAGGCCCCACCTGGTGAGGGGGGATGGGTCAGGGTCCGGCCCAAAGAGGCAGTCTGGCCATGATCTGCCACAGCCACTGACCTGCGCTGTGGGGAATGCCTCCTGTGTCTAAACCATTTAGTCTGCCTGGCACCTGAGAGGCAGAGGCAGGATTCACTCACTGTTTTTGTTTTGTGTGTGGGAGCCTCCAACCACAGCTGTTTCTAGTTAGCCATGTTGGCTCCTCCCTAAGAAATAATTTAAATAGCATTAAGAATCAAACTGAACTTGTCAGAGTATTTTACTGTCATTTAGCCAACTCACGTTTATTAGGCACCTACTATGTGCTTACTCATACAGGCATAGATGTGAATTAATTCTAAAATTAGGCATAATATAATGTGAGATCTTAATGCTCTAATAAAGTAAAATGAGAATGTCCTAACCTCCATTCATTTTTTAGCAGTTTTATTCATTTTATAAATCTTCACTGTGTGTATTAGATTTGCTCATACTTGAATTGATTCAAGTGCACAAAATGGAGATTTCTGCCACATGTATAGAGTCAGGTTGTTGAAGGGGTTTCTAAACTTGAATGACAAGGCTATCTTCAAATCTAGCATCTATCCACCAAATGCATTAGGTAGCTGGTACTCAAAATCGTGACCTAAAGGATTATATCTCTGGAAAAAACCATAAAACCACCTTGTTCAATTCCCTCATTCTGGGGATGAGCAAATGGAAAGTCTTAGAAGTTAGACAATTTGTCCAAGAATATACTACTGTGAGCAAACGGCTAGAGAAGTTAATATTTCCCCACTATGCAGCAAGGATGTTCAGGCCTCCCACAGACTGAGATACAAAATGTGGCCACAATTCTTTTCAATGTCTACATTACGATAATTGAGCACTCACCCTTTTGGATTTCAGTTCCTTTAATGGGCTAATCCCCTCTTTCATTTTTGGGACTCTGTGGGGACACTAACATTCTCCCTCACCTGTCATTGCTGGTGCATCCCCCGCAGTCCCCCTCCCCGGCCAGCCCCCGAGCTGCAGCCTGCTGCTCACTGCCGCCGCAGCCCGGTTGTCGTAGGTAATGCCTGGTGCAGGTTGCCTCCCCTGATGCCAGGCTCCCTCTTTTCCTCTGTAGCTGCTCCTCACTCCCTGCTACTGACCTGTGTTAAGAATGGGTCCAGTCCTTCTTTTTAATTTCCCCCCATGACTGCTGAGACCATAGTGCCATGTTTAACAAGATTTCACTGAAGGCTTGGGGGTATTCAAAGGAAATTACAATGCAGAGAAATTTAAAACTGATACTAGGTAAGACTCCTCCCAGGAGACATAGGTCTAAGCCACTCCATATGCTGTCCTCACTGGGGACCTGTCTGTCCCTGGCCTTGAGCCATGTCCCATTGGGAGTGAGTTTTCTCTCTCTCCTTTCTGGAGTGCAACTGTCTCACTTACCAAGGTCTCCAAAAGAGAAAGGGACATTCTCTCTCCTAAAGTGATCTCCCTAAGTGCCACCAACTGGACTTTCATCTACTGTCCCAGGGTCTACCATTACATAAAACCATATACTGGTAACGTCTGCTTTCCTCAGGGAAATCTCATTACTACCCACGGGGTGCGGTCTTTCCTCTGGCCCTGGAAGATAATTGTCTAACACTAGTTTTAGATCACCCCGTAGGTAGGGCAGCAATCACAGTGTACACTGAGCAGCATTAAGGGTTTTGCCATTTAAAAATAGTAGCTCTTTATAGTCTCTGTTCCTTAAGGATTTAAAATCTTGGAGTCCTATCTTCATCAATGTTACCTTACCAAATTTACTATTTTAACAACAAAACCATATGCAACCACTACCAAGAAGTGCTGATTTGATATGAATACTCTTTAGATAAAATTATAAAAAAAATTTTCTCCAGATATTAAAAACATAAACATGCTCTGCCCTGTTGTTATACACGTATAACCCATGATTGATACTAATGATGCTAAGTGCCTGGAATTGAGTTTTCACTATGTGCTAGCTATTGTACCTAAGCAACCTACATATGCCTATTTTTCACATAACAGAATACCCTTTTGAAATGCAGGGATTAATATGCCTGCTTCAATGATGAGGAGGTTAATGTTCAGAGATGCTAAGTGATTTGTGGAAGGTCACACAGCCAGTGAGTAGTGGAGCGAGGATTTGAAAATAGGTCTGCATGGACCAAAGCCTAGGCAATTTCTATTACATCATCATCATCCAACTGACACTCCAATCCTCATGGCAATTGTGCAGCTTTCATTCATTTAGGGCTGTGCTTCCCAGTGTATTGAGTACTTGCAACATGGTTCATCCAAATAGAGACACACTATTAAGTTAAAAATATACAACAGATTTCTGACTTAGACAAGAATAAGAATGCAAAAAATAAAAAAAATGCACTAACTTAAAAATATTAATAACATGCTAAATAATACTATTTGGACATAATTAGATTAAATAACGTGTATTATTCAATTAATTTCAGCTATTTCTTTTTCTTTTCTGATGTGCGTAATTGGCTTGCATCATATTTCTGTCAGACAGCACTGGTTTTAAAGCTTCAGCTTGAAATATATGGAGTCAACAGGCTCAAATGAAATAGAGTTGTTTTTTTAAATTAACAGCTTCTAGGAACAAGTCTGGATGAAAACAACAATGTACCTAAAATTGCCTGACCTTACTTTTAAAGTAAGAACGCTTTGTTTTGGGACTGGAATTTTTATGTTTCCAGGCATGTGTTCACACCATCCCTAGCAAAGAGCTGTTTAATGAAATAAGCTTCCTTGTAACTGTAAAACTAAAGTATACACAGTTACAGACAATATCACTGGCCACTGTTTTCAAGTGGATCCTGGGTTTTGGCAAATGCATGGGTGAAGCAGCCAGTTGCTAATATCTGGATGGTGGGTACACGGCTTTGCTTATCTACGTTGCTTTGGCTGATACTGCCTGTGTCTAAGAAAGGAGACAGTCTTTTAGATATTGGCATATGAACTACTATGCATATTAATTATTATGAAGGGTAGCACTGGTTTGTCGGCAGGCATTTATGAAACGTTTGAGGCCTCCATGTAGGAGACCAGGTGCAGGAGAGTTTATAGTTTCCTTACATCTGAGAGTGTGGAAGCTGTCAGCCCAGGCTGCACAGGGGAAAGCCTTTAAAAGACAGCCCCTCCCCTCTCAACACTGATACTCCTCAGCCCTGATCACCATGACTTTCTAATCAGTGCCTGAGAGGAAACAAGTGTTTTTCATATTTCAAGATAAACTGAAGATTTTCCTGAGATTCCCCGGACCCTAAGAAGAGAAGAAAGAATTGGCGACCTATGCAGATTTTTGTAAATCAGCCTCACTAGAGTGATCGAGGCCATCCAAGGAACAGGGTTAGACTACTATTCAAGAATTGTGGGGCGGGGCACCGTGGTTCATGCCTGTAATCCCAGCACTAGGGGAGGCCAAGGTAAGTGGATCACCTGAGGTCAGGAGTTTGGGACCAGCCTAGCCAACATGGTGAAACCCTGTCTTTAGTAAAAGTACAAAAATTAGCTGGGCATGGTGCTGTGCACCTGTAATCCCAGCTACTTGAGAGGTTGAGGCAGGAGAATTGCTTGAACCAGGGAGGTGGAGGTTGCTGTGATCCGAGGTGGCGCCACTGTACTCCAGCCTGGGCGACAGAGCGAGACTCCATCTTGGGCGGGGGGGGGGGGGAAGAATTGTGAAGAAAGATAACCTTGGCCAACATTTCCTTCCCAAGTCTCTGGAAGGCTTGCCTGGGTGTGAATCTTAGGAGTACTTTCTTGACTTCAAATTAAGTTGGTATTTATTTGACCAAGAGTTACAGACACCTGATCAGTAGTGAAACCCCTAGTCCAGACTTGCTTTGTCAGCAGTGACTTCCCAAGGAGGAGGATGATACTGACATAGCTTGGCAGACTCCACTGAGTCAAGGTTAAAAGAATATCTTCTTTTTTTTTTTTGTTCTCACACCCTGGCTTGCAAAATCTTGCACAGCTTTTTCTTGTTCCGGTAGTTGCTCAAGCGTGTAATAAGTTGAGTTCCAATGAATTGGAACCTCCTGTTTTAGGTGATGTTTCAGCAAGTTGCTTTTCAGCTAGAGCTGGGTCAGGAATATTTTTTTCTCAAACACTGACAGAATGGCTGAAGTGTTCAGATTTTCCGTGTCATCACTAAGATATCTGTAAGTGTTCCTGTTATGATGCAGAAAATCATTTTTGAGGATGTTTAAGGAGTAAGTGCAGCACAGCATACAACCATAATCTTCCACAGTGCAAACTGCTTGCTGAACACATCGAGGGGTGGAAGCAGGAGAGAGGAGAGGTAAGAACGTGACGGAAGTCACAGCGAGGGCCTCCCGTTTCCTCAGTGCACTAACGGTTGTCTGTGTGTGCTAATGAAGTCATACTTCGCAGGTAAAAATGCCTACAGTAATATCAACAGTAACTAAGGAGAAATGGATTTTGCCTCATTTGAAAGAGATTTCATTTTCTTCACAGATGTTTCCATATGGACCTTGCATTCTTTGGTTCTGTTGATACAATTTACCTAATATACTATTCAATAAGAATAGAACTTATTCAGTAAGAATTTGCCAGACCCACAGGGAGTTATTACTTAGATAAGGGCAGAGTGTTACATCTCATCTGATCATTGACTTTAAAAAGTTCTGCTGAAAACATTCATACGATGGTTAGATGATCATTCGTAGCAAAGGTTTGAAGACAATTCAAGCTGGGCATCTTGCTTTCAGCTAGTGTAGGTAGAAAGTTCAAGTCAAAGAGGGTCAAATAGTGGCAGAGAGAAATAAACTGGCAGTAGGAAAAGGGCAAAGGAGGAAAAAGGCTGCAGAGAGCAAAGTGTAATAAACAGGTAATAAACAGAGAAAAGCATAAATCAAAGGGAAACCATGGAAAAAAGAGAGAGCAGGAGATATGACAAGAGGAAAGAAAGAAAAAAGTGAAAGAAAAGTAGTAACTGAACTCAGTGAAAGGAAAATTAAAACAAGCTTGTGGTTTTGAAGTGATTGGGCACCAGGATCGTCAGCTGTTGACCTAACTTGCCTGCCTGGTGGAGAGGCTTCGCGGCTCTTTACTGCCGGGCTGTAGGGGTCTGAGCATGGAGGGGTGGTTCCCATACAGCCAGGCTCTGGCTGCTGTGTAGCTGGGTGGTGTGACTCTCGAGACTTTGTGTGCATTATCCCATTTGGGGGATTTTAGAGGAGGCCTCTTTCAGAAACAACTAGTACACAAGCTGTTGTGGCCAGCAGAACCGCAGGGCCTCAGCAAGCCCCTGACCCTCGTGAGGGTGAGTGGCTCACCAGCCCCAGCTGGCTCCCCTGATTCCTGGACACAGCTGTTGAGATGGCAGATTCTAAGTCCCCCAGAAGGCTTCCTATTTGTGACCTAACTAGGTGATGGCCTCATCTGCTTAGGGACAGCTGGCACTCCTGGAACCACATATGAAGGAGTCATTGTGGACACTGTGTTGTCTTAGTGGCAGAGAGGGACTGGTTTCAGGCCCCCACACATGAAAACACACTCTTCCTCTCCACTCTACCCCAAAACCTAGAAAGCCACATTGAGAAAACTGCCTCAGATATCCTTGAATGTCAGCAGAATACATGTGGGCTGTCAGACTGTGTGTGTGTGTGCGCGCGCACACGCACACACATTCCTTCAACAGCAATTCTTCCTACGTGTATCCCTGCTGAGTCATCACCAAGAGGGTGAGGGCTATTGACCAGTTGATTGGGTGAATCTGGAACAGTCAGCGGCTATGATCACAATGCCCCCTATTCTTTTCTCTCTTGAGTAAGGGGGGAAGGCTGAATCCCTAAACAACTTAGGACAAGTCTTGATGTCTCTCTTGCCCTTCTGCCGACCAGCTGCGACAGTCATGTCCCTCATATCTATTTCTCTTGGGTTCTCAGCAGGGTAGAAAATATGCTAATAGTGGTGTTCACTGACTTCACTTCATTACCATTGCAGGTCAACCAGCAATGAGCAGATCCCATGGGTATCAACGATCTCTGTGGTAGGCAGACTTCTAAGATGGTTCCCAACGGCCCACACCCTTGAGTATGAGTGGGGCTTGTAACTTACTTCTCATAAGTAGAACGTGGCAAAAGCGATGATATGGTACTGCTGTGACTAGGTTGTCTTCCATAGCAAAGGTGAAGGGATTCTGCAGATGTAATTAGGTAGACTTTATGTTAAAAGGAAGATTATCTTGGCAGAGCCTGACTTAATCAGGCGAGCCCTTTCAAAGAAGGTCTAGAGATCAGAGATGGAAGAAATCAGTCTCCCTCCCCCTGGCCTTGAAGATTTGAGCCAAGATGAGTTCCTCAGCTGTGAGGGGATGACTTGGTAACAACCATGTGAGCCTGGAAGGGGCACCTGACCCACAGATGAGACTCTAGCCCTGGCTGAAACCTTAACGGTAGCCTTGAGCAGGAGTTGTTCCCAGACACCTGACTCATAGAATCTGTGTGATAACAAACACATTGTTTTAAGCCACTGAGCAAAAATAGGAGAAAAGAGCCACGCAGCAATCGAAAATGAATGCAGTGTCTCCTAAGGAAGGTGGTGAAGCTGTCCTTGGTCTAACCTATGAGGACAATAACTACCATTTGTGAACAGTAATAACTAACATATCCAGTGCCGGCTCTGTCTGACACTGGTGCTCTCTGTACATTATCTCTAATTCTCACAACTGCTCAGCAAGGCAGATCTTCTTTCACAGGTGAAGGAAGAGACTCAGTAATGTTCAGCAATTTTCCCAAAGTGCTGGAGCCATGATTCATATACTGCACTTTCCTAGACTAAGGTTGTGCTTTCTCTGCATACCGCGCTAGACCATGCAGGTCTACGTTTGGCAGCTGATGAATGTGGCTTTATTTCAGTGTCCAAATACCATTATTTAGCATGGGGATGCACAGATTCTTCCAAAATCAATGCTTTATTGAAAAGTCTTTTTAGGGAGAGCCATTTCAAGTGGGAATGAGCCTTGATTGTACTTGTGCAAAGTAGTTAGTACTTGTCTAAACCTCAAAACAACCCTGACCACCCGTGGAGGGTCATTCATTCATTCATTCATTCATTTGTGTTTGTTTACTTGCTACCCAAAGACATATATCCCAGTAAAGAAACTTATTGAATAGTTTGCTGAGAGAGGAAAGTCAGAGTTTTTTTTTTTTTTTTTTTTAAGTGTTAGAGGCTTTCTTGGTGGTTGTTCTCATTAAGAAAAACTATGCTCTCCTGGGTAGGATGAAATAGATCCATAAGTCGGATTAAAACAGGATCCTCTCTTCACTGGTCAGGAAAAAGTCAAGGATGTGAGGTACCCCATCCCTCAAAGTGTACTTTCTTGATAGTATTATGAAACACAGCATCCAATTTTTATACTTCCCTGGTGAATGCAGGTGCAAGTAGAAAATTCCACTGAGCACCACAAATACGTATTGAATGTCTACAGTGTGCTTGCCACTGTTCCAAGTGCTGTGACATTGTGGGGGACAAAAAGAAAACACAGAAACAAAGACCCTGGTCTCATAGGACTTTCATTCTAGTTGGGGCTATAGTTAATAAAGAGAAATACTGGACGCAGTGTCAGGATCTGTCAGCCTGCTTTGTGGAGGCCCCACTGCGAAGGGTGAGGATGGGGCAGGGTGTGTGTTGGGAGTTTTTGCAGCAATCCTATCCAGGTGAGAGAGGGTGGAGGCTCAGGTGAGGTGCATGGCAGTGGAAGCAGAAAGAAAGATTTTGGAATGACTGATGTGGAGTAACGGATGGCGGCTGCTGAGGAAAAGTGTCACAAGCAGCTGCAAGTAGCTGGCCAGAGTACCAGCGATTTGTGGATGAGAGGATATGGTCACAGGGGAAGGGGGTGGTGCGGAACTTAGACCAGATGCAGCCCCCTCTCTCCTTAGTCACACACACAGGGGTTCTGTCTTCTTGCCGACGTGCCCACAGGCATGGCTCGGCAGCTGCTAGCCTCCAGGTGTTTGCTTGGTGGAAACTGTTTAAAGACTTAAAGATTCAGTTTGAATTGAAGCAATTTTTCTGGTAGCAGAAATCATGGTGCAGATTTCTTTTCTGCCAATAAAACAAATGTTATACCCTATTACCTTCCGTAGAGGGACATTTCATAATGAGCATTTTATAAAAACATGAAATCACAATAATCCCACCATATACCAGCATAACCAGGTTTAGCTAGGATTTCATGTTTTTGGTGAGAAGACAAAGAAAAGGGAGAGGGATCCAAGGTACAGCTTCAACCTACAGATTGTTACTTTCCTTCAGGACATTCGTTTTTCACTGAACACAGTCAAGTTGTCTTTTCAGCATAGACTGTGTATCCTTTAACACGCTTTTTGTAACCCTAGATTTTCTGTTGCTGAAATGTCATGTTATTGTAGCCAGAAAGCAAATTCCTTTCCGAATTTTTGAGCCATATAATGTATACTGATGAACTTCAGAGGTTATACACCCTGAGCCTCATGTGGTTCCACCAAGTCTCTGCCTGAACCCCTCCCAGGTCAGGGAAGTTTCCTTCCATTGGCAGTAGCTCTGATGGTTAGAGAGTGCTTTCTTATGTTCAGCTGTAACTTGTTTTTTTGCAATTTCCACTCATTCCTCCCGGTTCTGCCTTTGGAAGATAACTTTTACTTAAAGACTAAAAGGTAGAAAAACAATACTATCATGGCCCTTACATCTGATCCTACTGTTTATTTATAAACCAAGAAGCCTTTTAACATGTGTGAAAGAGAAATGATCAGGGTTGGTATTAAATGCTTAAGTTTCTAAATTGTCTTAGAAGTCTCATCAAATTAAATCAAATCTGCAGTGTTAAATGACAGCAAAAGGAGCTTAGATCAGTCAAAGGGAGCTGGACTGGGATTTTGTTTTTCACTCCCAAGGTGGTTGTCAGCTAACAATGTTCCTGAGGTGAGCTTAGGTCACTGTTGAAAGTTTATATTCAGGCTCCCAAGCCAAAACACGCTGTTGCAAGCAACCCTTTCTCTTCTGTTAAACACAAAATAAACAGATGTCCCACTGAGATGGACCTCCTCCTTCCTCAGCCTCCCTACAATATGCAGAAGCTGCTGGAAGAAAATTTACTCCAATGGCTCAGGTAGATATTGCTGAGCAAAATGTAGATTTCTCAGAATGGCAATTGATGAAAGCAAAGCTTTGCAGGGGAGGATGAAAAACATAAGCCTATCAGGAGAAAGAGAGAGAGAGTGGGGGTTGTAGGGGAGATGGAAGAGGAAGAGGAGGAGAGAGAAGACTGGAGGGATCATATTTATAAAGACTTTTTCTCTGTTAATCTTATGGTGATTTCCAAGAAATTCTATTTATTTCAATAGAAAATGGGATAGATAATGGTGGGGATGGCAGGGTGGTGGTGCTGTATTTAGGTCTAGATTGTTTTCTTAGCCACATGGCAATGTTTTCATGAAACAGACTCAATTTTTTTGGTTTGTATATTTAACTGTTTAGGGAAATTCTAGGTATTAAGTCACCACATACAGTCATACATTTGAAACCTACATCTTATAGGTTAAGACAACCAATGAGATTGTGAGGAGGCAATATCAGTTCTAAATCCTGCTAGATGCAGAGTAGAGACCTGTTCCCTTGCTGAGGAATTGGTGTGTTTCTCAACTGCCCTACTTACCTTGACCTTCATGTTAGGTGAGGCTTTTATTGCCATTTAAACAAAAATGCTGGGGATAAACCATTTTATCTTCAAGGATCTTAGGAGGAGCCATAAGGCAAAGTATTTTGCCCTTGGTATAAATGCATCTCTCCAACGATTTATTGGCAAATGTATGTAGGTGACAATAGATTTCTAAATTGAATGTTCTGCCTGAGGAATGGCCTCTGATGTGCATTAAGACCTGTTTTGTAATATCCACACCTCTCAATTTGTGCAGATATACCTTCCTGATTACATTATGCATCAATCTTTAGGACAATTGTCAGGTGGTAGCTGCGCAGCCAGAGTAAATGGATGTTTCTTGGCACAAATCTGACTAGTTTGTCAAGAACAATCTTTTAAGTCATCTGAGAGAGATGCATCTGGCACTTTTTTAAATATTAGTACTCTGGTCTTTTTCTCTAAGTGCTACATTCATTGAAGACATATCTCTTTCTCCCTACTCTAGTAGCTGGGTTTTGTGGTTATTATTGTCATGTGTAAGAAATGTCAGAGACACAGATTTCTGATAGGTGCTGATGCAGAGCTGGGGAGACTCCTCCTCCCCTCTCTCCCATACATATTACCTCTCTCCCTCCTACCTTCCTGTCTTTCTTCCTTCTTTCCACAGATATTTATTGAGTACCTGATAAGTGCCAGTTATTTGTGAGGTATTGGTATCCAGAGGCAAACAAGGCCAGTACAGACCCTCCCCTCTTGGAGTTAACCAAAACATGTGACACCTGCTCCACCTGCCAGCCTCTCTTTCTCTCTGCCAGGGGTCTAGACTTATCTACAAGCCTTGGATCTCTCAGCCACCAAAAACCTGATTTGTCATGGGACCCAACTGGATTGTCTGATACATCTGTATGCTAATGTGGTAATGGGTTGATGTGTTACTCTTTTGGGGATCACGCTGGTAGTTTTACTAGGACCAGTCCCACTTTAAAAGGATGGCTGGACAGACCGTGAGACATCCAAAGCTTAGTATTACAAGCCTCGCCCTTCATTGAAGTCTACAGTGCTTGGTTCCAGGGAATACAATTACGTGTATATCCCAAGAAACCCTTGACTGCCCTTGAAATTTGTTCCGTGTTTAACTAATTGGGTATTTTTCGATGATTTCATTTTATTTCCCTAGTTGGCTCATTGGTCATTCCTCTTTGCTGCATTTTTAAGTGTTTGCTATAGAATTTACAATATCCATTTTTAATTTTTCACAGTCTACTTTCTTATTATGGCACGCCTTGTAGCGTATGAGAACCTTAGAACAATATATTTTGATTTTCCACTCACATCCCTTGTGCTGTTATTGTTAAACATTTTATTTCTATGTATGTTATAAACCCCACAATATATGGATATTATTTTGGCTCAAAATTAATTATCTTGTAAACAGATTAAGAATCAAAAAAATTTTTTTGTGTCTTTATATTCCCCACAAATTTGTCATTTTAGATACTCTTTATTATTTGGTGCAGATCCAAATTTCAATCTAGTTTAATATTTTGCCTGAAAATTTTCCTTTAAGAATATTTTTTATGGTACAGCTCTACTAATGATGAAATCCCTCAATTTTTGTTTATCTGATACATTCTTTATTTTACTTTTATTTTTGAAGGATGTTTTCACTGGATGTTGAAGTCTAGGTTGATGGTGTTTTCTTTCAAAAAGTTTGCTTTAATTCTTATCTTTGTTCTTCTGTATTTAGTGTGTCTCTTTTCCTTCTGCTTGATTTTTAAATTTTTTTTTTTTTTTTTTTGAGACAGAGTCTCTCTGTTACCCAGGCTGGAGAGCAGTGGTGCAATCTCTCCTCACTGCAACTTCTGCCTCCTGGGTTCAAGTGATTCTTGTGCCTCAGCTTTCCAGAGTAGCTGGGATTACAGGTGCATGCCACCAGGCTCAGCTATTTTTTGTATTTTTAGTAGAGATGGGGTTTCGCCATGTTTGCCAAGCTGGTCTCAAATTCCCTACCTCAACGGATCCACCTGCCTCAGTCTCCCAAGGTGCTGAGATTACAGGTATGAGCCACCACACCCAGCCTCTCTGCTTCATTTTTAAGATTCTTCTCTTTGTTACTGGTTTTTGTTTGTTTATGGTGCATCTTAATGTAATATTCTGCTTGGGGCTTATAGCACTTATCTGTAAGTTTATAGTTGTTTATCACATTTGAAAAATTTTGATAATCATTTCTTCTTCTCTTCTCAGATATTTTTATCCTTCTCTCTTTTCCTTCTCTTATTACAATTATATGTAGTTTAGATGACAACTGAGATCTGTTTTTGGTTTTCTCCAGTATTTGTGTGTGTGTGTGTGTGTGTGTATGCGTGTGTGTGTACTTCATTTTGGATAGTTTATATTTCTACCTTGAAGTTCATGAGTCTTTGGACATTCCAATTGGGTCTCTTCATGTCTTCTATTTCTCTCCTTATTATGTTCATGTTTTTCTGTATCTCTTTAAGCTGTAAAGCACTTTTAGAACAGCTGTTTATTTCAATTGAATTAGCTATACTAATGTCGTTTGTCATTTCTGGGACTGTTTCTATTGAATGTTTTTTTTTGTGGTTATGGGTCACTTTTCCTTACTTCTTGATTATCTAGTTATTTATTTTATTTTATTTTATTTTTCTTGAGATGGAATTTCGCTCTGTCGCCCAGGCTGGAGTGCAGTGGCGTGATCTCCGCTCACTGCAAGCTCCGCCGCCTCCTGGGTTCACGCCATTCTCCTGCCTCAGCCTTCCTAGAAGCTGGGACTACAGGGGCCTGCTACCACGCCCGGCTAATTTTTTTTGTATTTTTAGCAGTGATGGGGTTTCACCATGTTTGCCAGGATGGTCTTGATCTCCCGACCTTGTGATCCACCTGCCTCAGCCTCCCAAAGTGCTGGGATTAGAGGCATGAGCCACCGTGCCCGGTGATTATCTAGTTATTTTTATGCAATGCTGGACTTTGTAAATTTTATGTTCCTCTGCACCGTATCTTATATTCTGTAAAGAGTGATAGACTTTGTTTTGACATAGTCAAAAGTTGGGATAAGTTATTGTTTTCATAATTTGGTTTTATTCTTGATTAGAGCAAGTTTGAAGTAGACTTTATTATAGGATTAATTTACCTTCACTTCTAAGGTGTGGCCTTTCTGAAAACTCAATGAATCCTAAGCCTTATGTAAACTCTTGAATTTGTTTATTTTATAGGTATTCAATAATTGTTCTTTCCTTAGAAGTTATTCTTTGCTGGCCTAATGGGGTGTTGATCTATGCATGAACAGATAAACCAAAGTTTCTGAGGGACTTTTATGCAGATTTCTGGAACTCTTTTCTTGCATATGTTACTTTGCCCTTAAAATTCCAGTTGCCTTGGCTTTCCCAAACTCTGGTCAGTGTTTCCTCAGCTCAGTAAGAACTTTAGTCTTTAAAGAAACTGTGGTGTATGTATATAATGGAATACTACTCAGCCATAAAAAGGAATGCATTAAAGGCATTTACAGTGATCTGGATGAGACTGGAGACTATTATTCTAAGTGAAGTAACTCAGGAATGGAAAACCAAATATCATATGTTCTCATTGATAAGTGGGAGCTAAGCTATGAGGATGCAAAGACATAAAAATGATACAATGGACTCTGGGGCTTTGGAGGGAAGGGTGGGAGGGGGCAAAAGATGAAAGACTACAAATAGAGTGCAGTGTATACTGCTCAGGTGATGGGTGCACCAAAATCTCACAACCAGTAAAGAACTTACTCATGTCACCAAATACCACCTGTGCCCCGGTAACCTATGGAAAAATTAAAAAAAGAACTTTAGGATTTGTTGGAGTTCCCATTCCTTGGTCTGTGGCCTGGACTCTGCCTCCCAGTAATAAGCTGGGGCGATCATAAGGCTCATCTTGTTTGTATCTTTTTTTCCCCTCAGGGATCACAATTTTTCATTGTTTCTGTTCAGTGTCTGAAAGTACTTATTTCATATATTTTGTTTGAATTTCTGTTGTTTATGGCAAGAAGACAATTCTTGTAGCAATTAATCCTTCATGGGGGGAAGTGAAATTATAGGTTACATTTTAAAATCTGTGGCAGATGCAGTTAGTTGTGGAAAAAATAACCTTTTCACTTTCCTCCATCTGTAACAGGACATTATAACAGAATTCCTAAGAAGAGAGATATCAAATGTGAATGTGAGTTGGAAAACAGATCTCCCTGTAGAATATGGTAAAAATAAGGTAACCAAAAACTAGTTATAGGACTCTTAAAATTCTCAACCATGTGATGGGTATATAGAAATATAGAGCAGAGACTGAGAGAGGTTTTTGAGGAATATGTTTTGAGGGAGTCAGCTAATGCTATGCTGTGATCCCAATTTCACTAGGGTGAACGACAGAGGATATTCCTCCACTCATTTAGCCTGTGAGAGGGGCTTTTGTGATATATTTTAGAACATGATATCCATTTCCTGAAACTAAGGGATCTTGTGGGCCACCCAAGAAGTCTAAAGCATGAAAGAAGGGCTTAGTAGCTGTGAATGGATGAGCTAATGGAGAGGTGGCTGTTTGTAAGACCTGTTTTCTCAAAAATTGTCAGGGTACAGATTGCATGGGTGCTTTTTTATGGGCAGGGATACTCATGAGGAAATGGAAATGAGGAAGAATTTCAATAGTACTGAAGTTTTGACTATATCATGGGACTGAGGATTCTAATTATAGGTAATCTGAGTGGTGAGAAAAGTCTTCCTTCTCAAGTTTTTAATATGTTTAGGAGCAGAACTAGCACCAAGGAACAAATTCAAGAGATCAGTGGGAGGTAACGTAACATTTCTGTAACCAATAGGCCTTATTCTATACACTTTACCACAGAACTTCAAGTTTGTGAAGACTGTCAATGTGCGTAGCCCTAAGGGGTGACTCAACCCCATTTCCCAGACATCCTCTTTTCCAGACTCCCTTGGAGATTGAGAGAGGCAGGGAGCAAGGGTCTGAACAATGAGAAGTAAAGATAAGTCTGCTTTGAAATTACTGGAAAATGATTGCTTCCTGATGAAAGAGAAGGATGAAAGAGGAAAACTTACCTCTTGCCTTTTTTCCTGCTTAGAATGTGATTGTGTTTAGAGCAGTGGCAGTCATTTTGAGACATTGAGGCAGCAAGCCTAAGGACAAAAGTTAGCATGCTGAGGCTGGTGGGCGATTGCAAGATTGAATTCTTGGCACAGGAGTGGATTGGGACTGGTAAATTCAACTGACTTATGCAGAAGAGGGTTCAGAACAAATCTGAGGTCTCATTCTCAGTGGCAGCAGCAGTGATGCTTTTTCTCCTGTTAGACCAGTTCAAGGCTTTGGGGTATATTTCCTGGAAAATTCACCTCAAACTCTTTTTTTTTTTTGTAAAAGATGGAGTCCTGCTTTGTCACCCAGGCTGGAGTGCAATGGCACAATCTCGGCTCACTGCAACCTCTGCCTCCCGGGTTCAAGCAATTCTCCTGTCTCAGCTTCTGAAGTAGCTGGGATTACAGATGCATGCTGCCATGCCTGGCTAATTTTTTTGTATTTTAGTAGACACGGGGTTTCACCATGTTGCCCAGTCTGGTCTCGAACTCCTGAGCTCAGGCAATCCACCTGCCTCGGGCTCCCAAAGTGTTAGGATTACAGGCGTGAGCCACCGCACCTGGCAACTCATTTTCTACCTCTTTACCATTCTGTGAGCTACCCAGTATACTGACAATAATGTTATTTTCTAATTGATCAGTAAGAGTCAACTTCTTTCCCTTGCAATTAAGAACACTGACTGATGCAAAGCATGTAGAATTTCTCATAGTTGAGCCATTTGGGTCAGAAGTCAAGTGTTCTACCTGTGTTAAGAAGTCCTGTGACTCAGGACCAGAAACCTGGCTTACCTCCCTGGTGTTGTGGGGGTTAAGATGGCATACTAAATCAGCAGCAGCTATAGTGTCAGGGAAGCCATCTTTTTGAGAAGTCTCAAGAGACAAGAAGTGATAAATGGCTCTTCTTCTTACTGTTTGGCTAATTTTGACTTTGCACCACTTACACACAGCTGTTGCCATGACCTCAGGTTCTAAACAGTGTTCTGTATGGCCGAAGCTATTTCCTCTTTCCCAGAGTAGCACGTTGCACTGTGGAAGATAATCTTGCAGGTTTGTACGGTAATAGGATTAACGTGGCCTTTGTGGTATTTGCCCACCTAGCAACTGTGACTTTGCCATACTTGTGAATTATACTTTTGCTTGTGAGTTTCTTTGTAAATCTTCCTTCTTAACAAGGTAGTAGAAATAGCTTAACTGTCCTGACATTTGTGAGTGCGAAGCCCAGAGATGCTTTCTTGGCAGTTGGCCAGCAGTCAGATCATCACTGTCCGGGATGGCTGATTACTGGCAGGGCTCAGATGGCCATGTGGTGGAGGATAAGAATGGGAAGGCCAGCACCAATGTAGGCAATAGGGGACACTTAGAGGATAACCAAGTCCCCTCCTCAGAGAAGCTTTTCTGATCAGAGCCCTGGGGGCCACCTGTAACTGGTATTCTCTACAGCTTTGGGCCTGTTTCCCACATTTGGCTCTGGGCAGGTAGGTTTGAAAATAGAGTGTGATATTATGGAGTGAGGTCCTTGATGCCCTGGATTTCACAAAGCAACCCTACCTGGGTGATATCAGTGCTACATCCTGTGCTTCAGCAGTGCTTACCCATTCCTTTTATTGTTTATTGTTGTTGCTGAAGTGGTTTGCTTTCTTTTCTTTCACACGTCTCTGAATTGTCTAAGCATGGCGTTTGGAATACAGCCCTCAATATACATCCTGTTTGCTGTTTGGGAGGGAGGTTTTTTTTTTTTTTAATGCTGTTGAAATTATAGCCCTGAACAATAGGGTAACATTCATATGCTGAGGCCCCATTAAATTATTATTTTTTAATAGTGGAAATGTTTCTGAAATTGACTGGTACAATGTATACACGCTGAGTGTTCACTATATTATTACTTTTTGCTAGTGGGAAGGGCTGAGGAAATGGAATAAAACAGTTCCAAAATCTCAGCGGTATGTGATGGGAACTCTAAACACATACTTACACTTTTTCAAAAGATCTAGAAAATATAGCGGTGAGGGAAGTTTATCTGAGAAAGTTCACTTTGGAAGTAACATGGTGACTAAATTATTATTATTGACATAAAGGTGATTTACAAGAAAAACTCATATCCTTAATGCTTGCAATATGTTGGCTGCTTTTTATCCAGAATTTGTCTTCTTTCCATCTCTGCCCACATTTCAGCATTTATTCGCTCTAGTTAATGACTTTAAAATATTAAAAATCTCCCTCAGTAGGTACCCGAGGGTCAGTGGCACCTGGTTAAGATGGGAAGAAAATTGACAAAGATCAAATCTCTGACACACACTCTCAAGGCTGTCTGCTGTGTTTCCCGGCCTCCCTCACTGTCCCTGATGCGTGCTCCGCTCCTGAGTGGGGGAACTCAGTCTGATAAATTACAGGCTGCTCCCTGCTCACCAGAGTGGGGAAGGGGAGCCAGATGGAAGGAAGCATGGAGGGCCCTCTGTCACTACTGGCCGGCTGCCACCACCTGGGCACTCTGTGCTCCTTGCCGAGGGAATGTCACCGTCTTGCCTGTGTAACGGGCTGGCCATCCGCAGAGCCTTCCAAAGCAAGATGCAACATTGAGCCACGTTGTCATGGTTACTTAGTCATTTCCCCAGAGTCCTGACATCAGTGTCTCCAAGGGGCAAGAGCTCCACCTCATGCATATGCATGTGCGCGGCAGGGGCCTCGCCACATCTGAGCATCTTATAGTATTTTTAGTAGAAAATGATAGTGAAGGAGGGAAAGGTGACATAGAGAATGGAAGTAAAAATGACAGGAGGGCATGTTATTAAATGAACAAATGAAGTTGCTTGCTAGCCGAACTGGGAGAAGACAGGAAGGGTTAATGCTGAGTTGGGATTCCCAGGTTTAAATTAGCCATCTGCTTGGCCACGCTGGGCTCTCAGAGCTTGTAACTTCTTAGTTTTCAGAGCTTTAAACTTCTTAGATGACTTTCCCAGACAATGTCTTACTCGACTCTCAAAACTGCTCGTGACAGACATATGGCTGGGGAGACCCTCGATGTGTAGCAGATGAGGAGACGGACACTCAGCGGAGTGAGGCACCTCGGAGGTTCACGCAGTCAGTACGAAGGCTCATCACACAGTCTTAGTTCCCAGCCTGAGCTTCCTTCTGTTTCCACTATCTCCAATCTCTTAGGAACTGAGAACTTTTAGAAGGTAGAGACTTTTCAAGGGACAGTATTAAATGGTGATCTTGTCTGAATCGTGCATCTGTCTATAGCACCCCCCACATAGTACATACTTAATCACTTAATGAATATTGAATGAATAAAGTTCACGTTTGAGGGGCCCTGGGGTTTCCTGGAAAAGCCAGACAATTTACTGTTTTGCATTACACATGTACCAATGCGAAATTAGAAGTTAACTTTTTCAAAATGAAACAGTTGTGTTGAAAGAGTAGGTCATGGCTGAGTACAGTGGCTCATGCCTGTAATCCCAGCACTCTGAGTGGCTGAGGCAGGAGGATTGCTTGAAATCAGGAGTTCAAGAGCAGCGTAGGCAACATAGTAAGACCCTGTCTCTACAAAACACGAAAAAAAATGAGCTGGGTGCAGTAGCAGTGGCATGCGCCAGTAGTCCCAGCTATTCAGGAGGATGGCTTCAGCCCAGAAGTTTGAGGCTGCAGTGAACTATGATTGCTCCACTGCACTTCAGCCTGGGTGACTGAGACCGAGGCTCTTAAAAAATAAAAAATAACTTTAAAAACAGTAGGTCATCTGAGGTAAACCTCCAGTTAATGCAATGCCCTGTGCCCAGTTTGATATCCTATTTCAGAGTCGTCCTGTGACCATGTCAGTAACCAACACACGGAACAGCACAGAAGCCCTGTGCTCAGATGCAGATGGCGGCAGAGGGAGCAGAAAAACCCAGTAGGTACAAGATTACTTAGTGCCGTGTAATTGTCATATCAAGGAAATCCCGCAGTCTGTCACAAGTTATTTAACAGTTGAAGTGACTAAGCCAGAACCATGAAAGGTAAACTAAACCAGGGATATTTTCTAACTTAAAGGCACACGGGGTATTGTTCATGGGAGAATTCACCTCACTTAGATGCGGGCAGCTGTGACATTCAGGCTGCAAACAAATCCCGAATTGTAAGGATGAAGATTCCGAGCGTGGGTGATTCTCTGCTTAGGAGGTGGATTTACAATGGACAGGTCAAGCTAAAAATGTAACTTCTAATTTCACATTGGTGCAATGTTGCCCCTGGGTCTCTGGGTTAGAGAGAGCATTAGCAGGTGTCTGGGGCAGAGATTCTTGGGGTTAAGAGCTGTGTCTCTTCCACCTCTGGTCCCCTTGGGAGGGTCCACACCAGGGAATGTGTGGTTCAAGTTTTCTGTGTCTCTCTTTTGAAGGGTGACAGGGGAGCTAATTTCTTGTGGCTTTTATCTCTACACCCCAAATGAAGCTTGAATGAGTCAAGGATCACCATGTTATTCCATATATCAATTCTTGCAGAACAAATAGCCCCCAAATTTAGTGGCTTCAAACACCAACCAATTCATTATATATCATCATTTTGCTGTCAAGAATTCAAACAAGTCTTGGCTGCACAATTCCTCTGTTTGTGTGACATTGCTTGAGGCCTGTGGTTTTGGTGTGGGTGGCTGGAAGGCTGGACTCAGTGGGAAGTGTCAACCAGAGCTCCTATATTCACCTCCCAGGGTGGCCCTGTCAGGGTTGTGGGTGGCTTAGGCCTCCAAGAATGAGTGTTTCAAAAGACCCAGGAAGATTCCACTAGTCTTCTTATAATCTGGTCTAAGAAATCCAAGAACACCTCTTCTGCCACAGTCTACTGGTCAAGTGAGTCACTGAGTATAATCAATCACCTTTCTTCCCTCTGTTCCTCACATTTTTCCTCTCTTGCTGTCAACTAGAAGTAGCAATGTCTGCTTCTTTGATTGCACTCAGAAAATCCCCATGCTCTCTTAGCTGTAGGAATCTGGGAGACAACCAGGGGGCCATCTGCTTTGGTCTGCTAACTGAGGCAAGCTCCTACTTCCCCAGTCCCTCAGAGCTTTGCCGTCACCGGCTCCCCACAGCCCCTCTCTGCAGGGAACTCTGCTCAGACAGTCCTGCATTTTCTGATTTCCCTGACTCTTACTTGTGATATTTCTTCTGATAATTCTTCTCAACTTCAACTTATTCCTGCACAACAAATTAACAATGGCTGTAGCAGCTTAAAGCAACACTTACTGGTTATCTCTTGTTTCTGTAGGTCAGAGGTCCAGGGAAATGTGAATGGATTCTCTGTTGGGGCCTCACAAGGCCAGAAACAAGGTATCATCTGGAATGGGCTCTGGGAAAGAATCCACTTCCAAGCACACACAGGTTGCTGGCAGGATCCAGTTCCTTGTGGTTGTACAACTGAGGTCCCGTTTCTGTGACACATGGCCCCCACCATAGTCAAACTAGCAATGGCACATGGAGTCCTCATACTTTGTATTTTTCTGACTCCCTCTTCTACCTCTTCCTTTGAAGGCTCATGTGATGATATTGGGCCCATCCATAAACTCCAGGAAAAATCTTCCTATTTAAAGGTCAACTGTTTAGTAACCTTAATGACATCTGCCACGTCCCTCCTGCCCATGTGTCATAACACCAGAGCAGAGATTGTGCAAACCAGAATATACCACCACAAGTAGAAACCACTATCCAGAGGCCATAGCTGATGCCTGATTGTGGGCCCCACACCATGTTCTTTCTCTTGAAACTTTGAGCAGTCTTTAGGATATGGTTCTAGAAAGAACTAAGGAACTCCTGGACCCTGCTTATGGGGTCAGAGGCCCCATCAACACGGCTTGTCTAGTCCTGCAGCCATACTGGCCTTCTTGTTCCTTCAGCAGGACTTTACACTTGCTTTCTCCTCCATCTGGAGCACCCTTTATCCTTCTCCCAAATCCTCTACAAAGCTGGATTCTTTACTCCCTTTGCATTTTAGCACAAATAACTCTTATCAGAGACCCTTTTCTTATCCCAATAAAAGGCCATCTTCTTCCTTATCTTGTATCTTGTTCTGTTTTTCTTCTTAGTTCTTGCCATCCCTACTATGGCATATTCTTATTTATGGCATGTCTGTAATCACCAGACATTGTTCTAGGTCCCTGAGATCTATCTTAGTGCCAGGTAGACCAGGTTTCCACTCACAAGGAACTTAAATAGTGGTGAGAGAGAGAGTTGGGTGATGACCAAGTAGATAATTCAAGAAACAAGCAAACCCTAGATTGCAATAAATGCTGCAAAATAAACAAAGTTATGTGAGAGAGCTACTGTAATTACAGGTACAAAGTTCCTGAAGCAAAGGTAATCTTGGAGCAGGAGAGGAGCAATAAGAAGGCTGGAGGGCCCAGAGTGGCATGAGCCCTCTATGAGGGGTGGGCAGTGACAGGATTGCACTGTTTTTGAGTACACAATTAGGAGTTTAAATTTTATTTTAAAGGCAATGCGAAGTCACTGAAATGTTTTAAGCAGAAGAATAAACTGACCTAAGTTAGATTTTTAAAAGATAATTCTTGTCTTCTGCATAGAAAACAGAGTGGGATTGAGGTGATGTAAGATGGAATCAGGGACGCCAATTCTGGGGCTATTGCAGTGGCCTGGTGTGGTAGAGCATGGAGGCCTGGCTGTGCAGGTGGGGTGGGAGTGCACAAAAGTGGGCAAATAAGGGATGAATTTTGAAGTTAAACTGATGAAACTTGCTGCTGAGTGAGATAGATATTAAAATAAATTGGCAGTGACTCCTGGGCTTTTGACTTCAGCAACTTGGTGAATGGGAGGCCATCTACCCAAAAGGGCATTAATGAACACAGAGTAGACTCAGGGTGGGACTCAAGAATTCTGTTTGGCAATGTTAGCTTTAATAGTGACTATTACACATCCAGGTAATAGCTGCAAGTCGTTAGGAAGTCCAAAACTACAGATCAGCTTGGAAATTGGTGGTGTGGTATTTAAAACCATAGGGCTGCCTGAGCTCACCCAGGGAGAGGCTAGAGGCCTTTGGCTAAAGCCCTTGGGCATGCTGCCACATCCATTGAGTTTGGGCAAAGAGGAAAAGCCAACCAAAAGAGGCCAAGTGAAGGAGGAGGACAACCAAGAGATGGTGTTATCACAGAAGCAAGAGAAGAAGACTGCTTCAAGAAAGGCAGAGTCAACACATCCCATGTCCCATGTCCCATGCTGCTGTGTGACAGAAGCAGAAGGCAGGCAATGCCTCTGCTGTCTCTTGGCAGAAGAAGAAGTGAAAACATCAGCTCCATTAGGGATGGAGAAACAAATGGGAGGTGAGGAAGTGGAGACTGGGGCTCATTCAAGATGTTATGCAATAAAGGGAGAAAAAAAATGGGGGAGTGAGTCAAGGGACAGCTTTTAAAAGGTGGAGATTCTTGCAAAGATTGTTTGCTGATACAAGTGATTTAATAGGAAGGAAGGCATGATGGCTCAGGAAAGGGAGAGTAGAGACATTTGCAGTGAAATCCTTGAAAATGTGAGAGGAGAGTACACAGTGAGAGGCTCAGCTCTGATCTAACTGCATTGTGCCAGAAGCTCCCTCAGAACAATTGCCAGGTCTGACTTCCAGAAAATGTAAGGCCTTACTAATACTCACATGCCCTCTACCCTTCTGTAATGCAAAGTTCCTGACCTTCCCCTGCTGCACTAGGTAAAGACAACTATTGACAGAAAAGAAAATCTCCTCACATAAGACCAGGTTGATGAAAGCTTTCCAGAAATAGATGTGAGCAATGTCATGGGCCAGTTGGAGAATTTTTTTTTTTTTTTTTTTTTTTTTTTTTTGAGATGGAGTCTCGCTCTTGTTGCCTAGGCTGGAGTGCAGTGGTGTGATCTCAGCTCACTGCAACCTCCACCTCCCAGATTCAAGCAATTCTCTGCCTCAGCCTCCTGAGTAGCTGGGATTACAGGTGCCCGCCACCACATCTGGCTAATTTTTGTACTTCAATAAAGAGAGGGTTTCACCGCGTTGGCCAGGCTGGTCTCGAACTCCTGACCTCAGGTGATTCACATGCCTTGGCTTCCCAAAGTGCTGGGATTACAGGCGTGAGTCACTGTGCCCAGCCAGTTGGAGATGTTTTAATCAGCAAAAGGCTTTAGTAGTTTTATTTTCCTTCTAAACATTTGTTGAGCCCCTACCGTATCCCCAGTATCTTGCTAAGGGCTTTCACGTGCCTGATGTAGTTTAATCATGTAACAACTACAGGTTGGTGCTATTGTTCTGTTCACAGCTGCAGAAACTGAAGCTCAGAGTGGGAAAGGGACTTGCCCAAGGTTACACTGAGGCCACTAGCAGAGCCAGCAGGAATCAACCACAGAGCTCCTTCTAGGACAACATAATGTTGCAGCAACTTGGAGACTTCCCGTTTATATTCATTTTCTTTTTTTTTTTTTGAGACGGAGTCTCGCTCTGTCGCCCAGGCTGGAGTGCAGTGGCCAGATCTCAGCTCACTGCAAGCTCCGCCTCCCGGGTTTACGCCATTCTCCTGCCTCAGCCTCCCGAGTAGCTGGGACTACAGGCGCCCGCCACCTTGCCCGGCTATTTGTATTTTTTAGTAGAGACGGGGTTTCACCGTGTTAGCCAGGATGGTCTCGATCTCCTGACCTCGTGATCCGCCCGTCTCGGCCTCCCAAAGTGCTGGGATTACAGGCTTGAGCCACCGCGCCCGGCTATATTCATTTTCTATTGCTTCTGTAACAAATTACCACCAATTTAGCGGTTTCACATAACACACATTTATTACCTGACAGTTCTGTAGTTCAGAAGTCTGGTACAAGTCTTCAGTGTAGCTAAAATGAAGGCATCTGCAAGGCTGCATTTCTTGCTGGAGCAAAGAAATCTGTTTTCTTTCTCCTTCAGATTGTTGGTGGTATTTGGTTCCTTGTGGTTGTAGGACTGCAGTCCCTCTTTTCTTGCTGGCTGTCAGTGGAGGGCCATTCCTGGTGTCTAGAAATTTACTATATTCCTCTGTTCATGGCTTCTTTCCTCCGTCTTCAAGGCCAGACATGATGGGTTGAAATGAGTCTCTCACTTTGAACCTCTCCTGCCCTTCCTTTCACTACATCTCTCAGGATCTCCTACCTTCCTCTTCTACTTTTAAAGGCTTGTGTGATTAAATTGGATCCACCCAGATAATTCAGGACTATTTCCCTATCTTAAAGCATTAGCCTTAATCCCATCTGCAAAGTTCGTTTCATGCCATGCAACATCAGCCTGTTCACAGGTTTGAGGTATTAGGCTGTGGATATCTTTGAGAGGTCATCATTCTGTTTTACCATACACCTTTCATTTATGTGTATATTGATAAAATGGTGGAATATTGATCTGTTTGAAATTATGCTTTCTCACATATGATGAAGTATAAAATAATTTTGTCATATGTGCTCACTGATCAGGAGTTGGGGATTTAGAATGGCTGGAATATTCCCAAATGATTATGGTATAATTCTGAGCTAGATTTGGAGAAGAGCCAGATAATTTTTCTTTTTCTCTAGAATAGTAAGAAGGAAGCATTTTTGAGAATGGAAAACCATTCACTACATAAACAATGGTAAGCAGAAACTGCTGAATCATCGCTTGGTGAGCCCCCCCCCCCCCCCCCCAACCAACCCAAGTTACATGTCATCTTCTGGGAAAACTTCCTGGACTTCTCTAGATGGATTTAAGAGTTGTTCCCACAGTGCTTTGTTCATAGGTGCTACAATGATACAGACACCCTATGGCTCTAACAACTTATGCCTATAGCTGATTCCTCCGGTGAACAGTTGTGTACATCTCTGTGTTCCTGGCTCCCAGTGAGTGTCTGGTGCAGGCTTGTCAGTGTCAGGACAAAGCTCTGTGAAAGGATGGGCGAAGGCTGGTGCTCTATCATGTCTTTCTATTCCTTGGAAGGGAGACCAGGGTTAGGAGAACGAGCTACTGGTAACCTGTTGAGTGGATGCTTGGGTTATAAAGAGATATGGAGAAGGAGGCATGCTAATTCTCACTGTTACTGAGCTAGGCCGAGGCCAGGTTCATTTACTCAGTAAGAACATGCTGCCCCTTACTGGGTACCAGACCCTGAGGTAGACAACAGTGATATACATGTGAATAAATCCAGTCCCTGAACAATAGACATTGGAGACTGCCAGAGGCAGGAGCAAGGG
Source organism: Rhinopithecus roxellana (assembly GCF_007565055.1). Classification (NCBI taxonomy): domain Eukaryota; kingdom Metazoa; phylum Chordata; class Mammalia; order Primates; family Cercopithecidae; genus Rhinopithecus; species Rhinopithecus roxellana. The sequence goes on along the minus strand of NC_044569.1, from coordinate 72,278,447 downwards.
AGAGGGAAAGAGAAAACTACGTATTGGAATTATGCTCAATACTTGGGTGACATGATCAATCGTACCCCAAATCTTAGCATCATGCAATATACTAATGTAACAAACCTGCACATGTGGCCCCTGAATCTAAGTTATAAAAGTTGAAAAAAAAAGAAACCCCAGTGCTTGCCCTAGTGTGTCTCAATCCAGGAAACACTGAATAAAGACTTCTAGTCAATTGCTTCTTCTTTGTGGTCTTTTTAACTTTTTACTAAATAAAACATATGTACAGAAAATTATACACATTCCTCATGGAGCTCGATGAATTTTCACAAATCAAACAAGCCATATAAGCAACAACTAGATCAGGAAACAGAACACTACCAGCACAGTAGTATATTTATTTTTCCAATTCCCATTGTCATTCTTTTTGTGCTGCCTGGAAGTCCTGGACTTCAGTGTGACAGATGGATCCAGAACCCACCCTGTAAGTAAACAGACGAGGTGTCGCGTGCCGTTCCTGCTTGGGAAACTATCTTAGTGTCATCCTCAGGCACTGATATTTAGCAGTAGGTTCTGTTGGGAGAAGAATGTCCAGTTTTGCTTACTCAGGAGTCATGACTATCCCAAAACATGGCAGAGAATAAATGAAAAAATACTAATGTCAAATATTTATGTGCAAAAATGCATTGTGGAATATAAGCATTAGGTGTGGTCCTTTAAGAATAATCTACTTATAAGAACAGAGTATGTAAAAGATAACAAATATTATGGAACACCTTGTAGAGGATACTGATGAAAGACATAAACCAGTGTCTTGGGGGAATCTTGGAGGTTCCACCCAGATGCTTCTGAGGGGATGTGTGTAGTGGTTAAGACAGTTGTAGTGAGGGCAGGATTCTGGCCTCCCAGATCTAAGCAGAGTGGCTCTCCTTTGATCTGTTCAGTATACTGGGATTCCAAGTGAAATATTACTTGGAAAACACGGCGTGTTGGTGAGTCAATTTCTAACAGCATTGGTATAGGCTGGAGGTTTTCTGGGTACTCGGAGGAGGGAGACTACCTCATGGTACTTTGGGCAGGGCCAAGCAGAGGGTAAGTGCATTTGGGAAGGAGAGCAGAGGTGAGGTGCATCCTAAAAGAAGTCTGTGGAGAAGGACTTTGTGAGATCTTTGAAGGCCACTCACTCTATGCAGAGTTGATGACTTTCAAAGTCCATCGGGCCAGACAGGGAACATTTATAAGAGAGATGTGGAGGTGAGGGCCGCAGCAGCTAAGTGTGCTCATCCTGTTTACTAAGGGAGCTGTCACTTAGTATAACTGATTGTGATTCTATGGGAATTTTGGCTCAGTGGGGCTGGATCCTCAGGTTTTCCACGAGATGCTGAAAATCCAGATTATTGTGGGCAAATATCCTGATTTTTAAAACATCAGTTTATTTTGTTAAGAACACAGTGCTCAGGACAAGCAGAGCCTTGTGTCAGAATGAATAGGTCCAGGAAGGCACTTTGGGGCTCTGGAGAAGTTCCAGAAAGGCACTTTCGGGCTCTGGAGAAACACTCAGCCACCCACACTTCTGATCAGAGGACAGGCTGCACCCGACCAGGGCTTGGTGAGCATTTCCCCTGAAACTCTGAAATGTAGACACATTCTGATTAGAGCAGGATTGGCATGATTCACCATGGAAAAATATACAGTAACTGCCTTTCTTAACAAACAATCTGATTCTGCCAAGGAAAAAACACCCCCCTTCCCTTTCCTGAGTCTTATGTTTTGTATTTGTCACTACAGCTAAGGGTAAGTGGTATTTTCCTCTGTGACCGGGGGTTTAGTTCTTTGCCGCAGCTCCCCATATTGGCATAACTTCCCAAGGTATTTTTTTGTTGTTGTTTTTTTTTCCACAAGTATTGACTACCTCTGGCAATTTACAGAAACGTTACTGAGAATTTCTGATCACCCACGTACCACTGCACCTGTCTGGCCAAGAAATGAGCACATCATCAGAAGGTCTGTGGTTGAAAAGCCTAGATATTCCTTTTGAAAAGTGAGAAGTGGTCAACTCTGCTCCTCCTCATACAATCCAAATGAAATTCAAACAGCTACCGCAATTGTGTTGGAGATCAAAGTGCTAATTACTTGTTTCTGGAATCCACTTTTCTGACGATGGCTCTTTTAAAACTTGTAATCACATAGACACCTCTGTGGAATGGTATCATTTGCTTTTTCCTAGGAAGCTGACTTAGGTTTCACGTAAAGCAATTCTGCCAATCTTACCTGCGAGTGCACTCCAAGATGGCCCCATGTTAAAAACAAAGCAGCAACCTCCAACCACTCTCTCCCAACACACCACACAAAACATCATCACCATCAAGAAACAGCCCCCTTCCCCACCAGATGCAAGAAACTTTTAAAACTTAAGTGTATCATTTGAAGTTGAGATAGTCTTCAGACCCGCAACGCATAACTTATTTATGGTCCTTTCCTTTGATTATCTCTGGTCATTACCTCTGATCAGAAAGTAGCTCTCTATCAGAGGCGTGGTTTTCATTTGTGCCCGGCCTATCTGCCTCCCCACCTCTTCCTGGCCATTGCAGTGCCCAGATCTTCACTAAGGGCTGCAGGGCTTGTTGTGCCTCAGCTCTGACTCAACTCAGGCAGTGGTTGTACACAACTGCACGACCAGCAGACAGTCACCATTGATGATGGCCGTCCCGTTTCTCTTGACACCCATCTGTGTTGGCCCCTTCATTTCCTCACCTGAGAAACCCCAGAGAGGTGGGACATATCATTAGGTGATAGCTCTTGATAAGCAGGAACACATGAAGGCTGGGGATGTCAAATATGTGAATTCATATTCAGTTTTAATAAACTAAGGTAATTAGTTGAAACGCAATAGAAAGTGACAGCCTCTGACATATAAAAGATGACTGGCTGACAGAGATGGAGCTGTTCTTCATTGCATTAATATCCGTTTCTTCATCAACATGGAATTCCTCAATTTTTTGGCATTTCAATTACATTGTAAAATGAATTTATAAAATTTGCACATCTATGCCTTTCTCTCGTTCTTCTGAAAACTTGAAACTTTTCAGGCATATTCCTTATTTCCCCACCCTGCACACAAGATATGATTGAACAAGTTTTCTAAGAGTTATGTGTGTTTTGAGTATCAATGGTATATCATAGATTCTAAGGAAATGTGTATAACTGAAATGGATGGACAAAATAAATGGGTGTGTGTGTGTGTACGATACATTCTATAAAGGTGTGGACTTTGTCTTACTCATGAATTCAAATCCACCTAAAATAATGCCTGAAATAGTCTAAGGCTCAATAACATTTGTTGAATAAATAAATTAGTAGATGAGAGAACATATATAGGACTACAGTGGATTTAATGGTGGCACTGTAATAAATAGGCCCACCTCCAAATCCCCAGAACCTGTAAATGTGATCATATTTGGAAAAGCATCTTTGCAGATGTAACTAAGGATCTCCAGATGAGGTCACCCTGGATTGTCTGGGTGGACCCTAAATCTAATGGCAAGTGTCTTAACTAAGAGACACACAGGGGAGATTTGACAGACAGAAGAGGAGGGATAGTGTGACCACAGAAGCAGAGATTGGAGTGATGCGACCACAAGCCAAGGAACACTTGGAGCCACTCAAAGTTGGGAGTGGAAAGGACCAGAATCTGTCTGATAGCCAATGGAGGGAATGCAGCCTGACTAACACCTCGATTTGATAATTTTGGCTTCCAGAACTGCAAGAAGATAAATGTTTGTTGTTTTAAGCTGGCATGCTTGTGGAAATTTGTTATGGCAGCCCCAGGAAACTAACAGAGGGGCTAAAATGAGAGACATGGACTGCAGTAGAGCATAGTCCTGGGCGGAACTGAATACTATGGTAGATTTTAGGTAAGATTGTGCTATCAGGCATCGCTTCTCGGTGTCACCATGAGGCAATGTGAGCATGACTGTCGTGTCTTGAAGGAGAAGCTATTAGCCCTTGTGAGATACACAGTGACCTGTTTGTGGCTGTGAGAAAGGACATTCTCCAGATGGGAGACCTCTGAAATGTGGAACAATCTTGGGTCTTTAGTGAATATTACACAGCTTTAGTTCCTGAAAGTTTGAAAAGTGGAGGATCAGGGGGATGACACCCTTTCCCAGCTGGAGGGGGATCTTAAAGATCATTTTCACAGGTCGATAAGGAGAATGGAAAGCAGTGAAATAATCACGTGCTCATTGCAAATTCCAGGGAGGGAAGTGTGGGGAGGTGAGTAGATGGTGCTCCAGGCCCGTCAGACACAGAGGGTTGCTGAAGCCCATGGAAGTGAGAAGAATGCATTTCTGATGACAGCCTCTTCATCATAGTTTGACTATAACCCCAGATACCTTAAAGCTGCTCTTCAAGCCAGTCCTCGCTCCTTGATAATGACTGTTTGGGGGAAAAAGAGAAAGGAAAACACACATTTACTTTTTCACCTTAAGCAGCCACGTGGTGAAGACATTGGCTTGTGATGGGTTTGGCCACACCCACGGTGTGCGGCAAGGTCCGGTGGGATTCAGCTTTGATCTTGAGAGAGGCTGTGAGGGGTTTGTTTTTCACAGGGGCTTTAGCCTACAGTTAAGTGCAAACACCTGCCGAAGTACTGGTAATTAGTAGGTAATTAGTAGTTAATGTTCTTAGAATTTAAAAAGAAAGCTTACATAAGTAATTACTTACTATTCCTTATAATGTGCTGCTTTTCTTGAGATTTCATATCCCCAGAACATTTGCCAAGTTCCTAGGTTCCTCAACATACTAAATTGTTTATTAATTACACACGTATATTGCTTTCAGGAAAAAAAAGAAAATACATTAAATGCTGGAAATAGGAGTGAGTTATCTTTTAAATTACAGTAGAGAACTCGTTAAAATTATAAAATATGTGACTGGGAGCAGCTCTGGAAGGTGGCCTTGACTTTTAAAAAATTGGATGTGACTGGGAAAGAAGAGATGGACAGAGAAAGAATGTTCAGGACCATTTAATAAAACACTAAGCATTCAACGCATTTCACAGAAGGGTCCTTTTCATGTCAGCAGACACACATCTATGACTTGGCTTGTCAGAAAGACCACCAGGGTTCCCATTCATAGGGGTGAGTATTGCCAAGCAAAGCTAAGTGGCACTAACAATCTCTGGCTCTCGGGCTGGCTGAAATGGAGGGACATTGGAAGACATTAATTAGTGTGCTGTAACTATATTTTCAAAGGATTTTTGCTTTCGATTTTTTGAAGCAGATTTCTAACCTTGGAGACTCTCCATGCCAACTGGAAATGGGTATTTGTTCACTGACTTTGTTTAGAGGCTGGAGCTCTGAGAATTACATCTGAAATCTGTTCCTCCCTTTGAACAGCCTCAGAGTATTCAGCTGAACCATCTTATAACTTCAGTGTTCTCATCTTTAAAATGGGACTATCACGTGTGGCCCTTTTCTCCTTCCATGTCTCTGCCACTGCACACAAATGTACCTCCTAGGGATGTCTCCATGTATTATCTCTGAATACCGTGATGAGGTATGGGAGTCCCCAAATTCTATATCGACACAGGCAGATGTAATAATATACATATGTAAGATAAGAATTAGGTGATAAATAAATATATATGCGTCAGCTATTATTCCACAGCGTGGCTTTATTACTTTTTGGTTAATCATTGACTGTCTTTTCCAAGTTATAAGAATTTTTGAGAAATTAGTAAAGCAAGATATTGGATTAGAATACAATCAGGGAAAATTGGAATCAAGATACTGAGGCTGGAAGAGATCAGAATAAAAACCCCCTCACCCCATGATCCTGGAACAAGTTTATTCCTGTTAAGGGAAAAGGAGCTTCTCAAAGGAACAGAGGAAAAGAAGGAAAAGCTGGGAGGAACTCAGAGAAAGCGGACCCTGGGCTGGCAGACATTTTAAAATCGTCATTCTTTTAACATTTGGGGAAGTAATCTCACATAAAAGAGAATCTCCCCTCTAAAATACTGTCAGAGGAGAGCTATTTTAACCTTCCTCGTTTTCGAAGGTACTGTTTTTTATGGAATACATAACTGATATATTTCCTACACTACTGTTTTTCTCTCATTTTATCTGCGATGTCTTCAATGGAAATATGTAACTGAATTCTGCAGGAGAACTTTTAGTTCTTTTCTCACCTACTTCTCCTCTAGGTAAAAAAATATTCCTTCCTTAGCCATTCTGCATGCATCCTATTTTTCAACTCTTTTGCTGTTACATGTACATGTGAGGGTGTGTATGCGTGTGGTTATTTTTATCACTACTCTGCTATCGCTTATCACCATTTGTATTATGCATTGATTATTGTTTATTACAGGTCTCACTGGCACTAGATGGTAAGTTCCACCAGAACGGAGACTTTGCCTATCTTCTGAATCAATACATATCCAGCATCTAGCCCAGGGTGTGAACCACAGCAGGATAAAACAAATAATAGAATGAATGAAATAGGATTTAAGAATATGACTCAGCACTGCCTATGATAAGGATATTGAAGGGCTCCTGTCTTCAACATTTACTTTTATACTAAATGAAAATCCAGGATGAAGCTGTCAGTCACTGTGGTTCTCAGACTCTTTTGCCATGTTTGAACATTGAGAATCACTCCCATGTCCAAGTTGCTGGTGGCTTTTATTGATACTGCATTTGCCCTAACTAACTGTATTTTGTTGTCCCACAATTTTTCAGTGTGCTGAGGATATTTATTAATCCCCACATGCTGACTTCTGCTCCAACTTGCTGCCAGGTACATATTTTCTATGTATTTCTACAACCTTACGTGGTTGACCTCTCTGAAATCCTAGCTTCCAGAACATTTATTCCTAATTTATGATGATTATGCAAAATAGATCAGAACCAAGTTACTATATATAGATTTATAAATAACATAATATGCATATATGATTATATATGTATTTGGCTTATAACTGTGCCATTAGTGGGGATTTCCCAGGTACAGTACATACAACAATCTTTACTGTATATAGAGCTCAGAGAAATTGATAAGAAATAGATAGGTGAGCATTAATCATTAATAATTGACAATTAACAGTTAATTAACAACTAACAATTTGCAATCGACAAAATAGATGGGTTAGAAAATATATGGGAAAATGTTTGATTTCACTGGTAAATAAATACAAACTAAAATAATGCAAGACATTTTTGCTTATCAAATTTGCAAAGATAAAAAGATTTTCTGAGTTTTATCCTTGGTAGATTTCCTGGTTTGCCTGTTCCCTTCCTTCATTTTCATTTTGTTTTTCAGTTTTCGTTTGTTTTCATTTTAGTGATAAATTTCCACCCTTTTCTTCTTATTTCGTTTGGAATGAGTTTTTAGGAGACTTACAAATCTTGTTTTTGGAATTTATCTTTTTAAAATGTATCTGTTCTTAAAATATTGCTTCCTTTAGAACATTTTGTTGCTGCTGCTGCTGCTCCTTTGATACTCTCTACCTTTGATTTTTTAAGTGATAGCTTTTTAGTTATCTTGGAATCTGGATATTCCTTGACCAGGACATTTTCTTGAGGAGAAGGGCAAGTGGCTTGATCATAGGGTGAGCTTGAGGTTCTAACATATCATGCATTCTATTTTTAAGGGTAAGGCATACATTTTCCCTAGCCCATAGTCAGTTTTTAGAATGGACTACTCAAGAACTGTATATTAGACACATACACGTTCTAGAAAGAGAGACAGGCAGCTGAATTTCAGTTTTTAATGTGTCATATGAAGAGGGATTTTGCACATTCTGTGGAGCCAGAAGATTCAGTGTCGCACAAGTGGCAGACGCCTAATGCTTGATCCCTCCGTGGGTAGAACATAGCCATGAACAAATGCACTGAGGAGCAGTATTTCACCGACAGGAGAGGGACAAATGTGTTCTCTCGGTCTCCAACTCTTGCTAAACTGTAGTGGCACAAATCCAAGAATCAAAGAAGTATCCTAAGCCCGTGGTTCTTTGGGATTGTAACTGTCTGTGGTTTTTACAGTACCAAGACTGCCTGAGCTTATGGCACTCGGGAACGTAACAAGGACCTGAGGAGTTTCACGCTGTGGCTAGCACCGTTTACTCAAAGCCATCTTGGAAGGTCATTGAAACAGGGGCCAGATCTTTTCTATACTGGGTGCCTTGGGGGGTGATCACAAACACTGATTGGGATCAGAATTGCACCAATGTGGACAATATAGATACAATCATGTCTAGATTTACAGCAAAATGCTGCATCATGTTCAGGATCAAATTAATACACTAGGCTTCGTTTATTTCTTTTAGTAGAGAACAATAGTCGCTCTTTTTGCTGTCTTGTTCCCAGTGAAATAGTCCATGTATAGAGTTTCCCTTTTCAGCAGCAGTTGTGTCTACAAATGCTATTCTCAAAACGACAGCTATTCTCAAAGCCACCAGGCGTGCTATTGCCCGAACAAAGAGGTGCATTAAAAGAGTCTTGACAATTTCAGCCCCTAGAAACACAGGGGTCACAAATCTGCCAACTTGAAAGAAAACAAATCACTAGGGCAAGACATTTTATTTAGTTCTAAATAGCACCTAGCACATGGATAGCATTCAAAAGCATTAATACAGCCATAATGCAAATCAACATGGGTCTGCAGACCAGGAGCTGAAAGAAATTAGGCTAAACCCTAAAGAAATCAGACCATGGGTAAAAGGCATTTCAATAAAATTATCAAACATTATTCATTAATATGGCAGTCAGTCAGTCACGTATATCTTGTGTACTGGGGTGAGTTACAAAAGAAGTCAATGCTTATAGGTAGAGGCTTAAAGTGTAGAGAAGGAGACAGGACAAATACAAATAAATATAAACAAAAGAGGCTGAAACCATTACACCACAGGCAAAAACAATGTTAGCTTGACAAAGCCAGAAAGGAGAATCCTGGCTATTTGCAGGGGTAGAAAGGTTGCTGGAGGGTTGGAGGAAAGAGCCTAGCATTGAAGGAAGTGTGCTTTTTTTCATTAAAGTACCTAAAACTATACGTGGCATGCCAGACACAGCTTAGATTGGAGTAAACTGAAACGAACCTATAGCTTCTGAAACTGATTCAAGGATTCACTGAGGCTAATGGTGTCCTGGGTCTAAGAGAAATCAAATAACAGAGATAACTCAGTGGACTACATATGGGTGACTGACAGCAGTATTGGTGAATAATGTTTAATAATTTTATTGAAATTCTGTTTTATCTATGGTCTGATTTCTCTAAAGTTCAGTCTAATTTCTTTCAGCTACTGGTCCTAGGGTCAATCTTGATTTTCATCATGGTTGTATTTAAAGCTTTTGGGTGCCATTCATGTGCTGGGTGTGGTTCAGAACTAAATCCGATGTCTTTCCTTTGTGATTTGTTTTTGCTGATTTGTATTTCTAGAAGATGCTTCTCTGAAATGTCACTTGCAACTGGAAGCCATGAGAAGAAAAGGGTCAGGAACTCTCCCTTGTCTCTCTTTGCAATTCTAGGAGCTAAGGCTGCTGTGGGAGTCTCCTGTGTTGGGTCCCCTCCAGTCTTCCTTTTTCATGGCCTCAGTGGGGAGAAGATGCTGCATTTGTAAAAAAACAAACAAACAAAAACCAAAAACTAGCTGCATGCTCTTGTTCTGTGTTCTGTAGAAAAATGTAGGAGCTTTGATGCCTATAAAGGACACATAATAGTTATTCCTATAGTCCCCAGATGATAAAAATTATAAAATACTAAAAACAAACACTCATGTAATGTTTATACATGTCAACTTCTGTTCTAAGTCCTTTACATGTATTTGTTCATTTAATCCCTCACTGTAACACTATGAGGTTGGTATTAGGTTGGTGTAAAAGTAATTGCAGTATTTGTCATTTACTTTCAGTGTCAAATACACTTGTATTTGGTAGAGTAGAATTGAAGCCCAGACAATTTAGGATCAAAAGACTGGGCTCTTAACTACTTAAAAAATATTTTTTATTTTTATTTTTTTGAGACAGGGTCTCACTCTGTCACCCAGGCTGGAGTGCAGTGGCACAATCACAGCTCACCGCAGCCTTGACCTTCTGGACTCAGGTGACCCTCTCACCTCAGTCTCCTGAGTAGCTAGGACTACAGGTGCCCACCATCATTCCCAGCTAATTTTTGTATTTTTTTTGTAGAGACAGAGTTTCACCGTGTTGCCCAGGCTGGTCTCGGACTCCTGAGCTCAAGTGTTCCGCCCACCTCAACCTCCCAAAGTGGTGGGATTACAGGCGTGAGCCACTGTGCCTGGCTGCTCTTAACTACTTAGTTATATTTTACAGTCACCTAATTCTACTGTGTGTTGGAAATAGGTATTGCCACTATAGCATCCTTTGCAAACTTGATTATACCTATATCACAAACTTCCCAAAATAGTATATGCCATTTTTAGATAGGTTAAGTAGTAGTGAAGTTTTCCTCTTGAATGGAGCAGTAATTTGTTTCCCTGAAATATCAGTGCATTGTGTTGACATTAGGTCAACTGGAGTCATTCAAATATCTGAAAGATGCTATCATGTTGCAAGTTCACAGAACTATTTATCCCTCACCAAATTGGAGCCTCTTCTCTGAATGGCCACCTGTTTTCCAAACCCCTCTTAGAATGTCCTTCCTGGAATGGGACATAATTTCCCAAGTGTAGTCTGACCAGAAGAGAGTATGGTTAAGGCCATTATATCCCTCTTGTTCAGGGCATTTTTCTTCTTTTAATGGACTTTGAGATTCCGCGGGAATGCCTGGGGTTTGTTCAGCTGGCCGTGGTAGGTTTTCTGGGCTGGGGGGACGAATACCACAAGACAAGATAGAAATGAATGAAGTGAGAGATGAGGGCGGTTAGATACAAGAGATGGGTGGAATTTAAAGCTCACGATGAGAAACTTAAATCTGATTGGAAAGCAACTGGGGCCCACTGAAGTGTTCTGAGAAAGGGAGGGACACAATCAAGGTAAGCCTGGGGTTCCTGGGCAGGTGGGGCTCCCTCCCTTCACCTCAGCAGTATTTTGACACTGGTTAAGGTGGGGAAGGCTTGTGAGCATTTGTGGGATGGTAAAAGGTTTTTGGCTGATAGATTTGTTGGATCCCATCTGCAAGAGGATGTTAAATAAATGATAATGAGACTGGTCCGGAAAGGTGTGTTGGTACTCGAGTTCAGGCATTGGGTTGGGAGTCAGGTGTTGCATAATCTGTTCCTGGATTTGCTGTGTGGTTTGGGGTAGGTCAATTTACCCTCTCCATCTCCCCCATCCACTCACTTGTTTGTACAGTACTTTGTACATCTTAAATAAAAGATGCTATAAATCATTTAAATATTTGCTGAATATTTTTAAACTAAAAGGAGGAGAAGGTAGAACTCAGAATTCATGAACTGAAGGTAAACTAAGCCACCATTTTCAAACATAATTACACCAAAAACGTTTTCTTAAAGGGCCAGAGAGTAAATATTTGAGAGTTTGTGAGCCATGTGGCATCAGTCATAATCGTTCTGCTCCTATAGTCCAAAAGCAGCCATAGGCAAGATGTAAATGGATGAATGTGGCTATGTTCCAATAAGATTTGTTTACAAAAACATTCAGCCGGTCGGGCTTGGCCTATGGGCTATATAGTATAGTTTGCTACCCTCTGCTGTATATCTCAGTTTTCTTTTGAGGAAGCATTTGGTATGTGCCTTCAGACCATCTGAGTACCTTCCAGGGTTGTATCCAGAACTAATTTAGAGATAATCCAAATTTAGGGGCACAATTTTAGCCCATTCTCTTTTATTCATACTTTAGAGCTTGCCCTTTCAAGGCTCTAACAATGAACTCTGGTCTATGGGACTTCGCTGTCTGGTTAACCAGGATCTCATACAATCGTTCCCTCTGCAGCTCACAAAGATTTATCTTTTCAAATTTGTGTCTGCCATGGGGCCTTATATGTAATTATTGCTTAGTAAGTATAAGCACTAAGTATGTACAAGGCATCATGGCTTTTCAGGTGGAGGTTCACCAACAAAGAGTTGAAAATGCATATTTGACCATCCTGGCTAACACGGTGAAACCCCGTCTCTAACCAAAAAAAAAAAAACAAAAAACTAGCCGGGCGAGGTGGCGGGCGCTTGTAGTCCCAGCTACTCGGGAGGGTGAGGCAGGAGAATGGCGTGAACCCTGGAGGCGGAGCTTGCAGTGAGCTGAGATCCGGCCACTGCACTCTAGCCTGGGTGACAGAGTGAGACTCCGTCTCAAAAAAGAAAGAAAGAAAATGCATATTTGGTATTAAGAAAGGAGTTGAGAAATGCAGATCTGAGATCACCGTGGGATAGCACAGAGAATTCGAAGAGAAGAGGGCAGTGGAGAGAACTTAGTGGGGAAGCAGACCAAGAGCAAACAGGGCAAAGGTCTGAGCTGGAGAAGCCAGGAGGGAAACAGACTCGCTGGATGACGGAAACTAAGTGTGGAGAGAGTTTTAAGAACAGGTTGTTCCACAATGTCAGCTATAAAGAAATCTTGGAGGATGAGCACTGGCCATTAGGAAGAAGGATCTTCATTCATCTGTGAGAGGTTACTCTAGAAAAATATGAGCATAAGCCAGGTTGCTATGAAGAGAGTCACTAAAGGGAGGAAAGAAGTGAAAGAATTGAAAGCAAGTTAGAGTTGCAGATCTTGAAGGTGATAGAATTCTTGGTCACGATGAAGTTCAGGGCATGGCAGTATGTGTGCTGACTGAAGTAGAGAGGAGATATGCTTGGTTGGAATTAAAGAGGGATGGACAAAGGAAGTGATAAGGAGAAAAATTGTGATCCAATGCTGTGGCACTTTTAGAAAATAAAAAAGTATCCTGGTGACCGGAAGGAGAGAATAGGAAAAACATAATACCAGAAGACATTTTAGACTTCAGAAGAGAAGGTTCTGTTAAATATTATGTTAGACAAGGTCCAAAAACGATAGGCTCATATAAAATTTTATTACTTGGACCTGGGCTCCCACTGAAAGTTTCTGGATTTGGAAAACTCATGGTCCATTTCTTTTATTTGCCTTATTTTCTACTACCTGAGTAGTTAGATAACTAGATCACCTCTCCCCCTCCAATGCCTTGTTTTTTTTTGAAAGCTAAAACAAAACAAAAGAAGTTACTTCATCAGTAAGTTGTTTTCTCCAAAGACCTTTTTTTTTTTTTGGCCTGGGGATATATTATCTATTCTTTTAATAAATATCTTACCACTGGAAAGCAAACTCAAGAAACTGGGAAGATGCTGACATGAGCAGCTTTGTATAGCTGAATATTGGGTCAAGTACCTTGCTCAGGAAGGTCAAGGGTGGGAGTCATCTGTAGATGAACCAAAACACCTTGAAAGAACCCAGGGGAGCCAGTGGAATGCCAAATTGTAACAGTTGCTAGGGACAGGAGGTCTTCAGAGAAACTTGATACTGTTGAGGAACTCAACTGTGGGTGTTCTGTTTATTCATCTACCTACCTACCTACCTACCTACCTACCTACCTACCTACCTACCTGTGTATCTATTATCTATGCAATCTATGTATGTATGTATCTACCTACCTACCTACCTATCTGTCCACCTATCTATGTACCTATGATCAACCTATCTATGTCTATCTATCTATCTATTCTATCTGACCTACATATGTATGTATCTGTCTACCTAGGTATGTATCTCTCTACATATGTATGTATGTATGTATCTATTTGTCTGCCTGCCTTCATATGTGTGTATCTGTCTGTCTGCCTGCCTATCCATCCATCCATCATTCTATCTATTGCTTCTATGTGTGGAGGGGACTGTATCCAACAATTGGCCTGAGAAGGCATCCAGAGTGGTAGGTGAAAAAGGATGATCAACCAGGAACAGGCGATCAGATAGAGAGAATGAGAATCAAAGGGGAAAACTCAGGCATGACAGCACACATACCAGCTTGCAGGTGCACATATCAGTGCTACATGTATTCATTTCTGGCTAGAGGTCTGGATATGCTGCTTCTGTTTTAAGCAGTCATCATGGTGAGGGCTAAAATGGCCTGGCATGTGTGAGCATCTTGCCAGAGGTTGTTAAGGCTCTTTAGGACCTGGATACCAGCAACCACAGCCTAGCAAAGGATATCTTTACAACTCTGACAGTTTTTGGGGATTACTATTTAAAATTTTAGCTGTCTGAGCAATAATTTTTGCTGAAATCAGAGTAGTAGAGGCTTAATTCTAAGGGTGATTTTTTTTTTTTTTTCCAGCCTGGGATCCTCATCTCCCTTCCTTCACTCCCAGTGTAGGTTAACAAAAAATATGTTGTTCCCATTTATTTCCACATAATCAGGTTTCACATGCTGAAGTGCAGTTACTCGTCCCCACCTCTATAATTAATTCTCTTAGTAAGCTTATTTTCTAGCCTTAAATTAATCTCTCTTTTAGCCAACTAATAACATTTAGTACTGTGGGAGAGATGTAAAAAAACAAAGGGAAACATGTTTCTACTCTTGAAGATCTAACAACCCAATGCTTGATGTACAGATACTTGATACACATAAAAAAGACATAAGCATACAAAAAGAAAATTAAACAAGTGAAAAATCAATGCAGTTGCATGAAAGTAACTAACTCAATCAATATGTGTTTGTTTGCTTGTATTCAGAGGGAATGAAGGAATGCAAGACATCGGGCCTGTGTGAGCCTGTAGGTGGGAGTGCCTGTAAACAGAGGAGTCTTGTAGAGGGTTGTGGGTCAGGCAGAGACATGAGCTCTGAGCCAGGTGACTGGGCTGGCAGGGTCAGGGGTGGCTCACCAGGGTAGGTTTAAAGATACATAGCAGAAGTATTAGGTATAATAGCTCTTACAGCTTTTCTAACAAAGGGTTGTAATGTATTTGAGTACACCACAATCACATAAATATGTGCAGGTAACTCTTGATTAAACAACCTAATTTGCTCTCATGAGCTTTAAAACTCTGTCATTTTATTCCTTACAAATTGCAGTCGTTTTTTCCATCCCCTTTGTATCCTTGCCTTGTACTAGTAGGTGGACATTTCATGTTTCTCCTTCCTACACAGTTGAGAAGAGATTTTGAGAAAGTTACTATGTAGTGCCCATGTTGCAGTTCTGGATTTTCTGCCCTGGTGAACTGGGCCCATTATCTTCTCTCCTGAGCTCTCACAGGTTGTGAATGAAATGAGTGCCTTTTCTCTAGGGGGTGACTTGAGGGTAAGAGTCTTGGCTTATCAGCTCTATGTCCAGCATAACGCCTTGCACATAGCAGGCACTCCCAGCGCACAGATGGCCAATTCTACTTGCCTTTTCTGATGTTACAGGGCAGGAAAAATGAGGACTATATGCTTTTAACTTGCACAGATCTTAGGTTCATCCTATTTATGGAAACAGAAGGAGATGGGTCTTCATTGAGAGTTTGAAGATGAATATATACAGTGTACATGAAAGTCCAAAGTTTGACCGACTCTATCTCAACACTGGCAGCCTCATAAGTTGTTATTATCAGTCCTGCAATTTTTAAAGCATTGCATAGAGCTTTAGCTGTTTGATTCCCATTGACTTCCAGCTATTGTACATTCACATAATGGAAGCAGTTTGTCCACATGAATAAAACATCAATAAGGTGTATGTATAAGTACCGTTTAAGAAAAAAATAGAGGAAGTAAAGCATACTTATATATAAAAAAACAGGGAGGCAAAGGGACCAATTTTCTGGTTAACAAAAGGTTCTCAGCTGAGTGAAATGTCTCAAATCATTCCCCTATATCAGATTCAGGTGGGGGCATTGTCTCCCACATGCCCAGCGAAAAGCAAAGCTGCCCATGCAAACAGTGAGATCTAGATGGTATTTTTCCTACAATAAGGTTTTTACATTTTTGCTCTTTTTCATTGATTTTAAAGAAGGACATGGCTGCAGGAACCTTGGGACTACCTCTTTAAGTCCTCTGAGCAGGAGTTAAAAGCTGGCAGCCCCAGCTGGCTTGCCTCCGTCCCTAGCAACTCTTGCTGAAATTAATGTGGCTCAAGCAGGGGTCAGGGCTGCCAGTTGTCCAAAGACAAATCATTGGTTTTAAGAAAAATCCCCCTTTTAATGATTCACAGTTGAATTTGGATTTAAAGTCAGCTCAACAAGCAAACAAAACAAACAGCTGTTGGAGAGGTTGAGTTTGAAGCTGCCAATGTGCTGCAAGTTGTGGAAGCTTCTGACGTCCACAGGTCTGAGGGTTTTCAGCACCACAGCCCTAGGGCGCAAACAACTGCAGAGGAGACAGTGACCACAGGTGACATTGTGAATAGCATGCGAGTGTAGTGACGCTCAATTTCTTCTGCTCCTGCCCTGGAATATCCAGGTTCCATGCAAGGTACTTTTGCGGCCTCTGTGCTAAACACATTGCATGTTGCCAGGTGCTGAGTGGGTTACAAATCATGTGAAAAACAAGTTCTGACCCTAGGAGCTTAAGATCTACTTAAGAAAATAAGGCATACGCATATAAGAAGAAACAGAATTGAAATCCAAGATTCTCAATCCTGGCTGTGTCAGCTCACCTGGTAAAGCTTAATCACACACATCCACACATGCGTGTACACACACAGATCAAACACACACCAGCAAATGCAAAAGAAATGACCAAACAATTCCCTGGCTCTACTTCTGACCTCTTACTGAATCCAAATCCCTGAAGATAAGATCTGAAAATTGTTTAAAAAATTCTTCTGATTGATTCCTATTCGCAGCCTAATATGTATGAAAATCACTAACCCAGTTGGCAAATGGTTTCAGGTAAGAGATATGGGTAACTCATGCTCAGGGAGAAGTCACTGGGCTTTCACTGATGAGGGGATGCTTTTCAGAGGAGATAGGAGAAGACTCATGTGTGCACCTGCTCAGCCTGGGCAATGTGAGAGTGTACTGATGAGCCATGGAACCAGGCAAGGTGGGGCTCCTGGAGCCAGGTAGAATGTGTACCCTCACATCCTCACATCTTACAGTATGCCTGAGCCCGAACCTACCTCAGTATATCAGACTTAAGTGAGACATGGGCCAGGAAGTCGTGCAGCTAAGGCTGTAATGAAAAAACAGAGCTCTAAACCTTGCACAGAGTTGCATGTTGGGAATGCTGAAGTTTACCATGGGATGAAATGGTGTGGGCGTAAGCTACCATCCCCTCATCACTGCTGTCCTCAACCCCTCATCAGTAACCCATGTCTTGGGGGCAGACAGCTTCTCTTTTTGCATGGAAGAGTACAACAGCTTTCCCCAAAGGTAGGCACACACTTGCACAAACACACACAATATTTGTGCCCCTAATATTTGTGAAGCCTGGGCAAGAGAACAAATGGAGACTCATAGGCCTTATATCCAAATATTAAACATACCGTTAAATAAAATGTGCTCTATCCACTTACTCTGACAAGTATTCCTTCCTAATGACTGTAAGTTTCAAGTTTAGGATTCTTGAACTTCAGGAAGTTCTTTGCTGGAAGGCAGTGGAGCAGGGAGAGTTACCCCAAGCCTGTTGCACACCCCTTCTTTCCACTCTCCTAGTCTGGTCCTGCACCAGGAGGGACTATAAAAAAACACCTCAGATCATACATCCAGGCTCCATTCACAAGTCTGGCAAACAATGGCTCCTTGGCTATCCCATAGCCTTGGGGTGCCTATGCTGGAAGTACAGGGCTACTATCATTCAGAGCTTTGAGAAGTACAAAGTTTCATATGAATTCATTGCATCATTATTATTGGAATGTGCCTTCTTAGAGCCTCTTATCTACCAGAGTAAGAATGTCTGCCTCCATGCTTTGTTACTCATCACCATCTTTACCCTCAGAGTTAGCAACTTCTACTGAATTATCCTGTATTCCAGGTTCTTTGTCACTAATCTTCAATCTTCATCACTCTGATAGGCATATCCTATAATTTTCGTTTGCAGAAATGGAGAAACTGAGGCCCAGATTAAGGTACTTGCATAAAGCATGCAACTACTGAGTGATAATATTGAAATGGGTGTTTAGGACTATGTGACTTCAAAGCCCAAACTATTTCCACTGCACTGTGCTGGCTTCTATAGTTTAAAAAACGTTCCATATAGTCTAAATATGATGCAACATGTTTTTCCCTCACAAAAGAGATAATTGCCTTCTGTTCAAATCTTTACAAAATCTTTTCTGATGTCCTCCCTCAATTGTTTCATCTTGAAAAGAAATGCTACTTAAGGAATCCATATAAACCTAAAATAAATTCTATCAATACCAATTTGGGCTTCTCATAGAGGTCTCCTAATCTAATTTTGGCAGTATGGTGGACTGGGTACCCTGAGGGTTCCTTGTAGAACAATTCAATCCCAATAGGACAGAGCCACTGGCAAATGGTTGGGCTGATGAAGGATTGCAGAGATGCCTGAGGAAACCCCCATCTTCTCTGATATGACTTAACATGAGCTAAGGTGGGAGTCTGGAGTAACGAGGAGTGGTGGACTTGTTCTGGGTTCGTGTCCATAATGTCAATGAGCTTGGGGCTTTGAGCCAGTATTCTTACGGATGGCAGCAGTGGTCCTTTGTCACTAGTGCCCTGGAGATGACAGAGAAGTAGAGCTAAATCCTTTTTGGAGGAAACCATCTCCAATTTAGTCTCATAGAATTCTCACACATTGAAATTAAGCATTGAGTTCACAAGAAAAAATCACTAAACACACCAGGGGACAACCATCATGAGTGACTGTCATCAGACACACATATGAGAGATTCAGACCCACAAGCACAGTAAATATTGAAGTTGTTAAAGACCCATAGAAAAGCTATGATGGAATGTTTAATGAAAGAAAATACTCAATAGGTGGGTAAATAGCAGAGTAGACCAACTAAAAAGAGAACTAAAAGACATATCTGGGCCAATGTTGTCCAATAGAACTTCCTAAATGATAAAGAAATTTCTGGAGCTGTGCTGTGTGATACATGTGGCTAATGAGCACTTCAAGTGTGCCTAGTGAAGTCAAAGAACTTAATTTTTAATTTTATTTAGCTTATTTAAATGTAAATAATCACGTGTCCTGGCTATAGTATTAGGTAGTACAGATCTAGGTCATAAAGCAGCTATCAATAAGTTTCAAAGAATCAGTATCATGTAGAACATATTTTTTGATTAAAGTGCCACTTCAGCTTGACTACAAATGGACATGAGGGGTATCTTCTGGAGTGATGGAAATGTTCTAAAAGTGAATTATAGTGCTGGTTGACAATTCTATACATTTACTAAATATCATTGAATTCTACATTTATCTTGGGTAAATTTAATAGTGTTGTAAACAGTATGTAAATTTAATAGTATTGTATTTATCTTGGGTACATTTAATATTTTTAACTATTGTATTACATTCCAATAAAGTTAAAAATGCAATTAGAAGTCAACACCATTAATAAAAATTCTCATGTCTTAAAAATTAAAAATCACTCTACTAAATAATCTGTGGATCTGAGAATAAATCATCATGGAAATAAAAGAAACACTTAGATTTGGAAAATAATGGAAATATAGTGTATCACAATTTGCAGGATAAAATGAAAGTGATATTTTAAGGGAAACTTATAATCTTAAAAGCTTATATTAGAAAGGAAGGAAGACTGAGAAGGAGCAACATTCTGCTTAAAAATTCAGAGATGAAAGAGAACAAACATACTGAAAGTAGAAGACAAAGATGAGAACAAAAATCAATAAATGGAAAATAGATATACAACATATAGGATTAACATGACAGTTCTTGAAAGAACTGGAAAATTTAAAAATCTCTGACAAGACTAAGAAAAACGACAAAGGGCACTGATAAAAATAATAGAGATAATAAAAATAGTTCTATAACTTTAGATAAAGCATAGATTACAAGGTATACTGAGTAATTATGCCAGTAAGAATGGAAAATTTAGACAAAATGGACACATTCTGGGAAAATAATAGTTAAGAATAGACAGAAAACCAGAATACTTGTACAACTGGTAAATAAATGGACCTTTAGTTAAAATTTTCACAAAAGATAAGTGCCGGTTCCAGATGGTTTTACAGGTGAAGTTCTACCATATAGTAAACGGAAAAGATTATTTAAGTTTTATATGAAGTCTTGTAGACCACAGAAAAAGAGGAAATATTCTCCAATCAAATCTATGAGATGAATACAACCTTGACAACAAAACGTATCAAGGATGATCCTAGAAAGGAAAATTATAGGCCATTCTCACGCATAAGCATTAATAGGAAGATTCTAATAGCAAATTAAATCCAATAGCAAACGAAATGAAGTAAGGGACAGAAACATAATGAACCATGACTAAATTGCATTTATTCTTGGACTGAAAGGTGGTTAAGTATAAGAAAACTTATAAATACAGTTTATTACCTAACTGATTAAAAGGAAATCATATCATCTTAAAAGATGACAAAATTCAACAGCCTTAGGATTAAGACAAAGTGAAAAGATACTTTAAAAATTTAGGACAGTAAGGGAACTCCTTAACCTGATAAATGGTGTCTACCAAAATATCATTCTCAATAGAAGGAATGTTGGAGATATTTCCTTAAAATTGGGAATAATCCAAGGAAATCAACTATCATTACTTCTCCTCAACTTTGAGGGTCCTAGCCAGTGCAGTAAAATAAATAGATGCATAAGTATTAGACAAACTACCACCATAGTAAAACAACAACAACAATGTTAGGAATAATGTGAAACTTTAAGCAAATCAAAATTTAGCAAGAAGGCAAGAATACTAAATGTGGCTGGGTGGAGTGGCTCATGCCTATAATCCCAGCACTTTGAGAGGCTGAGGCAAGTGGATCACGAAGTCAGGAATTCGAGACCAGCCTGGCCAAGATGGTGAAACATCTCTACTAAAAATACAAAAATTAGCCTGGTGTGGTGGCTGGCACCTGTACTCCCAGCTACTTGGGGACCTGAGGCAGAGAATTGCTTGAACCCGGGAGGCAGAGGTTGCAGTGAGCTGAGATTGTGCCACTGCACTCCAGCCTGAGTGACAAAGCGAGACTCCCGTCTCAAAAAAAAAAAAAAAAAAAAAAAAGATACTAAATATATTAGTTTTCTATTGCTGCTATAACGAAGTGACATGAACTTGATGGCTTAAGACAAAAAACATTTAAATTATTACAGTACTGTAGGTTAGAAGTTCAACACATACCTCTCTGGGCTAACATCAAGGTGTTTGCCAGAGTCATGTTGCTTTCCAGGGGCTCCAGCGGAGGATCTGTTGTCCAACTTCTAGAGGCCACTCACATTCCTTGACTGGTGCCCTACTTCGTCCATCTTCAAAACCTTCTGAAGTTACACATCCCTCTGACGACAGTTGGAAATGCTCTTTGCTTTTAAGGAAGCATGTGATTGGATTGGGCTCTTGCATCTAATCCAGGATCACCTCCCCATTTCAAGGCCTTTAACCTGAATCCCATGTGCAAAGTCCCTTTTGCCATGCATGTAAGAAAACATATTCACAGGTCCTGGAGACTTGTGGATATCTTTGGGTGGGCTACTATTTGCCTACCACACTGGTAAAAAAGAAAAATACTTTAAAAAATCAATTATATTTCTACATAAAAGTCACAATTGAAAACAAAATTTTAAAATTATATAATAGCAAAAGTAGTTAAAAGGTACTTTTCCATTACTTCATAGAATACATCTACCAAAAAATGTGCAAGACTCAAATGGAGAAAACTCACAATGATGTCAGCTTTTTTACAAACTGAAAATGCCAACATGTATTCTAATATTTATATGAAGGCATATGAAAGGACCAAATAGGCAAGACACTTCTGGAAGACAGTAAGTTAGATGGATTTATCCTGCTAGATGCTGATTGTCTCTTATTACCAACTATATTAAGATAGTATGGAAATGGTGTAGAGGTAAATGAATTGACCAATGAAACAAAAGAAAGAGCCCAGGGACAATTTTGTCCAATGGAATAAAATAGGGAGTCCAGAAACAGGCTCATGGAAACTCGATATAGGATAGAGGTGGCGTTGCAGATCATCGGTACTTGAGGCTTAGGATAAAATTCTATCCGCACATTTAAACAGTATTACGTTTCTCAATTTATACCTGAAGGCAACATTGAAAGGTAGATAATATCAAGCATATGTGGAGACCCCTTGGCACTGCTCGTGATCACGTAAACTAGTGCTACCATCTGGAAAGTAAACTGGTTATATTTCAGCTGCCTAAGAAGCCTGTATGGGGACATGCATTGCAGAGTTGTTTCCTAGAATCAGGAGACAGGGACAGGCTGTGGTTCCATCACTGAGAGAATGAATAAGCAATCTGGAATAGGGCTGCGGTTTGCCAAATGTAGCAGATACCATACAGGAGGCCCAGTTAAGTTTCAATTTTAGAAAGATAATAATGTTTTAATGCAAGTGTGTCCCAAGTATTTAAATTTTTTTAAAATTTCACTTTTATTTTAGATTCAGAGGGTACATGTGCAGATTTGTTGCACAGATATATCGCATTATACTGAGGTTTAGGGTATGAATGATCCCATCACCCAGGTAGTGAGTACAGTGCACAATAGGTAGTGATATGGTTTGGCTGTGTCCCCACCCAAATCTCATCTTGAATTATAGTTCCCATAATCCCTACGTGTCCTGGGAGGGACCAGGTGGAGATAATTGAATCATGGGGGCAGTTTCCCATATACTGTTCTAGTGATAATGAGTAAGTTTTCATGAGATCTGATGGTTTTATAAGGGGCTTCCCCCTTCACTTGGCTCTTAATTCTTCTCCTTGCTGCTGCCATGTGAAGAAGGGCATGTTTGCTTCCCCTTCTGCCATAATTGTAAGTTTCCTGAGGCCTTCTCAGCCATGCCAAACTGTGAGTCACTTAAAACTTTTTCATTTATACATTACCCAGTCTTGACTATGTCTTTATTAGCAGTAAGAATGGACTAATATAGGTAGTTTTTCAGTTTTTCCCTGCTTTCCTCTCTTCCCCCTTTAGTAGTGTCTATTGTTCCTATCGTTATGTCTATGTGTACTCAATGTTTATCTCCCACTAATAAGTGAGAACATTTGGTATTTGGTTTTCTGTTCCTGTGTTAATTCACTTATGTCCCAAATATTGCACATCTAAATCATTTGTTGTTATCTGAAATTCAAATTCAATTAGGCATCCTATATTTTATCTGACAACCTTAGTAAGGGCATATTGAGGATTCTGAACAACTAGATGTTTGAGGAGTTAGGAGGAAACACTAGATGTTTTACAGCAACATAAATGGATCTGCAAGACCAAATATTGGGTGACAAAATATCAGCCACAAAGAGAAATTTTGTAGTGTAACACTATCTGATTGAAAATACAAACCCACAACAATACTACATTCCCAAGAATAAATAAATACTGAAGGACACATATCAGACACACTAGTGTGGATGCCAGTGGGAAGGAGAAGAATGTGCTGGGATTAAGGGTAAAGGGGAACAATAAAGCCAAGAGAACGGCTTTGTGCAAACTGATGATGATATGGTAAGAAACAAGGAAAATGATTAACCTGTTTTTTTTTTTTTTATCTGAGTTCAAAGAAAATAATTTAAAAGGACCACAGCACATGCAACTTAGATGGACATAAACAAGATGTGCTCTAAAGAACTGTCAGTAACCTCAAAAAGTGGCTTCAGTTACGATGCTGGCACTGACATCAAAAATGCACGTAAAGGGCTAGAACATGATAGTTTTGTGATATGTCAATGTGGGGAAAAAATATTTCTAAGTTAATAACTTAATGTTCTATTGTAGACAACTGTAAATATGTATGGATAAATTAATAAATACTAAGAGCAGATATTTGAATGTTTTATGTACCTTCCTAAAATAATATATATTCAAATTGGCCCAACCTTTTTTAAGAGAAAATTCTCATTGGGAAAATGGGAGACTACTCTTTATTCAATGTCATCTAGTGTTTGGACACAGAGAATATTTAGCAGGGTGGCTAAATAGCAGACAAATAGTAGGCACCCAGTCCATTGTTGCCTATTCAGTATAATCAGGACGTGTTTATGTCTTAGCTGATGCCTTAACCAACATTGCTTTCATGATGTGAAAGTGGCATTAATTTGAATAAGAAATCCTAAATAACAAATTTATCACTATCACTTCAAAGAAGATAATATTCTGTGTTTATGTAAATATCCACATTTTAAAGCTTGCACAATGTTAGCCATTTATAACAAATTTGAAATGGTTTTCAAAATGTGCTGAGAATGAGAAGTCCTGGTATTGGAGGATGGAAAGTTGGTGGTTATAAATGGTTTTCTTTTGAGTGAAGAGTGCCTAATTTTTGTCTGTTTTGCTTGAAAGCCTGTTGAACTCTTTTGCAAGGGACAGAAAAGTCATAGTGGAGAGTAGGAGGGATCTGAAGCCCTTGAATCAGGAGGACACACATGATATGGCTGGAACTGGTCTCGTTTCTGATGACACCAAAGGAAAGGCTTGAATGCTCCATTAGAAACTGCCCTGGAGCCTGGGGGTCTCTCCAAGCTCTATCACCCAGAGAATGGGTTCCCATGTAAGCAACTGTGTAGTAACTTAAGGCATGCTCACTCTCAAAACAGCTTTGAATGTTTTATGATTTGTCGACAGCTAAGACATAGAGAGGAAGCTCGCTCTCTCTCTCTCTCTTTTTTTTTTTTTTTTTTTTTTTTTTGAGACAAGGTCTCACTCTATTGCCCAGACTAGGGTGCAATGGCACCATCATGGCTCACTACAACCTCAGACTCCTGGGTTCAAGCAATCCCCTTGCTTCAGCCTCCCAAGTAGCTGGAACTATAGGTACATGCCACCACACCTGGCTAGTTTTTAAAATTTTTTTTATAGAGGCAGAGTTTTACTATGTTTCCCAGGCTGGTCTTGAACTCCTGGCCTCAAGTGATCCTTCTGCCTTGGCCTCCCAAAGAGTTGGGATTTACAGTCATGAGCCACCATGCCTGGCCCTCTTTTTCTTAATGTAAGTCATTATGTTTGTTTATCCTGTCATTTAACTAAATCAGGAACTTGATTTTTTTTTTTTTTGGTCCGAGGAAGATAGAGAAGAAAAAACACAACCGTAACATGATTTATCTTCTGACATAACATTGCTTTGGAATTTTTGAAAACATCCCTTTTGTGTTATTCTTTCCTCCTTTTATTTTCAAAAATAGCATAACTTGTATGAGTTTTATTTGATAACAACATCAAAATTAATCACCTACTATTCTCTTCCATAGTGTAATTTGATATTACCAGTATAACTTGAGCATCTGTCTCAAAGATCTTTTCAGTAAATCTGCCAAAATAGGTTCTTCTCAGCATTGCTATCACAGTGAAAAACTGTAAGCAATCTAATTGCCCAACCATTGAGGAATGGCACATCTGTACAATGCAGTGTTATGAAATATACTCTCATAGAATAAAAGTTGCTCCTTAAACACAATTTTTTAATGGTACAACAAATATCTATGACATATGTTTCTGTGGAAAATGTAGAATAAAAGCCTGTACATAAAGTACTATCTCAACTAGCAAGTATCTCTGGATGGTGGGATTAGAGGTCATTTTTACTTAACAGGCAGTTTTGTATATTTTCTACGTTTTCTGCAATGAGTTTGTATTACTCAAATTATTATTCTTATTATCACTTGAGACAGAATATCACTCACTCTGTCGCCTAGGCTGGAGTACATTGGTGTAATTGTGGCTCACTGCAAACTCTGCCTCCTGGATTCAAGAGATTCTCTTGCCTCAGCCTCCGAAGTAGCTGGGGTTACAGGCGTTCGCCACCACACCCAGCTAATTTTTTAAATTTTTAGTAGAGATGGGGTTTTGCCATGTTTTGCAGGGCTGGTCTTGAACTCCTGACCTCAGGTGATCCACCTGCCTCAGCTTCCCAAATGCTGGGTTCACACCAAATTACAGGTGTGAACCCCCATGCCTGACCAAATTATTTTTGTAATGTTAAAAAAATACCCACTCAAACCCAGGACAATGAAGCAGTTTTGACAGGTCCCCTTTACTTTACCATACACATTCAAACTTGTTAAAGTGCATTAATGTGTTGATTGAGAGTGATTAAGCATACAACTGACTATAACATAGTCAACACAGTGGTTAAATCTTGAAAAAGTGTAGGTAATTGGCTTACATATACCAAACTACTCCAGAACAATTTCAGAAATGTTAAAAAATTTTGACTATATATATATACTTTTTTTTTTTTTTTTTTTTTTTTTTTTTTTTTTTTTGAGACGGAATCTCACTCTGTCGCCCAGGCTGAAGTGCAGTGGCACGATCTCGGTTCTCTGCAGCCTTTACCTTCCAGGTACAAGCAATTCTCCTGCCTCAGCCTCCCAAGTAGCTGGGACTACAGGCACTCACTGCCACGCCCAGTTAATTTTTGTATTTTTAGTAGAGACGGGATTTCACCATGTTGGCCAGGATGATCTTGATCTCCTGACCTCGTGATCCTCCCATCTCAGCCTCCTGAAGTGCTGAGATTACAGGCATGAGCCACTGTGCCCTGCCCAATTTTGACTATATTTTAAATGGAAAGCATATGCAAGGCTGTGTGAAGTTGTTAGGAAAATGAAAACTTAAGTGTTCCTAATATAAATGTGCCCATAGTTCAGTATCTCAACCATTCATTTAAATATAGGCCCTTACCTTGCTTCTAGTTATTAAAAATTTAGTATTGTGAATTCTAATATGCTTAACTGACTTTTGAGAGACCTTTATGATTTAACAAACTAAAGAAGGCTGATAAAAACCAATATAAATTCAAGCTTTCAGAAATGAGCTATTTATTCAGAAATGCTATGTATCGAAATAAACTGTTAGAGGAACAGAAAGCAATGTCTGTTTTGCTCCTATAAAAGGGAAGGTCATTATATGTTAAGTCACAGATCATACAACTTAGGAGCTATAAAACACCTGTAGATCCTGTAATCCTGTGGTTACAACCTCACTACCTGTAAGTTTGAAGACTGTATGTATTTTGTTTATTCAGAGTTTGTTTTTGTTTTAAATTCAGGCAACATTTAAAATCCAGAGATTTAACATACAAATCCAGGCCTCACTGTCCTGGACCCAGCCTTGTTGGTCCCTAAAGTAGAGTGAGCAGCCCCTGAGTTTGCAGCAGAGCTCACATGCACTTATCCTGCACTCCTTACTCAGGTCATGTCTATAACCTGAGACAGAGAGTGTGGGACTCCTGCCTGCATCCAGCTCTTTTCCTCCTTAGGTGCCTCCAACCCACTCACCTTATCCCCCCATGAAAGACACTCACAACCCGTGCTCCTTCCTGCCTCCCCACCTTCGCTCAGTAGTTTCCACTGTCCGTCGGTGGTGCACCCTGTTTCCACCTCAGCTAGTTAATTCTTGCTCATGCTTTTGAGTTCAACTCACCAAAAACGCCTTTCCTCAGCCCTTTGCTTGGGTCCAGTTACCTAGTTACTCTCATAGCATGGTCTTCTCTTTTATTATAATGAAAAGTAAATAATAAATGGTTTTATATCTATCTTTCCTGCTAGAATGGAAGCTGTAAAAAGGCAGGGACCATATCTTGTCTGTTACCTGCACACAGTAAGTGATCAGTACATATGCACTGAGTGAATGTCTTCTTGCATTGAACTGGTGAGGAGCAGAAGGGTAAAGGGCTGGGGGAGGGGCCCAGGAAGCCTGGGACAGAACCCACAGGCAGGCTCAAGGCAGGCAAAGGGAGGTCTCCAGCTCTCAGGACCCTTCACAAACCATGTGCTCTTTCTCAAATTCCCCTTCGTCTGGATTTGATATCTCTTCCTTATAATCCCACCCCATCTACTTTAGTTTTTCCTTGACATCCAGCCATCTTTGGGTTCCATTTTTTGCTTTTCTCCTTGAGTGATAACAGCTGGGACTGCCAGTTCGCTATGTCCTCCAAATGGGACCAGAGTTCAGGCTTTTAGAATTTCAGTTCCCTTTCCTGAACCTCACTGCCCTTTTGGTGACCCTAAGAAGAATCAATTAGCAAAGCAAGAAATTGTCTAACAAAGCAAGTTCTGAATCCTAAGTAGTAGCTTTGTTATTTCGAGGATTACTTGATCCAGGGAAACCCAAAACATCCAAAATGCCTTGGAGAGGGTAGCAATGATTTGTATCAATTTCTGCAGTTCATATTAACATGCTTATTGTATTGCTTATACAAAAGTACTTGCAACTCCACAAGTATTCTTTATGAAAAATTCATTTTGATAGTGTCTTCATACATGAGAGAAGGAAACGCAGGCATCATGCGTGTCCATGTTTGAAGAAATATTTTTAAACATTTAGGGTGTAAATTATTTAAAAAGCATAAAAAGTTGGATTCCTAACTCATATCATGGCTGAAAACAAATTCAAGATAGAATAAACATTTAAATAAAACAACAAGAACAATAAACAACTATTAACCCAGAAGTTGTAAAGACAAATCTGATTAAATAAAAAACCGAATAATGTCTATATAGAAACAAAATACCATAAGCAAGAATAAAAGTAAAACCTGATGACAATTTTTGCAAAACACATGATAGGGGGTGAATTTTCTTAATTCACAGAGTACTCTTAAAAACCAACCAGCATGATAGAAAGGAAGGTAACAGGTAATTCACAGAAAAGAAAACACAAATAGCAATACATATATAAAATATGCTTAAATAAACAGAAATTAGAGATAGAGACATTTCTTTGGAAAAATATGAAAAACAATGCCTGGTATTCAAGAGGGTGTGGAGAAACAAGCACATTCACGTTTTTGGTAGCTATGTAAATTGGCACATGTTTGGGAGAACAATTTGCCTTTGACACATATATATATATATAAAAGCTTAAAATTCACAGTGTAACATCAGTTACTTCTACTTCTAGGTATTTCTTTGACTGGTATAATCAGAACCAGGCAGAGAAGTCTTATAAAAAATGTTCATTGCAGAATAATTTATAATAGCAAAAAAATGACAAAAGCCAAATGTTCACCTTTGGATGATTAGTTAAATAAATTAGGCAGCCTATAATCTTAAGCTAGTAAACAAATACTATCTAACCATTAAAAATAATAAAATATGTATTGACTTGAAAAGCTAGCCATAATATGTTATTAAATGAAAAAACTAGATTTGTTTTTTTTTTTTTTTTTTTTTTTTTTTTTTTTTTTTTTGAGACGGAGTCTCGCTCTGCCTCCCAGGCTGGAGTGCAGTGGCCGGAT
This sequence comes from Rhinopithecus roxellana, assembly GCF_007565055.1. Classification (NCBI taxonomy): domain Eukaryota; kingdom Metazoa; phylum Chordata; class Mammalia; order Primates; family Cercopithecidae; genus Rhinopithecus; species Rhinopithecus roxellana. The sequence goes on along the minus strand of NC_044569.1, from coordinate 72,249,201 downwards.
CTCAGCTCACTGCAAGCTCCGCCTCCTGGGTTTACGCCATTCTCCTGCCTCAGCCTCCCTAGTAGCTGGGACTACAGGCGCCCGCCACATCGCCTGGCTAGTTTTTTGTATTTTTTAGTAGAGACGGGGTTTCACCGCGTTAGCCAGGATGGTCTCGATCTCCTGACCTCGTGATCCGCCCGTCTCGGCCTCCCAAAGTGCTGGGATTACAGGCTTGAGCCACCGCGCCCTGCCCACTAGATTTGTATTTTATAGTGTGATTTAACCTACCTAAAGAAAAAAAGTAGATATGAATGTTTGAATATGCAAAGAAAATATCTGAAGGCCATAAACCAAACCAAAAGCTACCTCTGAAGTATGGTACTGATGGAAGAAACAGGGACTTTTGCTTTCAATGTATATAACTTTGTATTAAAAAAAAAAAATCATGATTTATCCTTTCCTGCCAAAAAATCACTGTATTTAAACAAAAAGTTAACAACAAAACACATTTAGGTTATAAGCTATTACAGAGCATGAATACTGTACAACCCATTCAACAATTTCATTCAGTATTTTTTGAATGATCACTAATTCTCAAGAACCATGCTGGGAAGTTTGCATAACAACAACAAAAAGTGAACTATTGCCCCACTGTCGTTGAGCTAACAGCTTAGTAGCTACATGTTAATCTCATCAATACTAATATTATTTAGTGTAAAAATTGGGGCGCCCACCAAGCACTGTGCTGGCACAAAGGATGAAATGATGAACTCCGCTTGAACAGTTGGGGTTTCACATAGAAAATGTTTTCCTTGCATCATAAGAGCATTCGTTCTAGGACCTGATTTTTCCCTACTTACACTTTAACGAATTGGTCTGAAACTTGTTCATGGAGGCTGGCAGAAGACATAAGACTCCTGGGTCAGAAACAAAGGACTTCTTTACCCACTGCAGAGCAAGCAACATGAGTATCAGCATGTACATCAGTTTTCCTGTCTCTTAAATTCACTGGGGCAATATCATGGGTCTTGCATTCTGGGAATACTCAGCAAAAGGTGTAGGGGGATGAGAAATTGATCAACAAGTATCTCCCAAGAAAGAATGAGCAGGAGAAAGCCCCCTTGAAGGGGTAGGCACATTGAGACTGGCCCTATAGGAGGAAGAGCAAAAATGAGAAGGCAGGCAACGTAGCAAGAAATGGACCTGAATAGGGAAGCAAAGACCACATTCTGGCATTCTTAGAAGACTGAACTTTGCCCTGTATAGGTTGGAAAGCCACCAAAGGTTTTTTGTTTGTTTTATTTCATTTGATTGAGCTATACAAGATTGCTGGTTTTGTAGGTCAGAAACAATTGAATAATGATAATTTCATATCTCTCAACCTAATTTCACTAATGCAGGTTGGAAGATAGGAAGTAGGGACAGGGAAAGATGATTCATTTCTTTATCTCTATTTTTAGCATAGTGATGCCTGATGAATATTATAGTGACTCAGTGATGTCTACTGAATGAAAGAAAGAATGAATGAATATGGAGGATTGTTTTCTAGAAAAACATGAATATTGTGGTTAGTTTACAACTCTCTTGAGGATCATTGAAACCATGAAGACGAAAACCTGCACATACACAGTTTATATTGTTTCATTGTTTTAAATTCAGTGAATCAACCCATGAAATATGTGCCACACTTTTGGAAACTGAGATTCTGGAGAGTTTGTTAAATATAGTAGCTAATCCTGTGTACTCTGGTACCAAAGGTCTTGAATTTACATTTCAGCTATTTCTAATAATATAATCTTTCAGTAACACAGTTTCTTCATCTGTAAAATGAGGCTGATGGTTTACCCTCCTCTTGGGGTTATGAGGATTACATGAAACATCCTATGTAATGCAGTTAGAACAGTCTTTGGGATTATTAATGTACTGTTATTATCAATGAAGATTGGTTGAGACTGGTGAGAAATAAAAGTTGCCCCAAATACCCAGTGGAAGGCCTATGGAAGTGAGGTCACAATGTTGAATCACTCAGTGTGAGAGTAGGACAATTGAGGCTTGGATTTTGTGTACTTGTGTGTGAGTATTGAAGTAGCTTGCTTCTCTAAGAGGGGCTAGTGTGTCTCAGTCAGCTGAAATGGATGAGACCAGGATTAACAAGTAGGGAGAAAAGAAAAGGTTAGAATATCAGCAGGATTGCCAAACTCCGTGTGTACAGTTGACTCTGGAACTCTGCTGGGGTTTGGAATGCTGCTTCCCCAGCACCCACACTTTCAAAAATCCACACATAACATTTGATTCCCCAGAAACTTAACTACTAATAGCCTACCATTGACTGGAAGACTTATAATATCATAAAGAGTAAATTAACACATATTTTGTATGTTATATATATTATATACTGTATTCGTACATTAAGCTTGAGAGGAGAAAATGTTATATAGAAAATCATAAGAAAGAGAAAATATATTTACTATTTATTAAGTGGAAGTGGATCAAAACAAAGGTCTTCATCCTCATGGTCTTCCTGTAGAGGAGGAGGAGGGAAAAGAGGAGGGCTTGGTCTTGCTGTCTTAGGGGTGGCAGAGCTAGAAGAAAATCCACCTGTAAGTGGACCTGTGCAGTTCAACTCAAGGATTAACTGTACAGATTTCATCTGTTCCTGAGCTTTCTTTTGGATCTTTCCATCTCGAAGGGGCTGGATAACTGCAGCTTAGCTCGGTTTCCTTTAGGTCTTCAGGGGTGAGTACTCCAAACTGAAGAGCACACAGTTTTCACATTTCAGAGTTATGACCTAATTATGTTATTTTTCATGTTCAGAGCAAAATGATATTGATCTTTTAAAGTCAACTCTACTCAATCAAACCTAAGTAGAAGTTTAGGTGAGTGCTGGGCCAACAATTTAGATAATTCAGGCTACAGCATTTTCTATGGCCTGAATTATGTAGCAGAGCTGTTTACATAGCCCTAAATTCATCAGATGCCACCTAATCCTTCACTTGGCTTTGTCTGTAGGGTATTCATTCCTTGCTGATTGACTATATTCTCTTATTTTATGGTTTATTTTATAAGATTATTTCTTAATATTTGCATTTGCCAGTCAGCTTCAGCACTTCAGACCATCCCTTGTCAACCCAACATATTTATTCAATTTGCCCCTTTCTGGGATGAATATTTGGTTATGCTTTCCTGCCCACACAGCTAACCCTTTTACTTATTCCTTGATCCTCCCTGGTGATGGTTATTGTACTTCCCAATTCACTTTACATACTTCCCAGGGTTTGTATGAAGGTTCAGTTTAAAAATATTTCTTTCTATGTGCACCACAGTTTGTAAATACTTACATTCTTAACTTGTGTTTGTATGAAGCAGGCTAAGGGATAAAGCCCAGCCCCAACAAAGTAAACACACCAACAAATTTGATGGCCACAGTATGCTTTTTGTGCACACTACATTTTGGTGCATCCATAGGAAGTCAGCAAATTGTTGCCCCTTTACTGTAGAATCCTTTGCAACCAGATGAAAATGGAGGTCTTTGGGCTGAGTAAAAACAACATAACCTAAGGCAAGTCACGAAGAAGCAATTTCAGAGCCATAGAAATTCTAACTGAGGCCAAAAGGGATGATTTCTAAGGCTTAGCATGGTTATCGGCCTCTTGCAATGTTAATAGCATGCTTAAAAGCCAGTAGCAAAAAAAGAGGGTAATGTCACTTTAACCAAAGGAGTAAGGCTGACAGGCTTAACGCTGGCCAAGTGTAAAGTAGAAAGCCTAGCAAAAAATAATTGAAGCCCCTGCGAAATATTTCAATTTTTTTATTGATTGAAGGCAATTATCCCTTAATTGCATATTTAAATGAGGTATTAGGAGGTTTAACTAAGCAATGCCTCTTAATTGCTGCTGCACACTAGGTGTCACAGATTGTGTTTATTTCATATGTTAATTAAAGAGAAAGGGGTATTTTATTTTATTGACTACAAGGTTCTCTAAGGCTGTGTTGTTTAGGACAAAGTACATCTCAGGTGTTTATCGCACGCTGGGTATTAATATCATCATTAGTGAGAGGTTAAAGTTTTTTAATGAAGAGGTGCATCTCCATTTTATGTGTTTGCAGCCACACAGGCATCTCTAAATTGGGGGCGGTAGGAAAGCCCCCAAATCCCACAGAAACAATTATCTTTATGAAAGAAATATTGAGCCCCTTCCTCAACAATAATAAAGCAGAGTACAAGTTCTGGTATAAACAGGAAAAACAACTCCAAATTATTAAAGAATTAGGATTGTTACATGAAGCCCTGGTGGCCTGTGGGTGCCATGTTTGTATTATGAGCAGCAGTGGTCCATGTATTCATTTGCAAGTTGCTGCATGATTCTGTGATAGCAAAGGGCATTACTGCATGTTAACAGAGTAGGTAGAGATCTTTTATAAAAACCCACATTTCCCCTTGAAACAATATAAGATTCTTAATGAGAAAGCTGTTCGTAGGCCCCTGTATTTGGAGGAGGTTTAATACCCTATGATACTGAATGGGGCAGTAAGAAAGGATTAAGCATCACTTTCTAGACTGCTTTATTTTTACATGGTATAATGCAATGAACATAATTTGAAAAATGAAGTTAGTATTCACAGCTATCTCAGACTGACCCATCTGGCTCCTCAGACAGAAAGGAGACTGCAGAGCACATCAAATAGAAGTGGGCACATAGAAGGGCTGTTAGGAGCCTCTTTAAACTCTACAATCTATTATGGTAAGAGTAAACATTTATAGCAAATAATAGCAAAAATATCATTCAATTGATTTTCTTTCCCTATCTCAGAAAAACAGATCAAAGAAAGGAATATTTAATATTTCTATGGCTTATTCATCTATTCATTCACCTAACAAATATTTATTGACTTTCTTCCTAGACAGTGGTCCGAAGTGGGAGTTTAGTGATGGGTAAAATACACAAGGCCCCTTCTTTTGTGGTGCTTATGGTTTATCAGACACAGGAGCGTGAAACAACCACACAGATCACTCGATTGTTCCCAACAGTGAAGGGTTGGTGCAGAGAACTATAAAGCATCTAATGGGAAGGTTGACCTTATCTGGAGTGGCGGGTGGGTAAGAAGAAGTGATACCCCTATGTTTAGACTGAGGCTTAAAGAAATTGGATTGTGGGTGGCTTATTAAGATGTTCTACTGCCATTTTGAAACCAACTTATTTCCTTCGAAAACCCTCCGTGACAATTATATTATTTATTGGGTTTTATATAGATTTTAATGATTTTCCTCAATCAGTAGGAATGATATTGTGTGCTTTATTGAAATGCTTTCATAGCCATCTGAATCTAGAACTGATAAAAAAAATTTAACCAAAAGTTATTTTCTACATTTTCTATAGACTATAGATGTTGTTTGTATCTTTCTCTCATAAATAGTCTGTGAACAAATAAAATTCAAGCAGTTGAAATGTTTCAAGCAATTGGAGAAGGAAAAATCTGTAGGAGAAAACTCCTGTCTTGCCTTTAAGAAAAAATTTTGGACTGGTAAAAAGCTTTGTGTTATGAAGGATAGTTCCAATTTACAGGCTCATGAGCTTATGAGTGGCATTTGCTTCAATCCTTATCTTCATGTTACAGCTATGGCACCCACATATGATAAGTCTTCACTGGCAGAATTTTGAAAAAGTAATTCCAATGCAGTGAATATAAAAAGTGCTATCAAGGAAAAATATTTTTTCTTCCCCGGAATAGAAACCATTATTTAAGCTGTTAGATGCCTCAGGGTTCTATTCATACAAAATCCATCCCTGCAGTCAAAACATATTCTTTTCTAAAGATTTCATATATATGTATATGTTTGTGGATATGTACTTTATGCACGTGTGTGTGTGTGCATGTGTGTGTATGTGTGTGTGTAGGTACATATATTTCTGTGATTGAGACCATGGCTTTCCCAAATATTCATAATTAAGAGATAATTATTTTACTACAGTACAGGTTTGGTAGGGTTGTATATGCTCAAATGAAATTAAGTACAATTTTTCAGTTATTCTGAAGCAGACCGATTTGCACTTGGAGACTAATTTGGAGTTACGCAGCTGGAAGAGACTCTATGCAGATTTTTACCCCCAATAGAATGCTACACATTCATGAAGACTAAACCGAAGCTCAGAAGAAAACCATAGAGCATAATTGGTGATCTGTCTTTTTTCACAAAGAACAGGCTAGGATGGTTTATTTTAAAAAAGAAAAAAAAGAAGGTCAAAGTGGCAGGAAAAATAATTCAGGTAGGTCTTCCCAACTGAAAGGAATCATCTATTAGGAGATGAGAAACAGATCAATATCAGTTTTCTAACTTCAGCTTTGGTGGTAGATACAGGTTTTGTTATGCTTATTCAATTTGGGGGCCTTTTTATAAAAATAATGCATAAGCATTTTACTTCTGCAAAATGTATAAAAATCTATGTGATTTCATGAGCACACTGCTGGGGTCCCTGTCAGGGCCTTGGAGGAAGCACTAAGGGCCTTGAGGCTGAGCCTCACTGCTTTCATGACACAGTCACCTCCGTTCTGCTTATCTCTGTACACAAAAGAATGCTCAAGTGTTTAGTATAGGCTTAAATTTACGTTTACATTTTTAGCATCTGGATTTTAGGAAAAGTTTCTTAGGAGAATAAAATGAAGGTGCTAAAGGGTGTGCTATAGGAGATTAAAATGATACAATATCAAGCAGGACCCAAGTCTTAGAGAATGACATTTTAGTGTTTACTAAGGAATTTACATTACAGCTCAGAATATCTGTAACATTAATGATGTAACAGTTACCGATTCAAATCCAAATGATGAACAGATCCTACACCTTAAGGATGTTCTTTAACAATAAGTTGAAGGAAAAGGCATATTTTGAATATGTGGCATTTCATACACTCCATTCTAAAAGGATCTTGGATATTGTCAACTGTCTTTTTTGGCAATTTTGGAAACTGAATAAACCCAAACTCAGCTTAGGTATAATTGGCTGCACAACATACAGTCTCAAGGATCTTCTTTTAGAGGGAGCTGGAACCTGACTCCTGGCTTGGTGGGGCAATCAGAAGCCGGCAGCATATTCAGGGGACAGAGTGGATTACTAACCCACACATAGGCAACCTGGAAAGGAGAGTCTGTTGTGTGTGGTCCCTGAAGTGGGTAAGCCTACAAGAATCCCCAGTTGTCAACTAATAGCCATGAAGTAATGGATAGGTAATCAACTTGTTTTATGATATCACAACTTCCATTCTTAAGGGCAAGGACATGCCATAAACTAAAAGAGGTCAGTTTTCCATGTTAAGACTTGCATGGCCCAAAGAATGAATGAAATCATGCATTCATTCATCCCCTGGGAATACAGGGGTGAGCAAAACAGGTAAGGTTCCTTTCTTTATGAATCAAATATAAATACTAACAGTGTTGAATAGTAAGCTGTGATAAATGCCACAAAAGAAAAGTGCCAGGTGGCATGAGAGTATTTAACGGGGAGACCTAGTTGAATCTGTTGTCGTTGTTTTTGTTTTTAGAATTTTTGTGTTTGTGGTGGGCCCTTTCAGTTCACTTTTTTAGTATTTTCCTCCCCTGGGCCATCAAAAAAGGCATCACATTAGAGATCCTCAGGGTCTTGCTCAATTTATGCCCTGAGAGCACAGGTACACTTAGAGACTTGAGCTAGAAATGTCCTGGGAATTGAGGCTTTTATAGAGATTCTGAGCAGTTTGAGGTTTAGCTTCATCAGAGCTACTGTAGGCTAGCTGTCCGGGGTCTTTGCAAGAGAAAGGAGATCAGCAGTTAGAGGAATTGACCCCAAGGGACAAGGCTTTGTGCTGGAAGTCCGGTAGTTCCAGTCTGAAAACAGGTGTAAGTGGAAAGCGGCAGTTAGAGAAATACATCTTCTGGATGTTTTCACTCCTCAGAAGAGTTTCAACGAGCAACTGGGGCCATGATCTGGACAGTCTGAATGAGGTTTTTGTTTGTTTGTTTGTTTTTTGTTTTGCTCTTTTCCTCTGTGGACATTAGCTCCCTGAAAGTAAGCTCTGAGAATTAGAAGTAGAAAACCCTGACCACTGAAAGTGAATTGCTTTGGGGCCTTGAGCCGTTCACACTCATTTAAAGGAGTTTCTTTCTGTTTTGAAGCGTTGTCATCCACAGTGTGTTGGCTTTTGTCCCCAGAGGAGCAGAATGGCTGCTGCAGAGGCAGGCAGCGCTCCTTACACAAGGGCAGCAGGAAGCTAGTGAAAGGCATTTCATTAGAATGTGTGCTGTTTGAGGGCAGTGCTTTGAGGGTCTGGTTCATTGCTGTGTGCCCAGCGCACAGTTCCCGGCACATGGTAGGTCCTTGCTATTTATCTGTGAAATGAATGACTGAAGAGGTTACTCTTTCGTTTAGTACTATTTCCTCTTGAAACAAAACTTTTAGAACCCAGAGGTTGGCAGCCCTTCCTGCCAAGAGCAGTATAAAGATTCTAATGTCCTCAATGTCCAGCTCTGGAATCGATGCTTCCATCAGCCATATTACTCACTAAGTCCTCCACTTCCTGATGCTTTTTAATAATGGTTGTTTATTTAAGAAACTGTTGCTATGTAAGCAAAGGAAGGATTGATATTTATCAATAACTAACAGTAATATGCTGAATTTCAATTAAAGGTGAGTGGCAGAAACAGGGAAAAAATACAGTGCTCTAAAATATAGTCCAATGCGGGAGAAGTTTTGGTGAATGAGCTGGAAATGTTAATCAGGTGTCTGGCTTACTTAATTAAATTATCATTGTGGTTAAGAATACAGATTCAGTTTTAAGAGATCATGTGATCCATAGAATCTTTAAAATGTTGCAAATACCATGGTCCAGGGGTGGAGGTTATATTGCGTAACCAATTATATGCAATATTATATATAACATCTAGTTGCATTGTATTTTAAATATGCAGTTTCTAAATTTAAAATTACATTTTTAAATGGAATGGTTACTTAGCTTTCACACTGTGATTTTTAAACATTTTATCAGAGCACTGGAATGCTCTTCTGTGTGCAGATGAAATTGGCCATCTTTCAGGTTTCATTCACTGAAAAATAAATATTAATATTTAATTTATATTAATAATTACTTTATTAGTGTTAATTAAATAACTATTTAGTTTTTAAAAAGATGTCACATAATTAGGGATATCCAAATCAAAATCACAATGAGATCCCACTTTACACCCCCTAAAATGGCTAAAATAAAAAAGAACAAGCATTGGCAAGAATGTGAAGAAACTGGAGCCCACAGACATTCCTGCTAGTGGGAATGTAAAATAGTGCAGCCACTTTGTAAAGTAGTTTTGCACTTCATTAAAATGTTAAATGTACGTTTACCATGTGACCCAGCAATTCTGCTACTAGCCATATACACAAGAGAAATGCAAACATAAAAGCTTGTAAATAAAAGTTTATAGCAGCACTATTCACAATAGCCAAAAAGTGAAGGCAACTCAAATATCCATCAGCTGATGAATAGATAAATTAAATGTGGTATATCCATACAATGTAATATTATTCGACCATAGCAAGGAATGAAGTTTCAGTGCATGCTATACCATGGATGAACCTTGAAAACATTATGCTGAGTGAAAAAAGCAATCACAAAAGGCCACATATGGTATGATTTCATTTGTGTGAAATGATCAGAATAGTCAAATTCATAGGGAAAGAAAGTAGATTAGTGGTCGCCAGAGGCTGGGGGTGATCGGGGAGTGACAGATAATGGATTTGGGTTTCTTTTTCAGGGGATGAAAATGTTCTATGATTAGTTACTGGTGATGGTTGCGTAACTCTGTGAATATACTGAAAAACATTAAATAATGCACTTTCAAGAAATGAATTTTACGGTATGTGAATTATATTGCAGTAAAACTATTATTAAAAAGATGCTTACAATTCTTGACTGTTTCTAGAGTGTGAGCTGGTCTTAAATTGGGAATAAAAAAGATTTGGGAGACTTTTCACTCCACTTTTCCCTCATTCCTTGTCTCTGCTGTTCACATCCTGTACTTGAAGGAAGGAGAGAGAGAGAATGAGAAAACTAAAGGAGAAGAAAATATGGCACATTCTGGAGAATGTCTCACTGTTTTAGAAGAAAGTGACTGAAATTATATAATGGCAATAAAGAATTCAAGGTATATTTCAACTATACCCAAAATCTCAGTATGATGGCTTCCTTTGGTATGGAGAAAAATATCATAATTCTTTTTTAAAATATAAAATGAAAGCAATTAACTTTTACTGGTATTTAGAATATCTACTTACATGAAATTTATAAATATATGTGTGTCAAGGGTCCATGCTTACAAACTTTTTCTTCATAAATGTGCACAATAAAAAAAGTTGATGAAAAGTTTGGAGACCATTATCTTAGTTCATGACATTGTAGGAAACAGTAGCCTTTCAAAATTAAGGGCAGAGACTGGGCAGAGACTTGGCAATCTGACAGTCCGAATTCAAACTCAGCCCATGCTCTGTAACTTTAAGTTATGTGCTTCCTGAAGCCTATCATCAGTCAGTGTCCAATCAGGAAAACATCAACTAGTTCAACAGAGGAAATGCAATGTGGAGAACTATGTGAAAAGGTGTTAGAGGGGCTAAAAGTTCAGTAGGAAATAGTGAGGCAGCACCAAGATTTGCACTGCTAGTACTAGAGGGAGAAAAGGATGAGAGATAGTGTTAACAGGGACCAGGATGGAGAAGGAGAGGACCCTGGAAGGGAGGAGCCATCCAGCAAGAGCTGGAACCACTGAGAAACAGCCCCTTTGAGAGACAGTGTGCCACCCAGGGGAGGGAGGTGAAATACCCTGATTCCTCCCTTGCGGCTGTCTGCCGCTGCCAGAGCCTATTATTGACTGACCCCACCCAGAAACCGCTGGCAGAGGAGGCTGGGAAGTTAAATTTACTGGGCTCAGTCCCCCTGCAAAATGAAGCAAGCAGTGTGCATGAATGAACACATGAAGTTTCCTCCTCTTTAAGAGAAGAATAATAAAGTGTGAACTTCACAGGATTATTGACCATACTAAATGAGATCATGAGAAACCCTTAGTAGAGTCAGGCACACTGTAAAGTGCTCAAGAAGTATTAGCTAATATTTCACAGTGTGACTTTAAATAGGGACACTCAGCATACTGGAAATCAACATTTTTGCTATTCTAAAATATCATTGCTTCATTAAAGAAATATTAGTGACATAATTAGATGAGTTTAGTAAAGTTATTTTACAATATTGATGTTGAAAGACAATTTAACACTGATATTTTAGGTTAATTGTGTAATAATGGCAAAACAGGATGACCAATAATTAAGTAAGTGGAGTAGTGCAGAGTGTGGACTGGAGAGCCAGGAGACCAGAGATTTGTCCTAGCTCATTGGTAACAAGCTGTTTGACCTTGGACTCCAGCCCTCAGAGGCTTTATCAGTGAAATCAGCAGCCTAGACTAGATGATTGCTGATTTTCTCCTGACATTGCTATTCTCTGACTGATATTTACCTTAAAGGCATATAGTGCATAGAGAGTGTTTTCAATGCACCTTCTCCTTTAAGGCCTCATGTTATCCTTACAGTAAATCCAAGAGGTAGGAGGAAGGGCAGGGGAGCACCACTCTTCATATTTTACAGGTGGGAGATAGGATGCAATTTGTCCAAACTACACAACAACTCAATTGACCGAAGTAGAGCTGGACTCTAAGCCTCTTCCTATTCTAGCACCCAAGGTATTTGAAAAGTTGTCAGGGACTGAAGAAGAATGAACAGTGCACCCATGGAGTCAGACCGTTTTTTGCCCATGTGACTAAACGAATGGTCCATTTACATATTATGTGATGACTCAGAATGTGGCACTCCTGGAATATGACATTCATGTGAACATTAATGATGACACTAGATATTTAGCCCATATTTAGGTGATACCTGTTGTTGCTGTTGTTAAATGTGCTTTCCAGAAGAAATTGCATAGAGCACAGAAGGCCATTATCAAGTTCTTTAATGATAAGGACACTGACTACTCTCCTGTTTTTTTCCTCTGTTACTGTTTATCATTCACATAAGGGCAGATGTCACTGTAAAATTGTTCAAGATGGCTTTCTTTTTCATGAAGAGAGATCAGAAGACTGACTTCTTTATACCCACATACAAGTCAAATACAGCACATGCAAGCAACCTAACATTAAAAGGCAATACAGTAACATGTCAATTATATCAAACTTAAAGTAGTTAGAATTAATTTAATTCATGTTCAATCCAGTAAAAACAAATTGCTTATCCAATAGCAAATAATTTAGATTCTAAAGTAAAAAGATCACCCCATCTGTCTATTAACTGCCTCTAGAATTGATGTTAATTATTATGATCATCAGTGAGGCATGATCAATGCACAGTGTTTAATCCTGTGCTGGGCCCAGAACAAAGCTTAGCTTCTGCTCCATTAAATGAGGCTTTTTTTTCCCCCCTCTCAACAGGAACTCACTGAAGTCAGAACAGTTGAGTTATAACTTATACCCTTGGACTTTCCTTCTTTTTAGGATAGTTCTTGTTTAAAGATAAAGTAAGGTACATGAAAATTTTAAAGGCTTTATTTGAGCAGACAGCAATTCATGAATCTGGCAACTTCAGACTGCAAGCATTTGGGCGCTCTACCGAAGGGGCACGGGAAGGATTTTATAGGGTGAATGTGGAAGCAATGTAAATAATCCCTGAGTTAGAGGCTAGTTGGTGGTTTCTGATTGGCCTAGAGAATGGCTGTTTCACTGAGTTGGTTTCCAGTTTGCTTGTGTAGGAACTCAGGGCTCTGAAGCTACCCCAGTCTAATGGCCTCCCAAATAATTATTTAATGATTTTCCTTAAGAGAAATAGGCTATGTTTGTTTTGCAGCAGTAGATTCAAGAAAAATATTCTTTCTTATTTACTGCTACTGAATGCAATTGATATTACTTTACATATTATGCATCCCATACAATAAGATAAAAATTACTTGATTTGGGTACTTGAACCAAATTCAAGTTCTGATTACATATGGATTATCATTAACATTCTTTTTATGCAAATGTAAAAGTAACACCATCTTGGTATTCTTTTTTTTTTTTTTCATCGTATTCTTTGGAAAGCCTCAATGTGTCATTTTCTTCTTGCTCCACTCTTCTTCCTTTCCTTGCTTTTTTGTTTTCTTCCCTTTCCCTCTTCTTTAGGCCAATTATTTCAATTTCCCTTTTCTTCTGTCTCTTGCCTTTTATCCTTTCCCTGCTAAACCTGGAGTTAGCTGCACTGTGTACCAGCTGTTTCTTTTTAGGGTCTAGTTTTCTTATTTTCTTATTCTGATTTCTTATTGTTCCCACTATTGAACTGCAAGTTGGAAATGTTGTTGCTCAGGAACTCTCCATCCAGTTGGAGTTGTTTTGGAGAACTAGAGCTTCTCAGTCTGTGATACAGCCAACAGCAAGTCTCTGCTTATTAAATCCTGGTTAAACAGGAGATGCTGGGCATAAGATGGGAGCAGAGTAGGTAAAACAAAGTGGAAAAACAGATAGGAGGTGCTGTGAGGCAGGCAAAGAAGGATAATAAATTGATGTTGCCTTTTAGAAACTCATCTCTGGGAAAATGCCCCAAGAATAGCAACCTGATATCACACAAAAATGGAAAAGGGACATGTTTCTTAAAACAAGAGGGAAAACTGACCTATTAAGCCCAACCCAGCCAGCTTCTATTCTTTTTACTGTCCATCGCTCTAGCTTGGCTGAAGCTTTTATTATTATTATTTTTTTAATTGCTTTGTAGGTGTTCCCTGGAGTAGAAAATATTATCTGACCCAAGATTACAGAAGCCTTGACCTGTGCTTTGGAAAAGAAATGCAGCCCTTCTAAATTCAAGAATTATGTTAGAAAAGTAGAGAAATATTTAAAATAAACCATATGGGTAGAAACTATCGTGAGGGTGAAGTGCTCTCATGGTGACTGAGGCTTTCAGGTCTATGAAATCACAACTGATAGGAGTCAATATGGTCACTGGGGACTCCCCATCTGGGCTTGGGGATTCCTACTCTCTCCCAATACCACCCAGAAAGGTGTGTTGAAATTGAGATGTGGCTTGGGAGCAGATACGACACTGAATCTCAGAATGAGGTCTCTGACCTGCTCCAGGATCTACAATTTTAGGACAGTTCCCTAGTCATTATTTTTAGAGACCACCTTTAGAATAAAGTCTCACATATTTGTGCATCATTATCAGTACAATCTAGGCAGTCGTTCCCTGAGGCCATTTTTATTTGTGATGGTGGTAGATGAGTAGCTATGGGGATCGCAGCAATGTGGGGAGAGCTGCGAGCAGCATTTGCTATGCATCGCTCTTCCATCCATTTGTTTGTATTTGAATGAACCCTGTCCTCTCCCCTCTTAGCTGTGCAGAGCCTGGAGCCTGTACTTCTGCAATACAGTTGAATCATCCTTCCCTGTCACTCCTCCAAGGAACCCTGCCCTTCTCTCACTAACTGGTCATACTTATAACCTTGTTTTTCTCTTTGTTCATTTTAAACTTTATGCTATTGTTTGTTAATTTATTAATTGCTTCCCCCACTTCAGCTTCATTGTTATTAACTATTGTGCATTTTAATGGTATTTACTTCCCTCATTGCTGGTATTTATCACTTTGCTATCAATTCCCTATTCCCAGCTGTTGTTTCGAAATAGCATTATATATTATTATGTTTCTTCATTGCCTCTTCTCTCTGTCACAGCTGACTGCTTGTTTACCTCTCCCTCTGTGGACTTCCCTATCATTCTCTTTCTTTCCCCAATTGCTTTGAATACTTTGTTGAACTTCCCTCTATTCACTGCCCTTCCAATAAAATGTGCCCTATTCTTCGATTCCCCTTTCCTTTTTCTCTCACAGCTTTCTCTGCTGCCTTGGGGGCATTTTACAGTGCATTTATTCCCTAAACCACAGCTGGGGTCCCACTCCCCCAGCTCTCCGACCTTTCTGGTTCAATTTCAGCTTTTCTCCTCAACCTGCTGATCCACATCTCCCAACACTCCCAATCCCAAGGCTGCCATTCTTGCACTCTTCTTTCTGCTCTGGACTCAGGTTTCTGCTCTGGTTTTCACCTCGCTGATTTCTGTCACTTCCACATTTTTTGAATTTATTGATTTTTTACAAATTGAATCATCTAGCTTAGGCTTTTATTCTAAATACATGATATTCTCTCCCCACAAAAAAATCTAGTCTACATGTATCTCTTCCTCTAGAACTGATGCATATTAATATTTATTGAGCATTTCCTGTGTATTAGGCCTATGCTTAAGGAACAATTGTAAGAGACTTTATATATTGTATCTCTTTGAATCCCAGTAAGAAAAGTAGCTGGTAGGACAGAGTGCTCTTCCTCCTACTTTACAGATGGAGACCTGAGGCTGGTGGGTGATGTGTTTGTCCTCTCTTAGCTGTTAGTGAGTGGTGGGCTGGGCTGTAAGTCAGGTCTCCCTCCCCCAGGGACACAAGCCCTCAATGGCTGTGTTCTGCAGTCCCACTGACAACAACCATTAGGATGGAAGAAGGGCAGCCTCGCCCTTTCCATGGCCTCCATTTTTAGCAACTGTCTTTTCTCATAAAGGAGTTTAACTCTCATTTTCTATCACAGTGTAGCTGGCATTTTCTCTCTTTACACCACTTTGTCAAGACTATTCCATCTGTTTTTCCCATTCTGCGGGAAGGAGAGCTGTCTGGCAGTTGACAATACGTGCAGATGCAGGCAGGCACGTGATTGGGCAGGTAGCAGGTGGCCCAAGGACGCTGTCACTAGGCAGCAGCAGGAAGCCACAGGACTGGTGAGTGGGCAAATCTCCAAATGGACTCAGGGGCACAAGGACCTATTCCTAAGGGACCTGGGGCATCTGACTGGGAACGAAAGCAGGAAATCAAGCATTGGAGAAAGTATGGGTCTCATTACTGGAACTGGGGTAGATGATGTCCTGTACAGAAAGAACAAGACAAAGCCCAGGACCAGTGTCCAGGCTCAGGCTGACTTGAGATGGAGCTAGTCCTTGGGATTTGTCCCAGAGTTAGCAGTACGTGAAACTATCTGATCTAGGTATGAAGAGAGAAGGCCTTGGAAAGGGGTCCTGGGAAGGGAGAATTCGGCTTAGATCTAAGAGGTGTTATGTAAAGGAAGTTGGGCAGTAGGCAGTGATTAAGAGAGCCTTGAATCATTCCCCCAAATCCTTCTCAGATTGGTTTGAAAACATGTTAAAGGTGGTGATTTGAATCAACTCATGTTCTTGTTTGGAGTCCATGCAATGTGTTAATTACCTAGGTTGCTTCTGAAGAGTGGTACTGCATTAACAAGACAGGTAGCTTGGATGCCTATTTGCAGAAAACATTTTTTCTTGATGCGGTAGGAATCACTTTTCCAGTAGTAGTGAAAATTTCCATGTTTCTTATGATGCCTCTGTGGCCAAGTGATGGCTGGAGTGAGTTTAGTCTGTGGCAGTGAGACAAAAACCTTTCCTGATCCAATCACCTAAATAAGAACTTTTTTCTACTCTGATTTGGCCCAGTACTTTGTTTCTCTAACACGGCGAAAGTAAGCAGCGAATATCCTCAGAAAATGGTGGCTGATGGGTGTGGCATGGCCCACATCCCCTTTAACAGGCTGTTGCAGTCATCTCTTTTTTTTTTTTTTTTTTTTGAGACGGAGTCTCACGCTGTCACCCAGGCTGGAGTGCAGTGGCCGGATCTCAGCTCACTGCAAGCTCCGCCTCCCAGGTTCACGCCATTCTCCTGCCTCAGCCTCCCGAGTAGCTGGGACTACAGGCGCCCGCCACCTCACCCGGCTAGTTTTTTTGTATTTTTTTAGTAGAGACGGGGTTTCACCGTGTTAGCCAGGATGGTCTCGATCTGCTGACCTCGTGATCCGCCCATCTCGGCCTCCCAAAGTGCTGGGATTACAGGCTTGAGCCACCGCGCCCAGCCTGCAGTCATCTCTTAAGTTGCTTCAAAGTTGGCTGTTATGGACATTGAGCTCACTGCCCATGAAGCCGGTGGCCTGCAGCCATAAGCTGCTTGGAACCGGAGTACAAAGGGAACTGATTGTGTAGGACAAGTCCTGCTCCTACTCCTGTTCCAGAGTTCCTTGTGGGATCAGACTACCTCACACCCTTTCACCAAAGACCTCTCCCACCATTGATGAACCACAAACACTCCAAGCCCTGTATCAAATGCTGCTGTAACAGAAGATGTACAGGTGTGGAAGATAAATGTGGTATATATGGGAGAGTTGTTTGTTAACCTCTCTGGTGACCAAGCCATTCCAAGTTGGTGCCAAAGTCACACAAACCTGACTTTAAGCCACTGTGATTTGATCTGAGGCATCAGTGGGTCCCTTCAAAAGGGTGGGTTGAAATGTGTTCACTTTCTGAACTCTCTTCTCTTGTGGACATTACAGTCTTAGAACACTGATAGGGATAATCATAGTTGTTACATTTGATTTGACTTGCTAAAACTGCTCAAAGCTGAATATAGACATTTAATTATAATTCAGGAATGTTACAAATTCAAGATTGTTGCTTTTCATGAGACATTTTTAAACCAAATTTTCAATGCAATAATAAAGTTCAATATCAAAAAAAAGAAATTGGTTCACTTTCCATTCCATGAGTGAAGTTTTGAACAGACTTAATAAATAGCAAGAGGAGGAATTACTAGGAGGGCCAATAATAAGATGATAAGAATAATAGTTACCATTATTGAATACCTAATGTGATAGGTGCCAGGCAGTGTGCTTACACAATCTATCTTCATAACCCTGTTTGACTCTAAAATCACCCTGCTAGGGGAGTGGGGAAGGGACTACAACTGCTTCCAGTCACGGTCCTGGAGTGGGGCAACACTTCCCAGCTGGGTGGGACCCCACTGCGAAGTCCCTTCCCTCTTTCTGCCTGCTGCAACAAGGCTTGAACCAGGCAAACAAAGACAATGCTCTAGTGTATCATGAAGAAATGTGCTGGGGAAAGTCTCACTGTCCAAAAGAGTGGGGTAGCCAAGCTGACTTCCAGTGTGGGTTACCTAGAAAATGGAGGACATTTCTATCTGGTTTGGATCACTGTGTTTTGGGGGTCTCTTCATGACAGCAGTTTGTTCTTACTCTCTAACTAATATAGTAAATATCATTGTCTTCACAAGATCACACAGAGCAAGATCGATTTGGATGAAGATGTTTCTGCTTGAAAGGCCATTTGAGGAGTAGTCAAAAGATTTTAGTTCCCTAGAAAGTATAACCCAGAGGCCAGGCACGGTGGCTCAGGCCTGTAATCCCAAAACTTTGGGAGGCCAAGGTGGGTGGATCATGAGGTCAGGAGATTGAGACTATCCTGGCCAACTTGGTGAAACCCCGTCTCTACTAAAAATACGAAAATTATCTGGGTGTGGTGGCGTGCCCCTGTAGTCCCAGCTACTTGGGAGGCTGAGGGAGGAGAATTGCTTGAACCCAGGAGGCAGAGATTGCAGTGAGCCGAGACTGCGCCACTGCACTCCAGCCTGGCGATAGAGCGAGAATCCGTCTCAAAAAAAAAAAAAAAAAAGTGTAACCCAGAAAAGCTGGTAGTGATAAGCAAAGGGCCAGGAAAAGGTAAGGTGAAGACAACATCACAGGGAGAGTCTGGGAAGATTCTGGGAAGCCACGAGAGGGGGCTTTAGGATCCCAGGGCCCAGCCCTTGACAGGGCACCCACAGTAAGTGTTGGGGGTCACTCAGGAAGAGGGGACCAGCTTTTGAATTTCTGTATGATGTGTAGTCTACAAGAAACTCTAAGGCAGGTCTTCCCAAACTCTGTAGTATAGACCAGACAGCTGGAACTCTTGTCAAAATGCAGATTCTAATTCAGAAGGTTTGGGCTGGCCAAGCCCTGAGATTTTGCACTTTTCCCATATTGCCAGGTGATGCTGATGCTATTGGTCAGAGGACCACACTTGGAATAACAAGAACCTGTGAGGCTTTCCATTTGGAGGGTGAGCATCTCAGAGTTCAAAGTCCAGTTTTCCAGGAAGTCCTGATATTTAAGTGAACAAACTCTGTACGCTTGTGCTTTAAATTACAAAACTATTCCCAGAGTGCCTTTCAGAGAAGTACCTGCCCATAAAGACACCTGGATTGTGCCTTCTGTCCAATTTGACTCAGAGGCTGCATGCATTTTGCAGGTACTGGTCTTTAGGTGACAGGATTTTATAGTCATGAGATGCAGTGGTATGCTATAGATCAAAATATTTTTTACTCGTGTGACTGTAATCTATGGGGAAGGGGTGAAATGGCCAATTTGTTATAATGCAGAATATAAAAAGATCAAAGTCCTATAGCACGCAGCCATGACGCTGTCCACAGAAAAGGAGCAGGAGCTCACGGGAAAATGTTCGTGTAATATATGAGGTATTAAAAATTCTGTTACATTATTCTTGCCACCAAGATTGTAATGAAAATGGGAAATGGCACCAACTTAACCCATTCTCATTACAATAGTTAGATGGTAATCTCATGTTCTCCCCTCAAGAGAATGCTAAATGAGATTTTAAACAAAAGAGAGGACAGAGAAGTATGGAGCATAAAGGAGCAAATAGAAATTGGAAAGTTGAAAAAGTGATGCATGATAGACTTCTCAGTGCTCGTTTGAGGCTTTCTCTTTACTTTAGCAACCAGAACAAAGCATAGGGCATTACGAAGACCAATTGATGCCATGTAGAAAATCTATAGCACAACCCAAACATGGTAAGTACGTAACACAGAAAGGAAATTGTCAAGCACAAATTTGGTCTTGCACTTTGATAAATTAGCCCACTTTAGATTAGAAGAAAAAATATGAAATTACAAAAAGAAAAAAAAAAAACAAAAACCCAAACCATGCAAAAGCAAACAAACAAACAATACAACTCTATGGGAAGTATCTTGTGGTAAAGGTTATTGTCTGCACACAGTTTCTAGTTTGTTATTGAAGTATGTATTTTTTTTTTTTTTTTTTTTTTTGGTACTGGATATTCTAAACTCTCTGTGTATTTTATGTTTCCAGCATGTCTCAGCTTCTGGTGTGAGCTGGTTGTCAAGTGGGGTACTCTGGTTTTCCTCCCTATGGTATTTCCTCCTCCAGCCGACCAAAGTGGGCAGTTCACGTAAAGAGAGCAGGGTTCTGCAAGAAAGAGCAGAAAAGCATTCAGACCTTTTGAGCCTAAACCCCAAACTGGCACACTGGCACATCCACAACTTTCTTTTGGCCTGAGCAAATAAGGCCAGCCAGATCCAAGATGTTTCTTGCACAGAACTTTGTTTTATTTTTTGTGAAGATGGGGTTTTGCTATGTTGCCCAGGCTGGTGTTGAACTCCTGGCCTCAAGTGATCCTCCTGTCTTGGCCTCCCAAAGTGCCAGGATTGCAGGCCTGAGCCACTGCGAAGAATTAGAAAACCAGGCTGGGTGCGGTGGCTCACGCCTGTAATCGCAGCACTTTGGGAGGCCGAGGCCGGTGGATCATGAGGTCAGGAGATCGAGACCATCCTGGCTAACACGGTGAAACCCCGTCTCTACTAAAAAATGCAAAAATCTAGCCGGGCAAGGTGGTGGGCGCCTGTAGTCCCAGCTACTCGGGAGGCTAAAGCAGGAGAATGGCGTGAACCCGGGAGGTGGAGCTTGCAGTGAGCCGAGATCGCGCCCCTGCACTCCAGTCTGGGAGACACAGTAAGACTCTGTCTCAAAAAAAAAAAAAAAAAAGAAAAGAAAACCAATATGCTTGAAGTGAGGGAGGGAGCCAAGCTTCTGTCTGGGGGAAAGTTTTCCAGGAAGAGAGCAGCAAATTCAGTGACCCTGAGGCAGAGGCTGCTGTGATGTTTGAGGAACTGCAGGGCTGAAGAATGGCTGGAGCAGAGCAG